>NC_045428.1:166126487-166434405 GCF_902635505.1 Sarcophilus harrisii | reverse complement strand
GTTAATCTGTTCACTAACCATCCAAGGTACTCTTAGCATGATTCCTTCTTTCAAATGGCTTCCAGTCTAATATCATAAAGCAATCATGCATCTATGCTAGATAGATTGTTTTCTTGGAAGAAGAAATGCCCTTTACTCATATTTTTCCCTCTTTGAGCTTGGTTTCATATCAGTAGATTAATGAAGCGAGATGTTTGTCAATTAGGATATGGGGAGTCAAAATCACCTTTGGAAATATGAGAGTCAAAAGATGCAACTAGCTAAACATCCTGACATTTGAGTTCAAGAAATCAATGCTATTTTAAATCAGGAACTCAACCAATTATGAACCCTTTTGGCAGGCTGCGAAGTGTATGGGCCTCTTTTTAGAATGTTTTTAAATACACAAATTTATATAGAGTTATGAAAGAAAACCACTTTTAAGTACAGTTATAAAAATATTTTTAAATAGCTTTATAGACCCTAAGTTATGAATCACTGCTTGACTTAATTCAAACTTGCTTCTTTTTCTTTATCTCACAAATTTCTTACTTCATCATGCATAAGTAACCAGAGCTTTTGAGGTGAATTTCAAGTGGAAAGCCAAAAATGGCTTGCAGAATGGGAACAGGAATTTGTAGGTTATATTCTTTTTCCTTTTTTCAAAGAAAAGATAATGTCTACCAAAGTCTTCAAATCAAGAATCTAAAGAGTTTTGCATTTTATATTTTTAAATTATTGGAGGTAGCATTCCCAAATGATGGCATAGCTTTCTAAGTCAAGAGAATTTGGGGGGGGAGGGGGAGAAGCCTTAATATTATAGATAATGAGAAAAGAGAAACTATTATAACATACTGCATTTATTTTGAGTAAAAACTTAGGAGATATATAATTTAGTTGGATTAAATAGAAATGTGCAAGAAGTAACAGTGAATAGAGAGTTGGCCCAGAATAGAAAAAACCTCAGATCTTACATATATTGGCTCTGTGACCATTGGTAAAAGTGTCTCAAGTAGCTCTTGAGACTAAAAGACCCAGATGTATTTGGGTATGTCTTGGTATGCCTACCATGGAAGAAGCTTCTATCCTGGGAGTTCCAAATATTAATGAAATTATATGTAATAACTGTAAATTTTTATAGAGGATGCCTATCTATACTGGCAAAGAAAGTTCCTTACTGTATGAAATCATAAATATAGATCAAAAAGAAAAAAAGGAAAAAGGAAAGAAAGAAAGAGAAAAAGAAACACATTAACACATTCCAGATTTATAAATATTTTTTTCAGGATTTGGATATATATATATTTGACCATCTGGTGCTAAATAGAGTTTTTATTTGTAAAATTATATGATGCTAAGAGAAGCCTCGAGCAAATGGAGATCAGTTAAATTTAATTGACTATTAGAAATTGGGTTTCAATTTTAGGAAATTGTTCCTGCTGAAGTCTTTGAATCTTGAACTTGATCATTCATGTGGGTCAGAAAAATTCTCTAATTATAAACTAAATGTGAAAAATACTTCTATTACATTGTCCTATAATAATATGGGTATGGCACTGGATTTGGAGTTGAAGGAGTCCCAACTCTTCTACTCACTGTTTTTGTGATGTTGGACAAGCTACTTCCCTTCCTTTGACCTCAATATTCCCTATAAAATGATGGGATTGGATCAAATCAGTGATTCTCAAGCTTTTTGGTTTCAGGATTCCTTTTTCTTATTTGGGTTATACTTGCCAATATTTATCACATTCAAAATGAATACTCCTTGGTATTATTGTGAAAATAGTTTTGACTTCATGGACCCTCTGAAAGGGCCACACTTTGAGAATGACTGCATGGAATGATTTCTAAAGGCCTTCCCATTCCTGATCCTGATGCAGAACTAGAACAAATAGCATAAAGGGTATTTGAAAAAGCAAGACTAATATCATATAATGTTCTATAATGTTAGTAGTTATCCAGATCGTTAGCCTGATACTAATACTAATATATAGTATTTTTAAAGTAACTAATATGTGTTGGTCACATAGAACCCTAAGAGGGAAGTACTATTATTATCTTCATTTTACAAGTGAGGAAATTGAGGCAGAGAGAGACTAAGTATCTTGCCTAAGTTTATATAGTTAGTGTGTGCTTAGGCCATATTTGTTTTTTTTTTTTTTTTTTTAATTTAATAGCCTTTAATTTACAGGATATATACATGGGTAACTTTACAGCATTAACAATTGCCATACCTCTTGTTCCAATTTTTCACCTCTTACCCCCCCCCCCCCCCTCCCCCAGATGGCAGGATGACCAGTAGATGTTAAATATATCAAAATATAACCTAGATACACAATAAGTATACATGACCAAAACATCATTTTGCTGTACAAAAAGAATCAGACTCTGAATTATTGTACAATTAGCTTGTGAAGGAAATCAAAGATGCAGGTGTGCACAAATATAGGGATTGGGAATTCAATGTAATGGTTTCTAGTCATCTCCCAGAGTTCTTTTTCTGGGTATAGTTAGTTCAGTTCATTACTGCTCCATTAGAAATGATTTGGTTGATCTTGTTGCTGAGGATGGCCTGATCCATCAGGACTAGTCATCATCTAGTATTGTTGTTGAAGTATATAATGATCTCCTGGTGCTTAGGCCATATTTGAACTCAGGTCTTCCTTACTCCAAGTCCAATGTTCTATCACCTACCTGTCTTAAGAAAATTCTTTCAAAAATTATGAAACTTCTGTTTTTGGTTTTATGTGCTAATTTCTCTAACTATTCCCCTACCAAAATGGTGGCATAATAACAAATAACATAAGAATGTCCAAGTGGTAAAGCTAGTGGTGAAAAAATTCATCACACCTAAATGCTCTGTGTTCTTGTGATTTCTTACAGCTGAGAAAAAAGAGAGATTCAGAGAGAGATCTAAGACTATATGGTTTGTCACTGTAAAGCAAAGGTATAATTTTAGGTACCTGGTCTCTCTTTTCACTCCAGAGTTTAATTTCATACTAGAATAGGGCATGAAGATGTGAAGCCTTAAGCTGGATGATAGGAAACAGTTAACTGTAGCATTTGACAAGGTGGATATAGATGGGGGGATTTTATGAAACTATCATGAGAGGATTTGAGTTCTAGAAAGAACCAATGGTGTCAGTCGTGGGAAAAATCTCCTTCCAATTCTCCTATATGCCAGTGCTACCCTGTTATCTTTGCTATCTCCCATATTTCTCTATACAAATACTCCCTTGGAAGCAAAATTTTGAAGTTCCTTTTGTGGAATTGGCATAGTGTCTGTATTTTGATAGTATTATTTTTGTATTATGATATTCTATGGAGAATTTGGATATCAGATTGCAAATTTGTTAATTTCCTTGGGAAATTTTTAACATAAATTATATACAACTTTTTTTGGAAATACTTTTTAGAACTAGAGATCATTATTGACTACAAAATTGAAAATTTTGATTATATCAAATTGAAAAGTTTTTGTACAAACAAAACTAATGCAGGCAAGATTAGAAGGGAAACAATAAACTGGGAAAACATTTTTACAGTCAAAGGTTCTGATAAAGGACTCATTTTCAAAATATATAGAGAACTGACTGTAATTTATAAGAAATCAAGCCATTCTCCAATTGATAAATGGTCAAAGGATATGAACAGACAATTTTCAGATGATGAAATTAAAACTATTACTACTCATATGAAAGAGTGTTCCAAACCACTATTGATCAGAGAAATGCAAATTAAGACAACTCTGAGATACCACTACACACCTGTCAGATTGACCAGAATGACAGGGAAAGATAATGTGGAATGTTGGAGGGGATGTGGGAAAACTAGGACACTGATACATTGTTGGTGGAACTGTGAACACATCCAGCCATTCTGGAGAGAAATTTGGAACTATACTTAAAAAGTTGTCAAACTGTGCATACCCTTTGATCCAGCAGTATTTCTACTGGGTTTATATCCTAAAGAGATACTTAAAAAGGGAAAGGGACCTGTATGTGCCAAAATGTTTGTGGCAGCCCTGTCTGTAGTGGCCAGAAGCTGGAAAATGAATGGATGCCCATCAATTGGAAAATGGTTGGGTATATTGTGGTATATGAATGTTATAGAATATTATTGTTCTGTAAGAAATGACCAGCAGGATGAATACAGAGAGGATTGGCGAGACTTACATGAACTGATGCTGAGTGAAATGAGCAGAACCAGGAGATCATTATATACCTCAACAATGGAAATACTTTCTATTTAGTTCAAACCAGCAAGTAGTTGTTAAGCACCTCATATACTTAGTTTCTGCTTCTCATAGAAATTTACAGTTTAGGAAAGTGACAAACCATGTGCAAATAATTTTAGTACATACTAATACTAATAACAAATGCATTAAAGAAATACAAAGTGGTATATGAGAATGGAGAAAGAAAAGATAACTATTACTTGATGAAAAATATTTTATTAGACCCTTTATTAGAAAGGGTCACTTTTGAAGTAGTCTTTAAAGAATGGATAAGACTTTAACAGATGAAAAGAATACAAGAGAAAGTCCAGGTTTTCTTATCTACATTAAGGCTAAAATCATCATCCCTGAGATGCAGCAACTAGATTTAGTGGACAGGGGGCTGTTGTCCTTGGAGTCAGAAATTCAGGCATTTGACCCCTCTATTTCAAATACCTATTAGCTGGATGACCATTGACAAGTAACTTGCCTCATAGAGACATGGATAGCTCTCTAAGATTACAAATCATTAATTACCTGTCCATCTGCATTTGTGGAGAGAATTTCCACACTGGAAGTTTTCTACACACATGAACTAAATTAACTTTGAACCTAAATTTCTAGTTTCAAAAAAAAAAAAGCTGAAATTAAAATCCTGAAATATATATCCACTAAAATTAGAAAAAGGACAATGCTATCCATGCTATAGATTTTCAATATATACTTATTGAATATATGGAAACATTTTACATAGTACAAGAATTGTAAATATTCTCACTTATAAACACTGATGTGTCTTTTACAATCAAAACTAGAGAAATTAAGTACATATCCAGCACATAACAGGAAAATTAATGAATATAGGATATATGATCTTAAAACTTAGAATAAAAAATTTTTGCTAATTATATTGATGAGGGCCTAATAGCAGAGCTCTTTCTAGAAGCTTAGAACAACAGGTGAAGCAGGCAAAAAGACACTGAGTCCTTATTGAGTCCTTACTCTGTGTTGAGGACTATATTGAACAGTGGGAATATCAACATAAGAAATTAGAAAAACAGGAAGTTTCTTTCCTCATTGGAATGAAGGGAATAGGGAAAAAGCAGGGCCTGGGTCTATCCCCAAAAGAAACTTACCAATGGAAGAAGGGGGGGGGGTTGGTATGACAGAGAAATGTTACAGGTGAAAAGACCCCAGGGCACTGAGTGAAATTCCAGATTGAGAGAATAGCTAAATCATGGTGGCAAAGTCTTTAAAGTCAGAAGTGCAGCTGCCACTATGCCCTATTGCTGTTGCTGCTTCTTGTCTCCATTTTTCCACTTAGTTAGATTTGATCAAAGTAGAAAAAAACTTGTTTGGTTGTTTTGTTTTTTTTTAACAGACTGCGTTGAGATTGAATGGGCCTCTTGGAGCATAGGCAAAATTATCCTTTAAGAAGGATATAATACAACCAGTCAAAAGTATTGACTATTCATGATAGAGGACCTTTGAGATTTCTGTCCAGTTGATGACAAGCTACAAGTTGGGAAATAGAAACTCATTTTTTCTTCTGCTATTGTGTTAGAGACATGTTTATAGACTAGAAAGAGTGCCGCAATGAGTGATAGGGTGATATTAACAATACTTTTTCTTAAGGTAGTAAAATTTAGAGGACATCAAAAGCCCTTATAGCAATCTAGAAATACCTGATCTTAGCACTGTGGTATTTTTGAAATAATATTAAATTTTTCCCCATTATATTTTTAATATTTGTCATTTTTTTTAAAAATTGAGTTCCAAATTCTTTCCCTCCCTCCTTTTTCCCCTCCTCTATTCCTGAGATGGTAAACAATCTGATATAGGTTATACATGCTAGCAATTACTTAAATTAATAGAGAAATTAATTAAAATAAGAAGCTTCTAAACAACATCCTTTCTCCCCCAGTGTGAATTCCCCCCAGTTGGTCTCAGCTCTGCTTGTATCCCACTCATTGAGATGATGTTCTAGTGGTCTTCCTTCCTTCACCCCCCAACACATACACACCCTTGAGACTCAATTGACTTTATTTTAAAAAGTAAACTTGATTATATATTTTGTGACTTGAGTGCAAAAATTGCTATTCAGTGACTCTCATTGGAAATTTTTTCATGCTTCAATTTCTCTGTTGGTCAAAACACTTGTAATGACCTCTTTCAGAGATGGAATAAAATGATTCATGGAAGATTGGAAAAGCACTTTGCAGGCATGGCCATGAGAAGTTTTCTTAGTCTATCAATATTCTAAAATTGCTGAATGAAGTAGTGTTGCAACTTTTAAAGTCATCCTCCTAAAATAATTTGCTACTCTTGAGATGATTTCTGCTCTTGTCTATAAAAGAAGGATCATGTGTCTACCACTAATATAGGAAAAGAACTTACAGAGCCTCTGAACACACAGTGTTCTCTATAAAACATTAGACTTCTGAGGCTCATTTTTCAAAGTAAACACAGAGGGCTTTAATCAGTTCATGTGTCATACTAAACTGTATGTCTTCTCTGGAAGCCTTAGGCCATCCTTTTAATTACCCTGATCTTTATTTGTACTAGTACTGGTAAAATGTTTTTAGAACATGGTAACTGATTAATCTTCAAAGAATCTAAGTGAAGTTGCTGAGCATGATACAAGTCCGTTAGATGAGAGCAGGTATTCATGTCTTCACATATTTCCCTATCAGAATGATTTCTGCCGTTCAAACTCTTTCCCCTATAGATTTTATTCTCAATAGCTGAGGTTCTTAATCTTTTTTTTTTTTTTAATGTCATGGACCAATCTGGCAGTCTGGTAAAGCCTCTGGATTTCTTTTCACAATAAAGTTAATAAATGCATAAAACAAAATATGCAAGATTACGAAAGAAACAAATTATCTTGAAACTGCTATTCAGAAAAGTTTTTTTTTTTTTTAAATTTGTGCATTCCAGCTTAAGAATCAGTGGATGAAAGGCTTGGTCTAGATAATTAATGATTACCATCTCCATTTCTGAACAGTATTTAGATCAAGGGAAGCAGCAATGAATCAAGGAAGACCTAAGGTACATATTGCATATGTCACTTGACCTCTTGCCAGGCAACTCTCTAAGCCCATAAATTACAAAGAAAGCATCCACCTGCATTGATAGAGAGGGAGTTTCTTCTTTTAAGAAATCCCTATAATCAGTGAAACCATGGGACCAATCCTCATTCCTAATTAACATATAGATCTTTATTTTTCACATTTTTGAACCAGCTAATTTTTAAAAAAGAATTTTGGTTGTTATTAAGTCATTTCAGTCATTTTCAACTCTCTATGATCCCATTTGGGTTTTTTTCTTCTCCAGCTCATTTTATAGGTGAGGAAATTGAGGCAAACAGGGTGAAGTGATTACCCAGCTAGTAAGTGTCTGAAATCAAATGTGAACTACTGCCTTCTAATTAAAAAGATGGTCTACCCTGCTAGGTATAAATAAATATAACTAATAAGGTCTAAAACTGTGTGGCAAGCAGTTCACATCTCCCAAGTTTCATTTAAAAATCTCTGCCAATGAGACTACTTGACAGCTGTGCTCTGCCCACTAATGAACTCTCAGCAATCCTCTCAGAGACCATCAATTTGTGAGTTTACATATTTGTCAACAGTCTCTTATTCAGGAGAATCCTTAAAGTTGCAGCCCCAGAAGTAATTTGGTTTTTAAAATTCTCAGAAAAGGGACCTTGAATTTGTTTGCATCCTTGAGTTCAGTCACACAATGAACTTGTGAAGTCTGTCAGCTAGAAAGTGTTGCCAAAACTATGAAAGTTTGACTGTGTGCTTAATGGACCCCTCACACTAATTGTTTTTTTTTTCCTTTGAGAAGTCATAAGAGGTTTGTCTAATCCTAAATATCTGCTTTTAGAAATTGTGATAAAGTATCACATACACAGGACTGGAGGAAAAGAACATGGATTCAAAGCTTGCTTCTGATGCTTGGTATACATATTACTTAGGCAAGTCACTTAATTTATAAAATGAAGTAGTAGGAGAAGATAGCTCCTTTCAGCTCTAGACATGATCCTCTAATATTCCTAAAACAGGCAGAAAGAGACAGAGACAGAAAGAGACAGAAAGGCAGGGACAGAGACAGAGAGACACAAAGAGAGATAGAAACAGGCAGAGATAGAGATACACAGTTAATTAAGCACCTATTACTATGTAACAAGCACAATGAGACAATGATGCAAAAAAAAAAGAGACAGTTACAAGATCACTGTAGAGATTAGAAAAGACATTCATAGTCAGATTTTCTCAGGATAAAAAATATTATTTGAAAAAAAATCAATGTTTTATATAGAATAAAGAGGCCTGGTGTAGGTTCTAGTTCTATCCTTGCCATCAACAAGTTGTTTGAACTTAGATAACTCATATAATGTTTCATTGTACTTTAATTTCCTTATTTATAAAATTATAAGACTAAGTTAGATTATGTCTTTCCAACTATGAATGATGTGACAGTAGATAATTTCGTACCAGAAATAAGGGCTCAGCCTTTTGTTGATTTTAAGGAAGTTATTTTGCTTTTTGTTTTCTAATTTTCCTCATTTATAAAAAGGGGAAAGGTCTATTATCAGACTTTTAAAAAAATCATCCAAGTCTGTGATTTTACCAATATAGATAGTTTCTGGTAAAAGGGTCATATTGGAAATGTATACTAAGGACAAAACTAAAAAGTGCTGAAACTATCACTGGAAAGATTTGATAGAAGGTTTTCTTACCACAGGAGAAAACAAATAAAAACCAGATAAGCAAACAAAAAAATTTAAATCTAAAGTATTAAAATAATAATTTAGAAAATATAGAATTGGGGATTTTACACTAAAAGATAGATGCTTTTAAAACCTGGACTTTGAGGTAGGTTTTTTTGTAGTTGTTACTGTTTCATAGAACATTTAAGGTATCAGGTTTTACTTTTTAAAGTGCCAGTAGAAATTTCCTAAGAATTAAACCCATCAGTTGATCTGGGTCTGGAAGTAAGTGTGGAATATTTTAACTTATCAGCAAATGAACCCAGAAGCAATATATATATATATATAATTTTTAAAAAAATCTTTGCTGAAGTCCAAAAAGTGTACCTTGAATGCTTCTCAGATTTCCCACTGGGACAATAAAACAGGTTCTGCCTCATACATAGATGGAGCAGACAGTTGCCTCCAAGGAATGAGCAGAGCAAGATCCTCTGATCAGAGATATCTTTTCTGTCATGGTGGGATAAATACTCTCATTAGCCAATTATTCATTTGGTCCTTGAATGCCTCTCAGATTTCCCACTGGGACAATAAGACAGTTTCTCCTTCATACATAGATGGAATAGAAGGTTGACTCCAAGAAGTGAGCAGGGCAAGATCCTCTGATCACAGTGAAATAAATGCTATCATTAGCCAATCCTTAAAGGTTTTTTTGTTTTTGTTTTTGTTTTTTATCTTTTCTCCTTACTTCATTATACAAAACAAAAAACCTCAACTTTTTTGGCAGCATCTGAGAGCAAAAGTATTCATGAAAAGAATAGCTGAAATAGAGAAAAGCCTGTGAAAGAGATTTTACTTGCCTATTATTTTTGCTTAGAGTCAGTTCCACCACTAAGGCTTCCGCATTCACATATCTCTTTCTCCTTTAAACTTACCTGTGTTTTATCTCCTTGCATCTTGAGATGGTATTTTGGTATCATCAAGACAATCTGATAAGCTAATTTCTAGAAAATATGTTTACTTCATATTTAGATTGTAATTATGGAGAGTGGATTAATGGTGACCTTCTCAAAGATAATTCCCCTATTTCTGTTCTCCAGTTCTATTAGTGAACACTAAAAGCAGGCAAAGATTAATTTGTAGCTCATTACCTTCTTACTGAGTGTCAGGGATCTAAACTTTTGATGGTGAAATTTGTATAGATGTCATGTTTTGAATTCAGTTACTTTTTAAAATTATAATAAAACCAAATTTGATAAGTCTCATTTAGAAATTTAAAATGAAATTATACTTCACAGACAAAAAGAAAAGTGGAATCTCCCCAAAGTTTATCATAGTTTGTGATTCAGAACAAAATTAGAACCCTAAGTCATTATTGTAAGTAAGTAGACTCTGGTGGAAAGGGAAGAACTACCAGAACATACAAATTATTTCCCAATTGTGGGGCAGTGGTGAACATACTTATGGTCCTTACTACCTGTGAGAGTGAGACTGATGGATTTCTTGAGCTCTAGAATTCTGTAGGTCCAAAGCCTATCCAGTGTCCACAATAAGCCCAGCACCAATGTTAAGTCCCTAAAGCAGGGTCACCACCAGCTATCTAAGGAGGAAAAATTTAGTAGATCAAAGTCAGAAACGGAGCAAGACAAAGTTTCAGTGACAATCCCGGATTCAACAGTAATATTATGAATGACTGCTCCACTTCTGGTGGCTGGCCAGAGACAGCTTTTGTTGAGACAGACAAATCCAATCTCCTAAAAATAAAAATACATAAATTATTTACCAACTCATAGAATTCATCAAGATATTCAGAAAATCTGCACATCAACTTATAGATATTGGAAAATATAGACACCAACATTTTAATGAATTACTTCAGAAAGTGTATAAGTCAGAGGAAACCAATACAACCTTTTTTCAGTATCAAGAATAATGGGAAAAGGAAGAGGGAAGTATATTCTTTTTTTGCTTTACAATTTCCTCTTCCTTTCCCCCACCACTAAAGGCTTGAAGAAAGTGGTGGGAAAATGTTAATGATACCAATTAAACTTAAAATTGTATCCTTCATACATTTTCCCTCAAAAGCTGATTGTTAAATATTTACCAGCACACTCTTCTGCTTCCAGCTTTAAGACTATGATCTTTTGATCTTTTTTCTGCTTCTTCTCTGAAAAAGATGCTTATAAATAGTTAAAAGAACAAAAGGATTAAAGAAATACAGAGCCTGAGACTTTGATATTTCATAAACTGTTTAAGTCTTTCCTATTGGAAGTTAATTAAATCATAAAAATTGCTCATATTTATGCAGCCCCTTAAGGTTTATAAGAATATATTCTCACAATAACCCTGTAATATTTTTATTCCCATTTTACTACTGAGAAAACTGAGTCTCAGGTCAAATCAGAACTACAACACTAACCAGGTCTTCAAGACAGATATCAAAAAGAACATAGGTCAGATTCAATAAATAGCAAAGTTCCTAAGAAATAGCACAAACAGATTTTAGTTTACAAATCTTTACCCAGTCCTGAGTCAATAAGTGAATGACTATAGAATGGGTTGTAATATGGAGAAAGGGATGAACAAAAATGAAAAGTAAGGCTCTTGTTAGACTCCTAAAAATCAAGCCTTTAGGGAAAAATGATATATATCTCCATGTATCATGGAGAAGATTGAGCATACTGGGATTAGTCTTTATTCTTTTTGGCATGAGTAGCTTTAAAAAATATTTTAATATCTTATTTTTTCCCATTTACATGTCAAGATAATTTTGACATTCTTTTTTAAATTTTTGAATTCTAAAACAACTCTGCTCCTCTATTGAGAAGCAAACAATTTGACATATGTTATATATGTGTGTGACTAGTTTTTTTGTAGCCCCATTAAGC
This sequence comes from Sarcophilus harrisii, assembly GCF_902635505.1. NCBI lineage: Eukaryota > Metazoa > Chordata > Mammalia > Dasyuromorphia > Dasyuridae > Sarcophilus > Sarcophilus harrisii. The sequence continues at coordinate 166,422,608 of NC_045428.1, read as the reverse complement.
TGTTAAGTGAACAAACTGAGCATCTTCAATGTTCTGAGCACAGTATAGAATAATAGGCATAGGATTGGGGAAGAGGGTAAGACAAAAGAGTAGAAGAGAGGGAGAAAGAGGGGAAAGATAAGCTTATGGTGTAGGAGTTTGGGGGATTGGGTTGGCATTGCTGTGCTGGTCAAAAATAAAAAAATAAAAAAACTTCCTGAAGGTTAGAGTCATTAAACACAGATGGTCTATTTGGAAGAGATGGAGAATTCCACCCCTTATATTGGTCCAGGGACTTTATTCCACCTTTCTGCATACATATCATGCTAGTACTTCATGAGTAAGATCACCTTGGCAAAACTTCAACTGCCCTGAACGAACATCATAGTTCTGGCCTCATGTGCTATTACTGCCCTGTAAATCTTGATTTAAAAGCATTTTGACCTTCTCAATAGGTAAAAACTATTAGAGGGGGAGGGTAGGGACAATATAATTCTGAAATAATTCCAAAATCACTTAAAACCATGAGAGAAATTCTATTGAATGTACTATTGAAATTAAATTAAATTTAACAAATGTATTTATTAAGTACTTACTAAGCAAAGTGGAGCTCAGAGCCAATAAAAATTACCACTTACTTATCCATTTTCATCTTAGTAAAGTGAAACATGAAATTGTTTATATGATAAATGCTGTCTTATTTCAATTATAACTTTATTTTAAAAAAAAATCTAAATAGAAATCCATTATAATATAAGCCAATATTATGTGATTTGGATTTTTATTATTTAGTCACTTTTAGTTGTGTTGAACTTTTTGTGACCCCATTTTGATTTTTTTTGACAAAGATACTGGAATGTTTTGCCATTTCTTTGTCTAGCTCATTTTACAGATGAGGAAACTGAGGCAAACAGGATTAAGGGATTTGCCCAGAATTACACAGCTAATGGGTATCTGAAGGAGGGTTTGAGTTCAGGAAGACAAGTCTTCTTGACTCCAGGCCTGGTCAGGCTATCCACTGGGTGCCTTAACTTTGAACTCATGAAACTATTTGAAGAAAAAGCCTCATCTGCAAAACTGAGACTGGATTCCTTCTAGAATAATTTATAGCTCTAATATTATCCCATAATCCTATCTATGTTCCCCAACCATTATTATAAATACATTATACTACCTGAAATACAATTTTTAAATTGTTATAGTTGGAAATACCTTGAATATACGGTTATATTTTAAAATACTTTCTTTAGGGCCAAATCTGTATTTCACCTCAAAAATTATTTACCTTTCCCAATTTCAAACATGTAACAAAATGAGAGGGCAACTAGAATTTCGTATCAATCTTATTTTTATATTTAAAGTGAGTTTCAGGGTACAGAAAATTGATAACAGATTAATTATGACTGGTGAATAGTTGTATCACAGTGATGTCTTTTTTGGAACATGCTCATTCAGAACTCTACAACTTCCTATGGCATTGTCTAGAACTGAGGATGCTCCAAAAGGGGGAGAGGAGGAAGGACACTGGTCATCAGTTTGTTAAGACAATCAAAATATATTAGTTTTGAGGATTGTCAGGTGGTTATTTCATGATCTTAATGATTTAACTAGTGAAGTCCTTACTTAATATAACTGAAAAATTAGATCAGCAAATATATCCAGACTTACAGTTCACAATGCCTGGGGACTTCCAAGGGGATGTTGAGTGTTTCAACTTCTACACAGCTCAGGACAATGCTATTCTCAGTTTTTCCATCTGTGAAATGGAGAGTGCCTATCTGTAGTCAGCCTTTTTGCAGATATAATCATTTACCCATCAGATGCAGTGGTTGGACATTGAAAAATGTCCTTATTGTACCCATAGACAGCTGTGTGATCTTGAGCAACTCTGGGTTTCCAGTTTCCTCATCTAGGAAAACTAACTTCTAGCCCTAAACATCTATGATATAAGGTCTATGATTAGCCTGATACTCACTTATTTTATGATGGCTGGTTCAGTAGCCTATTCAAGTACCCTAACAGCTGGGTCTGTTATTGTTTGTCCTTCATTTTCCAAGAGGACCATGACATCAGGGAGATGAGGCCATGACATGCAAGTGAATTGGATTGACGTGAGAGACAGCTGTGCTAAGTCACCAGCTTTACTTTATCTTTTGGAACCATCCGGATCCAGGGGCAAGATATAGATCAGGATGACTGGATACAGTTGGAGATCCTGACCTTTTAAATCTAAAATCTTTAATAGGTCTTAATTCCATTGAGGCAACATCCAATCAGTGGTTAAGATTAGGTAAGAGATGAGGGAGGGAATGGTCTCTTTTACCTGGTTTAAAAAAAAATCTGAAAGGGGAAGACTCTCAAGGTTTATGGCCAAAACAGAAACAATTGTTATTTATATTCACTCTGAACCAATTGAGTTCAGGCTAAGTCCTTCTTGGTCATTGTTGGGGCCTTAAACAGTTAGTCTTCATCATTTGAAGGTGCTCATAGGCAGGTTGCAGTTAATAAGGGATGAGCTGGAAAAGAAAAATATCCTATAAAGAATTAAATTTGCCAAAGAAAATTATTTTTAAGAGAATCAGGCAGTTATATGATGATTACAATAGCCATATCGCTATATAGTCCTGATTAACCCAAACTCTGGTATGAAACTAATTACTGTCATATAATTCATGAAATTTTATAATAATTCAATACTTAACTAAGTAGGCAGCATAATTAATAAGTCTTTATAATCAAAATCTTCCCTAGAATGGGCAAAGCAGGGTAATCACCGTGGGACTTAAATTTTCCCCTCTTCAACCAGAAGGGTAGAAGGAGATATACTTATCAGCCAATGGTTTTAAAAATAAAAAAGAAAGGAGGTTCATATCTATATATTTGATCAGATCATAAATCTTTCCTTCTCTCCCTTTCCCATCTTTTATCACCAAGGCAAAGCAGGAAGAAACTTTTTCCATAGATATTTTCACAGAGAAGTCTCAGCTTTTAAAACTTTCCCAAAGTCAGCTTTGAATGACCATTCTAATATGAATTCTATGCAAAAATTGTAGAGAATTAAGGGAAAGAGGAAACAGAATGAGATTTAGCCCTATTGATTTGAAGCAATTAGGTATTACAATAGAGTGCTGGGCCTTGAGTCAGAAAAACCTGAGTTCAAATTCTGACTTTAGATACAAGTCATTTAATCTCTGTCTCACTTTTCCCAATTATAAAATAGGGATAATAGTAGTATCTACTATGCAGACTTGTTAAATCTACTTTGCAGTGCTTAGAACATAGTAGTTTTAGAATTTTTGATTTAGAAGGAATATCAAAGGCAGGTAGTCCCACCCCTATTGACAATGAAGATGCTCTAAATCATCCTTGATGAGTCGTAGCCCAGTTTATTTGAATACCTACAGTAACAAATCGTTTCCAGTCCTTTTAAAAAAAAAGTTCTAATTATTCAAAGAGCTTTCTCATATATTGAACCAAAATCTGCCTCCCTGTAACTTTGATCCATTAGTCTTACTTCAGTTCTCTGAAGCCAAATAAAACAAATCTCATCATTCTCTTGCATGAAATTATTTTTAAAGATTTAAAGACAAGACATTCCTCAGACTTCTCTAAGCTAGATTGCTGTTCCATCATGTTTAACTCTTCATAACTCCATTTGGGGTTTTCTTGACAAAGATAAATGGTTTTTCATTTTCTTTTCTAGCTCATTTTAAGATAAGATAAGAATTTATAGATTTTGAGGCAAAGATAAGAAATCGAGGCAAATGGATTAAGTAACTTGCCCAGGATTTGAACTCAGGAAGTTGAGTTTTTCTGACTTTCAGGCCCAGTCCTTTATCCACTGAGCCAATTGGTTGCCCTTCTGAGCTAAATGCCCACAGTTAATATATCTTATATGCTGTTGTTCATATGAAGTAAAAATTTGCTCATTTTGGCTGTCTGATCTGTCAGTATTGCAAAGAATTGAATTATCTGTAGCTGATGAATGACAGAAGCATTAACTGATGTAGGAATGACTTCCTCAAGCTCAGTTTACAATCTCTGAGGTCACTAAGAATAAGATGAAGGCTTCCCAAGCATGTGACCCAGGGTCCATTCATTTCATTAGTATTGAGTATGAAGTAATTTCCCCAATATTCCAGGTGCTAGAAAGGTAATCTCTCTTGATTTTGATTGTTATGTTTGTTGGCCTGTTTCCCCAGCACACTCACTCCATTGTTATCTCATTTCTCTTTTATGATTTTTGCGGCGAGTTCACCATTTTATTTAGTAACTGATTCATACCAGTTAAAAGAGTTCTTTAAAGCTGCCCCTTTTGGAGGTTTTTAAAAGCTTGGGTTCTGTGAAGTTGAATAAACCTCTCTTTGAGAATAAACTTACTTTCAGGAGAGTTGCATTGTATTTCCCAAGGAACCAAGAGAATATTAATATACTAAAATGGGTCATTGGATAAATTTTCAATTCATTGAGGTGGGGAGTTTTGTTTTTTTTTCCTGGAACTGCTTAACTCATACTGGGTTGTCCAAAAGGATCAGGAAAAATAAAATTTCTGGCCTAGAGGGAGGCTCTATTATATAATTGCCTTGATTGAACCCTTACCTGGTCAAACTATAAACCAGCTATCATTTCCAATTTGGCGTCTAATCCTAGGTATGCAGTGGAGTGAGTACCAATACTGGAGTTCTGAAAACTCATCTTCCTGAGTTCAAATCTGACCCCTAGATACTTATTAACTGTGTGAACCTGGGCAAGTCACTTAATCTTATTTGCCTCAGTTTCCTTATCTGTAAAATGAACTAGATAAGGAAATGGCAAGTATTTTAGTATTTTTGTCAAGAAAACCCCAAATGGGGTCATGAAGAGTCAGATGTGACTGAAAATGTCTGAACAACAATAAAAATCTAATATTATTCTTATTCTCTAAGGCTTACTGTAAATTCCCAGGCAGTGAATAAATACTCCTCATCTATTCAAAAGATTCACTGTCACTCCTTTCCTTCCTACACACACACACACACACACACACACACACACACACACACACAAGTCTTTTCCTCTCCCCTTAGTCCCCTAAGTACTCTGGTACTTACTTGACTGTCACATCCTTTCTCCTCCTATATCAGGGTCTCTTAGAACTTCAAAACCAAAAAAAAAAGTAGATCTTCCTTGCAAAAATGTTGAAGATTACTAGTTTAGGATAGGATTACATTGATTAGTTTTTTAATCTATTTTATATTCTAGATGAAATATTACAGTCACCGAATCACAAAATCATGGAATTTAAGAGTTGAAAGGGACCTCAGCTGCCATTTTGCTTAGCTCATACTCAGAATCCCAATGATGATATATGGGTGGTCATTCAATTAAGCCTTAATGTCCTTAATGCTATTCAAATGGAATAGTATTACAGGATTCCTTTTTATTTAATTTTATTTACATGTACAAAGTAAAGGACTTTCAATTCAATTTGATCTCAGAGACTTAAAATTTCCTAGCTGTGTAAACTTAGACAAAGTCACTTAACCCCAGTTGCCTTGTCAAAATAAATAAATGGAAATAAATTATAGGTTGGGGATAAAAAAATTTCTTTTCTTGTTTTCTCTTTTGCAGCAACAAAAGTGTCAAGGCTTGCATTGATAAGACACCAATCGATCCAGTGGCACTGAAAAAGAAGATAAATAGGATGACCTCTGATCCTGGGGTATTTGCCATCCTTAGCACTTTACTGCTCTATATCACAGATCGTGATGATGGATCTCCCCAGGTGCCCCCTAAGAAGGCCAAATGGGCAGAAAACAAAGAGAACAAAAGAGATAGTAACCCAGATCAGGATCCCAACAGCTATAGGCGGCCCACCAAGTTCCAACTTCTACAATCCAAGTTCATGAACCCAAACCGTGAGCCCTACATCAAAAAGACAAGGGAGGTAGGGAGACTGATATTTAAAGACAGACAAGGGACCAACAGGAGCTTTGTGAACAGCACTATTAACAAGCTCTTAGAAAGAACCAAGGAGAAAACAGGAGAGAACAAAAAGCCATCCCCCCTTGAGAAAAACAGATGGATTAATCCCACTGGGAAGAGCACTGTGAAAAACATTCTGAAGATGTTCCTAGCAGCAGAGGAGAAGGAAGCAAAAGAGAAAGAAGCAAGAGAGAACCCTCCAGTCAGGAAGCCGAGAGCACCCAATGGGGTTTTGCCAAAGATTGTGGGCAAAAAGAATTCAGTCTTTTCCAAACTCAAGGAGAAATTCGAACAAAGTGGTACACTTTGCTCAGAGGCAAATGTGTTGCTTCTGCGTAAAGAGGACAGGAAGAAAAAAATTCTGCAAAAGAAAAAGATGCACAAGCCAGAAATCCGGATACTACAGCTGGCCACAATGGCTAGCACCAATATAAAGACCCCATTGGTTCAATATTTGGCCTGCACAGCTGAGCCCATACCTTCTTTCAGCCTTGCCACTGTAATCAGCAGCCCTTTCAGTTGGATGTCACACAGCACTAAAATTAGTCGGTCTTATTTTCAGACTGCTCCCAGGAGAAAAACAAGCAAATCTTTCAGCCCCCAACTTATTAAATCTGATGAGACTAAAATACCAGAAAATGTGTCACTAGACAGAGAGAAGAAAGGGCAGCTAGAAAACATGCAATATTTGATGCCCCAGGTCATGACTAATCAAGGGGAGCTGGTTGAGTCAAAAATAGCTGGCTACAATGCTGGACCTGATTTTCTTCCTATAATAGATTCCTCTCCTGCTTTATGTGAAGACAAAAGCCTTGTAGCCCACCCTCCTGTTATATCTCCACACAGTCCAAGCATGCAAGGAGTTGCGGGATTAGCTGGACCCGATGAGATTTTAGCTTTGATGGGAAAGAATACACCAGAGAGCTCATGGGAAGCCAGCCCACATGTCAATTTAGCTCATCCCAGTGCCACTAGGCAGGATATATCGCCTGGAAGCCTCCAGGGTGTGGGAGTAGGGGAGATTCCTGAAATTATCATGAGTATCTCTAGTTCAGAGGAGGAACCTGAAATAATAACCCCAGACTCAGAAAGAGAGCCCCTGTTTGCAACCCAAAAATACTTCACAGAGCAGAAAGCATCAGAAAATATTCCATCATTTCACTCTCCTGCTGTGGAGGCTTCTCGTATGATCCATTCTACAATTGACCCCCCACAAGTAACAATTCATCTGCCAATTGTTTACAAAATGCCACCCCTTCCTAGCACTCAACAAAATGTTTCCAGTTTTGGAGGAGATCATTCACATGTGCTTGAAGGAAAGAGGGACAAACAACAATTATCCCCTATTGAATACAAAAATGATGATCAAGACACAGTTATACTCAGCTGTCTAGTTAAAAATCCAACTCAAGTCTCTATTTCCTCCAAGCAAAATGACCAAAACATTCAAGAACTACAAGCAGAACCATTGAGTGATATGTTTAATTTCAACCCTAAGCCCCCAGCAACCATTCTGAACCAGAAACTTTCAGAAAATGACACTGGAGAAGAGAACAAGTCTGCCTTTAAAAGACCCCCTATTCATCAGCAGAATGATTTCATGAATCACAAATGTGATTCTGGAAGAAAGAGCAATACTTATCTTCACTCCGAGAAACATCAGTTATCTGAATCAAACAAGAAACCCGAGCTTAGAAAGAGCCCCTCAGTTGAGAGAAATAGTGCATGCGACACTAGTCCGCGGTCAGTGCCATCCAGTGATTCGATGAAGTCTGAAAACCATGCTCAGAAGCACAGGGAAAGCTCATGTAACCTAGAAGTCTCTGAAGTGCCTTCATTAAAGGACTCTGCTCATACCCTAAACATAACTAAAGGAAATGTTAATCACACTGTTGGCAAGTGCAAATGGAACTTATCAACTGACATGTCCCAACCTAGCAACGATGCTGCCCCAGAGAAGGCTGTAAGGAACAATAAGAAACAGGCAGTGCTGTCACTAAGTGACACCCCAAACACAGAAAATAATATTACAGGAGAAATAAATCCCTTAAGCAACTACAAGGAAAAAGAACCATCAACAAATCATTTTGTGGCACATGGAAATTACCTTGTAGAAGAGAATTGCTCTCATAAACCTGAGACACCCCAATTATTACCATCAAATGAACCAGAAAAGCATGAAAATAGTATAGCAACAGAAAGGAGTCTCTTGAATAACAATGAGAAATACCAAATTGAGGCACCAAAGTCTCTTTTTACACCTGATAATGGTTCCATGGAAGACAATACTCAACATAAGCTTGACACACACCAATTATCAATTTTAAGTGAAATGGCAAAGTGCAAAACCAGTGCCTCAGTGGAAAGGCATAATTTGGGCAAAATTGAAAAAAGCCACATGCCAACATTGAATTGTTCCAAGACACAGGAAAACAGTACAACAATGAAAGAACATATCTTGGGTGATTCTGAAAAGAAACAAATTACGACATCAGAGTATGCCAAACCAAAGAAAAACAGGTCAAGAAAAGAAAGGACTTTATTGAGTGATGTTGAAAACAGCCGAATTCCAGCATCCCATCATTCCATGATTCAGGAAAATAGTGCAAGAGAGAATATTTGCCATCATTTAGATAAGGAGCAGTTAACTTCTGATGAACTGACAAAGAGAAAAAGCAACACTGAATCAATGAGACTTTCTATTAGCACAGAGAAGAACTTTGATGTGGAGAAGTGTCAATCCCCGTTACCAAAAGTAGGAGTGAAACAAGTAAATGTTGGTCCTGAAAAAAAGAAAAATAATCTGGACAAGTACCAATTACCTTTGACTAATACATTTACAAAACATGAACTTGAGATTCCAGAGAAAGATAACTCTAAGTTCAATTGTGAAGAATACCAATTATCCTTGGAAAATGTGGGAAGACAGGAACATCCCATGATCCAAAAGAACAACAATTTGAGTAACCTGAGAATGTCCCAGATGCCACCATCAGATGATACTGGGCTGAAAGAAATCAAATCCACAAGTCAAAAAGCTACCATAAGCATTGCTGAAAAGCATCAGATACAGTCATCAAGTGATTTGGTAGGACTTGAAAACCTTTCTGATTTAATGAAGGATGCCTGCCAAAATTTAGAAAAGGACCTGTCACATTTGCCAAATGAGGTGGCAAAACATGAAAATAGTCCAGTCCAGAAAGGTGACACTCAAACAGAGAAGAACCAGTCAGCACCTCCAAAGAATGCTGATAAGTCTTTAAACAAAAATTCTGTAGAACAAATAAAATCTATTTCAAAATTACAATTTAAAAACAAAAAAATAAAAAATGACTTGGAGAAGACTGTTAACATTACAGATAAAAAAGATACTTTCAACAGCAATGAGAAATCCCAAAGGCCATCTACAAGTGATGTTAGAAAGAAAGAAAACACTAACTTAAAGTCAAAAAGCACACAACAAATCACGAAAAAGGCCAGTGTATCTTCCCCTAAACCTTTAGAAAAATCTGACTCGATTTGTGTTGAAGGTAAAACACCATGCCCTGATTCCAAGAAATCTCAAATCCCATTATTCAGTGACCCAGAGAAGCATGAAAGCAATCGTGAAGAAGAGAAGGAAATCTGTGGCAGAAGAGATAAGTTGAATGAACCCAAAGAACAAGCTAGGTTAGCTTCATTTGCTAAATACAAAGCCCAAAGTTTCAGTGACCAAGCCTCCTTTGATTTATTATTTAAACCAATGACTGTTAGAGCAAATGATACATTTAAACTCCCTAAATAAGATTAATTAGCACTTTACATATCATGAACTATTGCATTAACCACTCCTGTTTTATCGGATATTTTTCTTAACCATCTCTAAATTATTACAAGATCTCATTCTGACTTCCACATATGGGATTGTTTGATTGTATTTCTTTCCTATTCTGTTTTACATAAAATGTATATTAAAAGAGTTGAAGCTAGGAAGAACTTAGTAATCAAGAGGTACCTTTACAATGGAATGCATTATTAAGGAAGATTGTGGAAAAAAAATCCTTTTTCCTTCGTAAAACAAGTTGCAGACACAGATTTTTCCAGAACTACCTCAATAGCTCCACCTTTATTTTATTTTATTTAATAGCCTTTTATTTACAGGTTATATGTATGGGTAACTTTACAGCATTAACAATTGCCAAACCTCTTGTTCCAATTTTTCACCTCTTAACCCCCACGCCCTCCCCCAGATGGCAGGATGACCAGTAGATGTTAAATATATTAAAATATAAATTAGATACACAATAAGTATACATGACCAAACCATTATTTTGCTGTACCAAAAAGAATCAGACTCTGAAATATTGTACAATTAGCTTGTGAAGGAAATAAAAAATGCAGGTGGGCATAAATATAGGGATTGGGAATTCAATGTAATGGTTTTTAGTCATCACCCAGATTTCTTTCTCTGGGCGTAGCTGGTTCAGTTCATTACTAATAGCTCCACCTTTAGACTGTGGAAGCAGTTGGCCATCTTGCTAGGTACCCAGAGAATATGGGCACGCAAAATGGTGGATAAAGCAATGTGCCAACCAAGAAGCTGTGAGGCAAAATAGAAATCAATGATGGGAATGCACGTGATTTTTTTCTCCAAACTATGCAACTTCAGCCATTCCCCTTCCCTACCCCAAACCTAAAAACACATATCATGAGAGAAAGGTAGAGAGCTTTAATTAGCTATACTGGCTGTCTGGGATCAGTTTGCACCAAATGTTTTTGGCAACCACAAACTTGGATTTGTGCAAAGAATGGCTCCTGTTAAAAGCATCAGCGCTGAGGGGAGTCTGTGTGTGTGTGTGTGTGTGTGTGTGTGTGTGTGTGTGAATTGCACATGTGTCCTGTGTTCTTGCAATTTATCTCTTCTACCCTAGATTTCCTTTTGTGTCCTGTCAAGCAAAAGATGTCACTAATATTAGAGACAGGAACTGCAAAGTCTTATCTTGGTCGTGTTTCCTTAAAAAACACCCAAGTGTTTGGGACCGAACTAGCTGTTCAAATGTCACTGACACTTTCCAAGGGGGGGGAGAATTCCTGCATGGGTGAGAATGATCCCTCTGAGCATAAGTGATTTTCCCTGTCTCAGTGTTCGTTGGATTGAATTGTGCCAAGACTGTGATGTTTCCTATCCTCTCCCAAGAAATCGAGTCATAATGATGTTGCAAAATTACATTTTTCTAAATATGCTGTATTTGTGGAGCAGAGGCTATGTGGGGGGGGGGGCATGTTCAGGCTGCTTTCTTTTGTTTTAAATTGTATATATTCTTGCAAAGACTAATCTTTGCTAATTAAAACTTTTTAAGGCAGTTAGTGAGGACTTGATTCATTAATAATTATCACCCATTATTATCCACAGCAAGGATTTTGGCAAGTCTGATCTATTTAGTAAAGGTCAGGTTGCTGAAGTAGCCAATTTTTAAAATCCCATAATCTTTTAAATGGCCCTGAGCTTTGGAAAGTTACAGAGCAAATCAGGTGGTATAAAGTTCATGCAAATGATTTGCTCTCAGACTGCAGGCAAGTTTCAGATTTCATTCCATTTGTAAGTTCTCCCTTTTTCCAACTATGTAATTAATATTTAAATTCTGGAAATTATATAAATTCTTCAAATGAACTTCAAATTCTGGAAGATCTTAAACAAAAAATATAATGACAAAAATATTGACTCAGAAGTTAGAATACAGGCTCTGTCATTGATTATCCATGTAATCAATGCCAAGACATTAACTACTGATTCTCATTTTCCTTCTCTGTTAAAAATGGAATAACAAAATGTCGGTGTACTGTGTGTTGAGATTATTGTGAGGATCAAATAATCTAATGTATGTAAAATTATTCTGAAAACTGTAAAGCACTATGTTGCTCTTATTACTGTTATTATAAAGTCTCTTGAATATGCACTTCTCTGACTTGGATATCAGCAAGATTACAATCCCTCCTTTGGAAGGGTTTTTCTCCCACTTTTAAAGATCTTGAGAAAGTACTTGGAAAAACTTTCCTAATTCATTGTATTTCTATGAAGTTAGAAGCTCCACTGATTTTTTTTTCCTTTTAATCCCCCATTTATAATTTCTAATGCCAACAAATATATAACATACATATTTATTACACAATTCAGATGTCTGGACTATGAATAAAGGATGGGATATTCTCCCCCACAGAGGAAGTAAGAACAGATGGAAATACTTCCAAAGAAGGAATCAATTAAAATATTTCTTTCATAAGTGTCAGTTTGGTACCTGGAGGGTACAAAGGCTTATGAAGCAAATCAATTGAATCCTGACTTTTACAGAATCACAGAATTTGAAGATTCATGAGAATCTTGACATTTTACACAAAAAAGAATCCACACTCTAACACAGGACACATGGATAACCTCTACTTGAAGACCTTCAAGGATAGGACTTCATCAATTTCTGAGTCTATCCATTCCACTTTTGGACAGCTCTATTTTTCCTGATAGCAAGCCTCAGTTTGTCACCTCTTTGCAACTTCTACGCACTGACAATTAATTTTTGCTGTTTTTAAAAATATAAATCCTAATATAGGAGCCTGATAAATAGTAAGTGATCAATAATTATGGTTGTTGCTGACGATGATAATGATAAATATAGTATTAAAAAGTATTTGTTTTTAAAACTTCCCAGGATCAAGAAGTAATCTAACTGCTCTCCATTCATGGGGATACTTATGGAAAAGTACATCAAGTTACTGGGCCTTTTTTTTTCTTTTTTTTTGGCAGATGGGGCTACCAGAGGTAAAGGAAAAAAAATTATGGGAATACTATAGTCACTGACCATTTTATTTGTAAAATAAAAACAAATATGATTTTAATTGCTGTTTTATTGGGAAGGAAAAAGGAAACAAGCGTTTTATAAAGCACCCACACTGTGCCAGATATTTTAAAAATATTATCTCATTTTATAGGGAAGTAGCTGCTATTATTATCCCCCTTTTGTTGAGGTACCAGAATCTAATTGAACTTAAATGACTTGTTCAGGGTCACATAGCTAAAAAATGTAGGAGATTCGATTTCAACTTCTTGACTCAAGACCTAGGGCTTTATCTACTGTACCACCTAGCTGCCTAAAGTGCCTATTAGACTAGAAGACAAAAGGATACTTGTAGTCATCTAATTTGGAGTAATGGAAATATAACCAATTTCCTTCTCCCAATAGAGAAGTTAGAATCAGTCCCTTTTAAAACTATTCAGCAGCTGCATGATCCAACTTACCCCTCTGCCAGCAAACCCCACCCATCTAACTTTACTTGCCTATTTCTCGTAGTATTGCTAAAGGTACTGCAGTATTTGATTCTATACAAATTTTTAAATGCTAGATCAATTCTTATTTAAATAAATAGAAGTTATTCAATAAGTAATTTTCATAAAGCTTTCAATAAACATGGGCTCAAATTTCTAAATATCAATTCATAGTTCCAATTGTATATTTATGCTAAAAAAAATTTTTTTAACCATCATTCTACTAAAGAAAGAACTATTAAAACTCATAAAACCAAGCTAAAGTCTAGGCTTAATTAATATTGAGGTAATATGTACGAAGGGAGTATATACTTTTTAAAAATTGCAATGTCATTGGAGAGTTTTCAATCATATACTTGATTTTCTATATTTGTATGGTACTTTATTTAATTATACATAGCACTTTTTAAAAAATTCCTTTTTTTTTTTACAGTTTGTAGTCTTGCCTAGGAACCAAAAAAATCTTATAAAAAATATGCACACATAACCTTTGAGTAAATGACCTTTCTGCAAATAAAATATAACTTTGAAAAAGTGTTTTTAAAGTTATTCTACAAAGTAGTGTTTTTGTCTAAAAAATCAGAGATTCAGTATAGTTACTTGATTCCTTCCTGAAGGGGATTTTTACAATTTAAATCATACCCTCGTGATTACTGTTGAACCACCACCATTATTTATTTACATTTCTTATTTGTATCATTTGTTTTGTTTTGAATGATTCTAAAATGAAAATTAATAAGCATTAAAAGAATTTTTGTTTGAATTCTCTGAATTCTCTCTTGTTTACTTCATTTGGAGGAAGGTAGACAAAAAAATAAATAAAATTGTTTTATGCTGCATTTCTTTACTTGGTATATATTTAAAAGATTCTCTAAAGTTACATAGTTACTGCTTATATAAGCTTCTGAGCAAAGAAAAGAGCATTGAAGATGAGAATCAACAATAGTAGGAAGATGCCATCTTGTGGCAAGTTTGAGATGGCTTGTTTTAAATTAAAGCAACTGCCTAATTGAACCAACAATATGGGGATAATTGCTGGAAAGGGTCCCTTCTGTTATCATTTATACATCTGAAAAGGCTTGTACCCTACAATGGAGCATTAAGAGAGATTGTCCCATGTGGGGGGTCCCAGAGTCCTATTTAAAATTTATCCTCTAGTTACAAGATGTCAAACAGCACTGATGATTTCATGTGACCAATTCTCACTCTAATGTTTCTGGAATAAAACATTTTGACTCCTCATATTCCTGACCATTATTTTCTTCTTGTGTGAAATCATGAGAGGATAGGAGAACATAGCCAGCATTAATGTATTTCCTGTAAGTGGATAACTGAACTGTTAATCAGCATCAAGCAGCCCAGATATGGTATAACAAACCAATTCAAACCATGACTCTCCCACTCATGTCTCAGTTTGTTAGTATCATTATAGCTGCGAGGAACATATGATTTATTCTCTCTACAAAAAGTGAGTTTCAGTTTTCTTGCACAGTCTATACATTATTACCTAACTCTCTAGGAGGCCATATTTATATAAAATTCCTTCCCCAAGATAAAGAGATTTCTAAGGGAAAAAAGATCAATTTTCCTTGTTGTAATAGACCTGATTGGGATGCTGAAACAAGATTTCTGTCATCCAAACCCAATGCCTAAATTAAGATCAGAATAAGATGTGTAGCTATCTGTGCAGATTTGACTGCTCCCAAAATATCTCCTGTGCCTATGCAGAATAAAATTTCCTTCAAAAGTGTCATTAATATAAGAAAGAAAAGAACATTGTTTCCAAGGCTACAAGGTAAATGAATATATCTTTAGGTCTCTCCCATTAGCAAATGTTTTTTGCTAATTTGTTTAATTTGTTGAGGCATAGAGCCCTAAGGAAATAATGTCTACTCCTAGAGAGGTCGATGGAGAGAGAAAGTAAAAGGAAAAGTTAATTAAAAGGCCCACAATGAAAAAGTTTTGTGGCAAGATGGTAGAGTAAAAAGTTATGCAGAAAACAAAAATCAACAAAATAGCAAATAAACCAAGTAATATCACAATAAATCAATAGAAATAAAAGGAAAGATCAGAACTTACTATACAGTTTTATGTTACCAAAACTGAGAACATTAAAGAAATAAAGGAATATTTTTAAAATACGAAATACTCAAACTAACAAAGGACCAAATAAATGTCCTAAATAATCCAATAACAGGGAAAAAATAGTATTAACAGGACTGGAGCAATCAAAGGGAACAAATTTATACAATGAAAATTCAAAATGATGACAAAAGATGGGAATGATTAGTACTGGAGGGGTTGTGGAAAGATAAGCATACTCTTAAGTTTTGGGGGGAGTTGTGAATCAGTATGGTGCTAGACTTGGGATTGGAAATACCCGAGTTTGAATTCTTTTTTTTTTTTAAGGGGCAGGAGTAGAATTTATTATGTACAAAAAGCAGGGGTAGTAATCATGATCTCAGACAAAGTTAAAGCTAAATGTATATTTTATCAAAAGAGAAAAATGGGGAAACTACACTATGTGTCAGTCATATTATTCAGTGTTGCTTTAGATCATTTAAAATAACTGGCTAGATTTTTTTCTGAAGGATCATGCCTCAAACTAAAACCACTCTGATTCTCATTGATTAGCCACCAATAGGTGCCAGGCAAAGTACCAGTTGGTCATTGTTTGAGTCCTGATTGATTCAGATTGAATGCAAATAACAATCATTTCTGCTTTGTCCAGAAACCCTGGGGAATCTTCCTCTCCAGGTTTAATTATTTAGATTTTACTTTATTTTTTGATGAGGTTAAAGAAAAGATTCTTTGTCTCAATTGCTACCTAGCCTAAATTACCTGTGGTATGGCCTCAGTCATACTGAGACCTGTTGAAGACCTAAGCTTAAAAAGGGTAAGGTCTCTCATCGCAGCCAGAGCTATCGCTAATCATCCTGATCTATATCTGGCTGCTAACTTCAGATGGTTCTGAAAGGGAAAATGAGGCAGGTAACCTTGCACAGTCCTCCCTCCCTTAAATCCAGTTCACTTGCATGTCATGGTATCATGTCCCTATTATCAGGGACCTCTTTGAGAATTAAGGACAAACCATAAAATACACAGTATAAAATACTTGAGAGCATACCTGCCAAAGCAAATGTAGGAACTGTATGAACATAAACATAAAACACTTTTTATACTAATAAAGTTAGGTATAAATAATTGTAGTAATTTGTTATTCATGGGTAGGTAAAGTAAATACAATTTTTAAAATAATAATTTTACCTAACTAATCTATTTTTAATAAAGCATTTTATTTTCAAAACATCCTAGTACACCATTGACACTAACTTTGAGTCACCCATGGTCAAAATCTGGTTCCCTACAAACTTTCCAAGTGGTCTCTAGGACTGAGACCAGTCAGAGAACATCAGCACATGCTTCAGAGAATGGACTATCATTAAACAATCCTTCATTATTGCATTTTCAGTGGAATGGGGAACTGGTATGTAGTGTTAGCTTAAAAACTGATCCTCCAATGCTCTCAAAATTCTATCACCTCCTTCATGGTTTCCATTTATTCATTCATTAAATAAAAATATATTAAATACCTATTATAAGCTTAACACTGCACCAGTCTCTGAGGCTATAGAATATGAATTTCTAATGTATATCCAGTTGTCATTCCTAATTTTATCTTTTTAAATGTATTTTTCTTTTCTCATAGCACAATTAGTGTCTAAAATGTAAGTATCCAAATATAATAAAGCCATTGTCTTAAGTGAGAAGAATAGATCATTAAAGAAATGCTTACAAAATCTGTTCCATTTTCTATGTATGTATGTGCTGGCCCATTTCAAAGCTTGGGAGATAATTCTATAAACAATGTCTGAATGATATACGATATCCAAAGGATGAAATATAAGTATCAAAAGAGTCATATTTCATGATAGGGGAAATATGCTGCAAGCCACTCGGCCTCATTTGTGAATTAGGAATTATGCTAGGTGATCTCTCAGCTTCCATTCAGCTCTGACTCCATGACTTCTTTACTTAGCTTTTTTCTTTTCCTCTCTACCTTCCACTAGTCTCTACCAAATTGCCAAGTTCCTCCTATTACTTATCTTTTGCCATTACTTGCATTCTCTTAAATTGGCATTAGGGATGGGCAGGGAGAGGAAAAGGAAAATCCTAGTAAGACTATATATAAGTAGATATAAAGAAAACAAAGATACTCACAAGTGCTGAGACTGAAATAATAAAATAGCTTCCATCAGACCAAAAAAAAAAAAAAACAACCTTTTAAAAAATCTTAAGTATTCTAAATATAAGAGGTGGATCTTGGTGAGGGAGACAGAATAATATGATGGGGGAATGTAGATAATGTAAAAACAAAGATAATTTAAAATCTTTTAAAGCAACCTTAAGATAAATATAGTTGGCCTCACACTGCATAGTCCTGTGATACTCTCTGAAAAAGTGAATGTTATATCTCATTAGAAATGTGGAAGGGAAAAAATAGTACCAAATATAAAAGGAGCTTATAAAATTATATGACTGTTTTTTAAAAAACAAACATGACAGAACTCATGATGCTTGTTACCTTCAATAAAGTAGCTATAAAAGGATGCATACTTGTGCCAACAAAGCCATTATAAAAAATTCTTCCCCCTACTCTCCTCCTTTGAAATATGCACAGATAATCTTTGTCTTTTTCTGGCTATGGATGATTCATTGTGATGGTGACTTCCCAAAATCGGTTGTAAGCTGGAAGAGAGCTGATGTTGTAGAGTGCCACAAGGGTAAAAGAAGAAAACTGGCATTATTAGTCCTCTTGGCTTCTGTAGCAAGGTGTAATTTCAGTTAGGGGTAAAAATAAATAAACAAGCAGATGGACAGACAGATAGACATACGAAGAGACTTTCTCTTTATACCAAACATAATGGTGATGCAGATTGGTACTTACCATATGGAGTAACTGATAAGACTTGTATCAAGACTCCTGGATGACTCTGTTTCTCTTCCTACCTTTAGATGTCTTTGTTCCTTGAAGATGGGTTTGATCTTTCTGAGCCAGGTGTAATAAATAACAGGGCCATGCTCTTTGGGTATTAACTACAACATAAGATGGGGAGTTTTTCCCCCAAAAGCCTATTTGAGCATAAAATGAAGAGGCTGATTCTCTTTTGTGGTTTATAAGTTCAAGAAATGCTTTGAGCAATGGCAAAAAAAAAAAATGGAATAAATTGTTGTTGTTTGTTCTTTGTTCTTGAATAGGATCGTGACATCATTGAGGTTTTGCCATGACATGCAAGTGAATTGGATTTAAGTGAGGGAGGGCTGTGCAAAGTCATCTGCCTCACTTTCCCCTCCAGAGCCATCTGGGTCCGGTGGCAAGATATAAATCAAGGCGACTAGAATAAATGGATAGGTCTACTAAATCCCCCACTCCAAGGTGACTGTTTTAAAAAAAGCCAACCCTCAAATGAATGAGTGAGTAGTGATATACCTGTCAAAGTAGTATTCTCCTTCACTGGTGGTACCTGGTTCAGCATCTAGATTCCAAACATAGGAAAATAAGCCCTTGAGGATTCTAGGCTTAAGAGCACTTTGAGAAGGCAGATTCTTTTGATTGTAACAAAGGCAGCAAAGAGTGAAGAATGGTTTTTTCCACAGCTAAGCAAACACCCTTTCAACAGTGGCTTAGGAAATGTTATATTCATGAATAATAACTGTTTTATTAAATCTTATTGTAAGGAAAAAATCAGATACAGAAGATAAATAGCATTTATTAAGGACTTATTATGTGTCAGGCACCAAGCTAAGCACTTTACAAATATTATTTTATTTGGATCCTCGCAAAGAGAGAAATGCTATTATTACACAACTGAGGAATTGTTATTGTTCAGTTGTTTCAGTCATGTCCAACTCTTTGTGACCCCAATTGGGATTTTCTTGGCGAAGATACTGGAATGCTTTTCCATTTCCTTCTCCAATTCATTTTACAGATGAAGAAATTGAAGCAGAGTTAAATATTTTGCCCAAAGTCGAGACAGAGAGAGAGAGAGAGAGAGAGAGAGAGAGAGAGAGAGAGAGAGAGAGAGAGAAGGGAAGGAAGGGGGAGGGAGGGAAGGAGAGACAAAAAGGACAGGAGGGAGGTATGGAGGGAAGAAGGAAAGGAAGAAGGGAGGGAGGGGAGGAAAGAAGGAGGAAGGGAGGAAGATAGATAGATCTGGGGAGGGGAAGATCCTCAAGGTTTCTAGTTTACATTCATTTTGAGCCAAACAATGATCACCTATGGCTTGACCTAGGTTCTATTATTGGCCAATCAATGAGAGCCTCAGTGGTTTGGGTTTAAGGCATGATCCTTAAGAAAAAAAAAGAAAAGAAAAGAAAAGAAAAATCGAGCCAGTAAACCCCAAGATATCTTGTAAGATTTCAATGATAAAAATTGACATTCCTTTGGTCAGAGCATACACAAGAAGGAAGAGAAGGGAAAGCAAAAAACAAAGCAATACAAAGCAAAGAGCTGTGTTGCCCAACTGTCCGGTTCCAGTTGAATCCCCAGTGGAGCAGATAGATCCTACTACTCCTCACAGAAGTTGCTGTTTGTGTTTTAAAAGAAAAAATATATAAAAAGAAGGAAGCACCATCAAGATTCTGTGTATGCTTTTACAAACACACACACACATATGGTCTCCATCATTCATGAATATAATGTTTCCTAAACTATTATTGGCAGGCTATATATACTTGGCTGTGAATGAACCACTTCACTGGCAGAGTTTGTTTCTTCATCTATAAAATAAGTGAACTTATATCTATATTGAATCCATATTCAATTTGAACTGAACTAAATTTAGTATTTCATTATGTTACACTAGGCTAGGTTGGGGAGACAAAAAATTTCAATAAAATATAACCTTTGATTTCATGGAGCTTAGAAAGAAACATAAGACACATGCAATTATAACACAAAATGATAACTACATTAGAAACATGTAAAAATAAAAAAAGAGCTATATCAGGTCCAAAGGGAGAAAGACCATTGCTAATTGTGGCCAGGCAGGCTTCAGGGTTGACAATTAATAAATACTTATTAACCAATTGAGGAGAGAAATGTCATTTAAGTTAGGCTTTAAAAGAAATTCCTGGGGAAATAGTAGCCAGATGAATGTGGAATATTACATCAGAACTACTTTTTTTTTGTTAAGAAGTTATTGCTCTCTTTGGCTGACATTCCCTCCTTCTTCTTCCTTCCCCACACCTCCCCTTGCCAAAGTTCTATTTCTGATTTTTTTTCCCAGCAATGAGGATAGGATTTGGAAGGAATGAGATTACAAAAGACTTTTTCTACTTGCACTGAACAAAATAAGATAGAATGGGATCTTGTCATTTTCTTAATTTTAATTATGCCCAAATCCATACAGAAGCTGCTATTAAACCTCTCAGAATGAGTTCTGCCTCAATACATCATAGTATACTAATAAAGAACTACTACTTGGGACAAAGGGGTGAGGCACTGTTCTCTCTTTGTTCTAAACCCATGCAACAAGTGACCTCATTCACTCCAGAGGGAGTGTTCAGGGAATAAAACACAAAATAAAAAAGGGAAGTCAAAGTCTCCAAAACTCAGCTCAACTCACTGTCATGGACTGATAGACACCAATCTTCTAGAGTGGAGGAAAGAATGCTACCCTCCCTCATGGAATCACAGAAAATTTAATGAAAAAATAATTGCTACATAGACATCCAAAACAGTGAAAAATCTCATGATTATCTCTCAGTTTTAAATTGACGAAGCCCCACTCATACATCCTAATTAAAGTGATTTCTTAATCATTCTGAAGCATACAAATCCTTAAGAAACTGACCACAGAATGAACCTCCACCACCAGAGAATCAGAATTACAAAACTGGAGGGTTCCTTAGAAACAACTAATCCAAAGTCATTTTTATTATTCAGAAATTTCTCTATTTCCCAGTATCATATTAAATACCCATTATCTGCTTGGCACTGTGCTAGGTCCTATGAGACACAAAAGTAAAAAGACATTGATCATAAAGAGCTTGTGGGAACTGCAGAAGTCAGGGAAGGTTGGAGTTTGAGCTGGTCTTAAAGGATGAATAAATAGGCTTTGACTCATCAGGAGAGAAAGGAGTAATGAAACTAATCAGTTAGAGAATGGTGTGGTTAGGTTTTTTTTAGACAAGCAAATGTTTGCTATCAGCAACTATAACTCTAACAGAACCTGGCTGTCTCTGCCCATACCCATGCCTGGGATGCCTGCGGGGCTGCTGTTGATAAATGCCAGAGAGCCTCTAAAAATAACCCTGGTACACTCTCAGGCTCCCAAGTTCTCCTTTAATTATTTATTACCTAAGCTAAGGATTCTGACATTCTAAAGGCCAGTGACTTTTCAGGAGATGACTTCTTTAAGTCATTCTGGATGAGCAGGAATAGATAAGACCCCTGTTTATCTGTTGCTAATGTTTTTTCTTTGGTGGCAACCTACAATTCTGTCACCAAGTCCTGGGGGTTCCAAGCCAGTATTTAGAAGACATCTCGAAATAAACAGCTCACTCAGAGTAAAAAGCCAGGTTTATTTACTGAGCAGCCAGACAGCCTAAAGGCACCTGTCTTGCCATCCTTGTGACAAATCCTAACATTTGTGCCTTGGCAGGTGCATCGTGGCTATTTTCTGGACATAGGAATGCTATTGGACTTCTGTTAACTTATCCATTCCAAAGAAAGCACAGAAGATACTTGCTTAAAAAGAAAATTGTATCAAAATAAAAAAAACAAAACGGGAAAAGAGAGCTTTGGTAATGTAGCTAACCTGATACACATAGGATTGTCCACACAACAGGTATTGGAAGGAGTGAGGAAAAATCTGATAACTCTCAAAGCTAAAAATACTCACTGACTCATACTTGAATATGACCAGTGTCATTCTTCTCACGTGGCTAAATTCTAGGCCACATGTTGCTGTGAAATTAGCTTGGTCAGGACATTTTTTTCAAAATAGTGGAAAGCCCCTTGTCCAGGGCTGATGACTGCTTCTGTAAAACCTGCAGGGAATGATTGTGAGAGCAATGACAGACAGTAATAGAAGTGGCAGCCGTGTTTTCATTTATCATGTTTTCCCCAGGGCCTAACATGATTTATTCCTCTGGTTTTTTTTTTATATGAAGTAAAATAAACAGAGATGAGAACATTGAAAATATGTGAACATATAAATATTAACCAGGATGTCAACATTTGGCTTGGCTACATGCCTTGTGAAACAAAGGAGATCACTTAATATGGTCTTTGATTTCCAAAGGAAAGATCCCACGGACAGACAAGAGCTGCTGAATTAGTTTGGTTTTCTCTCCACAATATATCTAACAAGCTACCATTCTTCTAGCTCCTAAGTTCATCCCTAAATGTTAGTTCTCTCCCTATAACAACTTAGTATTCAACCATCACATATCTAATCTCTTTAAACTTATTATATATGTGTATGTGTTTGTGTAAGCTCCTTGAGTGCAGATATTATTTCATTTTTTTTTTTATTTTTATCCCCAGCACAGTACCTAGTATATTTGGTTGTTGTTCTGTTGTTTTAATTATGTCCAATTCTCCATGACCATCTGTTGGGATTTTCTTGGTCAAAGTCTTGGAGTGATTGATCATTTCCTTCTCTAGCTCATTTTATAGATGAGGAAACTGAGGCAAAGAGAGTTAAGTGATTTGCCCAGGGTCACATAGTTAGTGCAGGTTTTGAACTGGCTTTTCCACTACCTAGCTACATATGCCATAGAGTAAGCTTAAAAAATACTGATTGAGTCTTGAATAAACCTACTGAATATCTCTTATCTCTGATAGATGAGAAATTCCCTGAGGATAAAGACTATTTAATTTTTGTTTTTGTATTCCTACTGCCTAGTACACTGGGAAAGGGGAAGTTAACAATTATTTGCTGGTTGATTGATAGCTTTTCAACATGAGGCAGAATTTATGAAGAATCCCCAAGTACATTGTATAAAGCCATTCATTGCATATTAAAATAAAATAATCCCTGAAAGAAGGAATTAATTTTTTTAAAGATCTAAAGCACATTCATATCTAAATTGTAACAATTACCAGCTGTATAACTAGACAAGTCTCTTAACCTCTCTGAGGCTGTTTCTGCCTGTGAGAAATTAGGATAATGATGTGTATTTTCTGCCTCACAGGGTTTATGAGAGGAAAGTACTTCATACTCCTTAGAACACCAGAGAAATATTATTAGCAGTATTAGGCATTTTACAAATTTTGATATTCATTCTATGAGTTTGTGAATTTTGTTCACTAGTAGGTTGGATTTCAGTAAATAGACCTGGAGCCAAAAAGGTCTGAATTCAAATTTGGCCTCTGATACAAACTGGCTGTGTGACTCTGGGCAACTTACTTAAACCTGTTTGCCTCAGTTTCCTCATCTGTGAAATGAGCTGGAGAAGGAAATGGCAAAAGCACTCCAGTATCTTTACCAAGAAAACCCTAAATGGGGTCATGAATCATCCTATATGACTCAAATGACTAAACAAAAAATATTGAATTTCATATATAAATAAAAATGAAAATAATAAAAATATAATGCTAAAATTGAGGCAGCTAGATGGCACAGTGGATAGAGAACCAGACCAGACCTGGAATCAGGAAAGACAATACCAGCAATGTAACCCTGGGCAAATCACTCACCCCTGCTTGCCTCAGTTTCCTCATCTATAAAATGATCTGGAGAAAGAAATACCAAAGGACTCGTTGCCAAGAAAACCCCAAATGGAGTCATGAAGAGTTGGACATGACTAATAAACTAAACAACAATAGAACTATAATTATTTTTAAAATCATTTAACAAAGAACTCAGTTATAATTTATGCTGACATAGCCCCTGACCTCTTGGAGCATAGAATATAATTAATAATCAGGAGCAAGTATATAGAGGGTAGGTATTGAAAAAATATTATGAAGTATCTTTTCTTACAGAGCTGCCTAAGACTCAGAGAATTTATGAGCTTTCTCCATTGTCAGACAGCTAGGTAGGCATGAGAGGAAAGATTTTGACCAAGTATTCCTAACACTAAGCTTGGCACTTGTTATAAGAGCATATCCAATTATAGTTTAAATTTGGGGTATCACTATCCTAAACTGCTGCAAAAACATGAAGCAGTAAAAGCAATATTATGTAATATTGACACCATACATAGGTTAAGGAAAAGAACATTTCAGGGTGAAAAGACAAAAACAAATAGACAGTTGTGGGGATAAAGAGGAAATAGCTGTGAAAATGTCAAATTCAGATCAGTTAAAAGCCAGGACAGCAACCTCACAGAGTGAATCACTGGAAGGGTAGCAAAGGCAGAGAAAAAAATCAGTCTTTATAGGGTACTTAATGAGCATGATTTAAATGAATAGTTTTAATAATTGTTTATCATAAATAGTTCAACTGAATGCAAATTTAATTGGTATTCAAAACACTTATATTTCCTGTTTTGCAGTTGGAAAAACTAAAGCATAACTAGGTAATTTGACACTAGAAAGAGTTCACAGAAACCCTTAGAGTTCTTTGTCTCCATAACTGTATTTCTTTCATCTACTCTTTTCTGTTCATTGCATTATTTATAAAAACATTTTCAAGCATAATTGAAAAAAATATTAAACAGCAGCATATTTGGGCAAACAGGAGCCATATCTGCAATGTTATTTATTCCACATTCTTCTGTTCTAAAAGAATACGTTAATTTATATTTGTTTTGTAGAGGTTAGAAAAGTAATGGATAGAGTGTTGGGCCTGAAATCAAGAAAACCTGAGTTCAAATCCATCCTCACACATGTACTATGTGTGTGACCTTGAGCAAGATTACTTAAATTCTTGTCTTTCTCAGTTTCTTCAACAGTAAAATGTTGATTAATTATTTGTCTTTCAAGGGTTACTATGAGAATCAAATAAAATAATATATGCAATGTCCACAGTACCTGGCTCATGTTTATAGCTACATAAATGCTATTATTGTTTTATTATTATTATTATATGAAAAACTTAATTTTTTAATTAAAATTAAAATATTAAGAAATAATGTATCTTCAGCTTAAGTCTTTTTCCAGTTTTTTTTTCTCTTTAAGAAAATAAGTACATACATAGAATTCCCAATCCCTCTATTTTTGTACACCTGAATTTTTGATTTCCTTCACAGGCTAATTGTACACTATTTCGAAGTCCAATTCTTTTTGTACAGCAAAATAACTGTTTGGACATGTATACATATATTGTATTTAACTTATACTTTAACATATTTAACATGTATTGGTCAACCTGCCATCTGGGGAAAGGGATGAGGGAAGGAGGGGAAAAATTGGAACAAAAGGATTTGCAGTTGTCAATGCTGAAAAATTACCCATGCATACATCTTGTAAATAAAAAACCTATAATAAATAAATAAAAAGAAAATAAGTACAACAAAACTAAAGCTTTTATTGGGAAAATGGATCAAAGGTGATAATTACATTTATCTTATGTGCAGGTAAGATCATTGCTTCTCCTACCTGAAGTGATTGGAACTATGGCCCACTTAAGGGCAGTGTTTCCCCTGCATTCAAGGTTAATATGTTGATTAAAGGAAGAAAACCAAGAGGCCAAGATTAGGTTCAGTGGAGCCAAGGCCAGATTCTTTTTTTTTTCCCCTGAGCTAATTGGCATTAAGTGACTTGCCCAGGGTCACACAGCCAGGAAGTATTAAGGGTCTGAGACCAGATTCAAACTCAGGTCCTCCTGACTTCAGGGATGGTGTTCTATCCACTGAGCCACCTAGCTGTCCTCAAAGTCAGATTCTTTTCTTCCTGACTACCTATCCTTCCCATGCCAGGTGAATTCACCATAAGACAGGTAAACCTGTGTGCAAGCTCTTTCATCTAAGCCAAAGTAACCCATCAAAAGTATCTTTGCAAAGCAAAATAGGAATTCGGTTTTTCATGCCAATTTCCTTTGTGTTTGCCATAGAAACATTCTCTTGCAAGTTTTAACTTGAGATTTGTTTTTATGCTATTTCAGAGACCAGAATCATGGAATGAAAAGGATTCCCTAAAATATCACAGGGAGGTGAGAAGCCTTTGAGAGCTGTCTCCCATTTGGAAACCTGAATGAAAGACCCCCTCCCTCTAGTACTTGTATTTGTAAGTGCCTTTTGGTAATTTCTGTTGCATCATCAATACAAAACCTACTCATAGGGTCCTTTGAAGATCTTTTCTATTTTCTTATGATCTTCATATGGAGGGAATACTGTAAATATGGTTCAGAAAAGAAGATAAACAACTGAGAATAGATTGTCATAGACATGTTAATGTTGGGCCTATTGTGCTAGAGGCTCAGTTTCTCAAATAGTAGCATAAATATAATTTATAAACCAATAACAGAATAATTAATGACATACTTATCTATATTTTTAAGAAACATGTCAATCACTATAAAATCATAGATTTGGATCTAGAAGAGAGCTAGATGGTACAGAAAATATGTAATCAGGAAGAACTGAGTTTAAATACTGCTATGAGCATATATCAGCTGTATGACCTGGGCAAGTCATTTCACCATTGCCTGCCTCAGTTTCCTCATCTATTAAATAGGGATAATAATAGCACCTACCTCCTAGGGATGTTGTGAGGCTAAAATGAGTAATATTTGTATATCACTGTAGAAATCTTAAGGCCCTATTTAACTGATAGCTATTATTGTGATATCATGTAATCCAACCCCATTCTTTTACAGAATAATAGAGGTTCAATGATGTTCTGAAAGTGACATGGGTATTAAGTGGCAGAACCAGGACTTGAGTCCAAGTCCTTTTATTCCAAATCTAGTGGGGTGGAAAGACTGGGGATAGGGACTGATCAATAGAAAGAAAAAGTCATAGATTCTATCAACTAATTATGAGCTAGTTGCTTGAGATACTTCCACTCCTGCCATATAATAGTCAATATCCCATCTGGAGATTGATCACTTAAAAGTGTACAAAATCCAACAAGTTTTTCTAATCTAATTCTGACCAGAAAGTCTTTGCAAAAAATTTGATAGCAAGATTGCAGAGCTATTTTCCAAGTCACTAAACTGCATATTTGGTTGCATGAGCGATGCTCAAGGCATATGTGGTGTGGGAGTAAATGAAGATGTATCAGCTCTCCAGCAGCTCATTTTGCTTGAAATCTTTAAGATCTGCAAAGGCCTTATGAGGTAGGCAATGCAGGAATTACCTCTATTTTATAGATCAGGGAACTGAGGCTCAAAATGGTGAAAGCCTTTCCCCCAATGTTCTACAGGTAGTAATGATTATAGCTGAGTTACAAATTCAGGTTTTCTGATTTCAAGATCAATGTATTATAGCAATTTAAGAGTAGGGCTTATTGACAATCTGCTTTAAAGAAAAGATTTCTCAAAAAAGAGGATATATGTATATCCCTGGTATCATTTACTACTGGAGACATTTTTGGGAGGGGACAGATTTCTATGCCTGAGCAATTATTTTTTTCTTCCTGTGAACTCTCATATTACTCTGTTTGCCTCTCTTACCCAATTTCACACTTTACTTTAAATTATATTTCACTGTTCAAATGTCTTATTCTTCCCTATTAAAGTATAAATTCTTAAAGATCACATCCCATATTTTCTTCATCTATGTGCATTGTATACATTATAAATTTTTTATAATATTAGGCTTGCTAAATGTTTTTAATTAAATTTGTCAAATTAAGCTCTTTTTGGAAAGAAGCATCATTTTATGAAGCAATTTTACAATTATAACCATTATGATCATTTCTCCTTGACACAAAAGGATGCATACTATCTTTTTTTATTCTGGCTCATTGCTCATAGCAGATAATCTAGGAATTGACATCACTCTCAGAAATGTAGTCATGAGTTCCTTTTACAAGCACAGAGTCTCACAAGATTCAAAATATAAACAGGTTTATTCAAAGCTTAAAGGAACCAAAAATAAAAATCATTTTAGCACTCACAGAAAATAGCACTATCCACTAGTAAGCAACTTATCCATCCCCCAAAGACCCACACAGACTTAGTCATTTACAGTAGGTAGGAACTTCTGTTAAAATTTTCTGTTAAAATTCAAGGTAGGAACCCAGCAAGAAACACAAAAGTTTCATTGGTACCTCCGGTTGCATCTTGCATCTCTCCTCAGCTCCCAGGAGATGGCAGTCATTTGCTGCTCTCCATGGCAACACCAATTTGCCTTCTTAGCTGCTTCTACCCCTGAAGTTCTTCTAAATCTCCAGCAGATGGCAACATGTATTAATTAGTTAATTAATTAATTAACACCCCCTCTTCCCCCATACACCTACCTCCCCATCCCGGTCTTTGTCTTTCTCTCACTGAATCTTTTTTCATCAATCAGCAGATAGTAGTCAATCTAAGGCTCTCTGCCAGATGGTATTATGGCTCCAAAAATCAGCTCCAACTGCTTCTATTTCTGGTGTCATCTTTAAAAGTGGTTTCTAATCCCAAAAATCCCACAAAAATTGATTTTGTTAGGTTCTGGGATTACAAAGACAAGAATAAAAATCCCTATCCTCAAGAAGCTTAGAGTTTATCAGCACAAATAAGACCTGCTCATAGAAATACATAAAAAAGCAAATAAAGGTTATGGGAGATGAATGGTATATAAAAGAAGAGCAAATAAACTAATTTGTCTGTAACGTAGAGTTCATGAAAGGGATTCGTGGGTAATAAATCTGAAAAAAAAAAAGAAGCAGCAGAAAAATAAGAGTTGTATTGTAAAGGGTTTTTAAATGTCCAGCAAGAAAGTCTACTTTTTTCCCTGTAGTCAGTGGTGAGCTAGTAAATTTAACAACCAGATTTTAAAAAAAAATAAAGAAGTACAGAGAACCTGCTTTTTTTTTTTTACATATAACTTTTTTCCCTCAATTTCATGTAAACAAAACAATTTAAGATCTACTTTTTAAAGTTTTGAGTTCCAAAATCTCTCACTCTCTCCTTTCCCCTTTTCTTTCCTAGAAAAGGCAAAAGATTAATCTAGATTATACATGTGCAATCATTTTAAAAAATCATTTCCATATCACCTATATTGCAAAAAAAAAAAAATCCTCCAAGAATATGTTAAAAAAAAAAAAAAAAGTATGCTTCATTCTGCATTCAGATTCCATTAGTTTTTTTCTCTGGAGGCAGATAGCATTTTTCATCATAAGTCTTTTGTAATAGTTTTGGATTATTTGTATTGTTGCTGTACTTTATACAATGTTCTCTTCATTCTGCTCATTTCACTTTTCATAAGTTCATAGAAGTAGTTTCAGGTTTTTCTGAGAGCATTCTACTCATCATTTCTTATAGCATAATAGGACTTTATCACACTCATATCACTTGTTCAGCCATTCTCCAATTAATGGGCATCCTTTCGATTTCCAATTCTTTGCCACCACAAAAAGAGCTGCTATAAATATTTTTGCACATATATGTCCTTTTTATTTTCTTTCAATTTCTTTGGGATACATACCTAATAATGATATTGCTAGATAAACGAGCAGGCACAGTTTACAATCCTTTGGGCATAATTCCAAATTGCTCTTCAGAATGGTTGGATTGGTTCATAATTCCACCAACGATGCATTAGCACCACAAAATACACTGAATTATTAACATTTTTCTCCATCACTTTTTAAAGTCTGGACAATCAACAATATAGTGAATCAAGCCCTGATTTATTTCATTCTTCTTGTTCAGTCATGTCCAACTCTTTGTGACTCCCTTTGAGGTTTTTCCATCAAAGATACTGAAGTAGTTTCTTATTTCCTTCTCTAGTTCATTTTACAGATGAGGAAACTGAGATAAACAGGGTTAAGTGACTTGGCAAGGATCACTCAGCTAGTAAGTGTCTGAGGTTATATTTGAACTCAGATCTTCTAATCACATATTGTCTCACCTATTAAATTATCCTTAAGGGCAGGGACTGTCATTTGCCAGCTTTTGCATTTCTAGGATTTAGTACAGTACATTTAGCACATAGTAGGCACTTAATAAGTGCTTGTTGCATTTAATTGAATTGTCTTCATTGTCTAGTTTAGTAATCTTGTTAAAATAATAACTAAGATTTACATAGCTCTTCGAGATTTGCAACGTATTTTATGCATATTATCTTATTTGATTTATTTGCTATTTGCCTTCGTTCTTAAAGAAGATCTTGATATCAGGGTGGTGATACCATGACATAAAAGTGAATTGGATTGAAGTGAGGGAGGCCTGAGCAAGGTCACCAGTCTCCTTTTCTCCTCCAGAACTATCGAGGTCCAGTGTATGTCCAGTGGGATATACATGAGGAAATGGCCCTGGATGCAGTGGGAGACCTTGGCCTTTTAAAGTTAAAGTCTTTAACAGGTCTCCATTTGACTATAGCAAAGCCCAGTGATTAAGGCTACCTTGTCCAAGAAAAAACAAAAACAAAAAACAATCTTGGAGGAGAAGACTCTGAGGGTTTTTGGCTGAAATGAATGAATAAATGAATGAGAAAACATATATTAAGGTAGATATTATGACTATCTCCATTTTACAGATGAGGAAACTGAGGCAAACAGAGGTCAAGTGGTTTGCCCAGTGTCACATCAGGCAACTAGTAAGTATCTGAAGTAGAATTCAAATTCTGTTTGTCTTAAATCATTGTGTTTGATATTCACAATGCCACAATTTCCTATTAAATTTATTAATGAAGCTATGTTGTTTTTTTTTTTTTTTTTTTGTAATCACTTCCACTTTTCTCTCTAGAAGTTCCCCAACCATGTCTTTAAGCATTTTTTGTAGAGTTTTCCTAGGAACATAAGTCAAACTCAGTGACCTATAGTTTACACACTCCAATGTCTTCCCTTTTTGGAAAAGTGCTTTTCTCTAATATTGTGGTACCTCTGCCTGCCTCTTTTCAAAAAATATCCCTGACAGGGGCTCAAGAATCAGTTTTGACACTTGTTTCAATGCCGGAGAATAGAGTTCCTCTGGACCAGGTGACTTGAATTCATTAAGGACAACTAGGTAAAGTGATACTATTTTCCTTACTTAGATTGAGTATTAATTTCCTATTGTTCATATTTTTGTTCTGTCATTTCCAAGGTCATTCTTCTTGATAGGAAAAACAGAAACAAAGTAAAATTTGAACAGCTCTATCTTCTCTCCATGGTCAGTTATCATTGTCCCATAGATTCCAAGGAAAAGTTGGACCTTTTCTTTCATCCTATTTTTTCTCTAAATAAACAACAAACTGTTTTGTTGTCCATAGAAGCCCTCAGAGAAAATCTAACTGAATGTCATTATTATAATTTATTACAGAGTAGCTCCCATATCTGCTTTATCTCACATTATTATTGCTAATAATCACAAGTTGATTTTAGGGAATGTTGCCCGCAGGTTTCTTGCTTCCTTTTTCAAATAGAAAGTTCAAAAAAAAAAAAAAACAAGTCTTACAAAAATGAATATTGAAAGCTATCTTTGCATGTATTTGGAAAAAATAAAATACTATTTTAAAAAAAGAAAATTCAAGAAAATTGTTTTCTTTGCTTTATAGCCTGGCACAGACACTTCCTGTAATAATTTGAGATCTTTATTTAAACAATCAAATAATGATTGACTATAATGACAACATAAACAATATGTCTAGGAAGGCATTTCCCTTTTACTGCTTCTATTACCATCACATTCAAATGAAGACAGACATCATATTACAAGCTATCCTGTGGAATTTATACTTTAAAAATGGTCCATTGGAATCATTTGAATATGATACAAAGAAAGAAATTGAATAATAATTTAAGGTTTTAAAAATATAATGATTTAGCATTAAAGAGAATAAACATTCAACCAAATGTGTCTCTTTCCTTTTTTTGTTTAAATGAATTTGCATACCCAAGAAATTATTTGCATAAGAAGCTCAGAGACTTATAACAGGTGATCTGGGGAAGCAGCTGGTCTTTGGAGAGAAGATCCTCCTATGAATCAGACTACTTCAGGCTCCATGGGGATGAGAATGTGTCCTAAGGATCAGTGCAAAAGAGCTTGTGTTTTAAGAATACTAAAGCAATCCCTTTGGTCCCTGTGCTTGAGGAGATGTCAAGAATAATTTGCAACTGAACTATCTCTTATTTTCTCTGTCTCTCCATATGAATATACATACACATCCATATCTACATACACATATACATATATTATACATATACATATACAAATACATATATTTCCCTGGAAATAAGGGTAAACAACTGCTGGAATTTCTATGGATAACTACTGTATTATCTTATCTACACTATTGCTCTCTTCATTGAGGATTCCATTAGAATGGAAGCTCCCTCAGACCCTAGAATTATGGACAGCAGATGGCAGGCATTTTAAAACTGCTTGTTATTTGTTTGAATGGTAAGAGAGAATACAATAATCTTTTTTTTAAGTACCTATCTAAAACTATGAGAGAAAAAGATATTTTTAGCTCTGCCTAAAATATTCTTTACCTACTTTCCTATTTATTTTGTTACTTTATGTTCTATACCACAGTCTAACTCTAAACCACATTCTAGTTCAATGCACAAAAATATCACTTATGATAGAAACAAAAAAGGGTCTGACCAGTTTTATTCTTAAAAAAAAAAAGAGTATGTGTTATTTTACTTCAGATACTCAAGGTCATCATTGACCTTGGGTTCCCATAGATAATGGGTTTTAAGAGTCATAAATCTCCCCAATTTTCTCAGTCTCACAGATGTCCTTCTCTCAACTGCACAGCTGTATTATAGAATCTCATTTCAAATCCTTTTTCTTCTTCTCCTCAATTTCCTAAAACTGTGTACCCTAATATGAGTGCCAAATCTTTAAACGCTCTCTCCTTGCCACTCTTTTGATCTAATTTTTAAAGCCAGCTTACTCCCTATTCATGATAAAGCCCTTAGAGTTGTGGATTGCATAAATATAACTTTTGTGACCCTAGAATTATGGACAGCAGATGGCAGGCATTTTAAAACTGCTTGTTATTTGTTTGAATGGTAAGAGAGAATACAATAATCTTTTTTTTAAGTACCTATCTAAAACTATGAGAGAAAAAGATATTTTTAGCTCTACCTAAAATATTCTTTACCTACTTTCCTATTTATTTTGTTACTTTATGTTCTATACCACAGTCTAACTCTAAACCACATTCTAGTTCAATGCACAAAAATATCACTTATGATAGAAACAAAAAAGGGTCTGACCAGTTTTATTCTTAAAAAAAAAAAAGAGTATGTGTTATTTTACTTCAGATACTCAAGGTCATCATTGACCTTGGGTTCCCATAGATAATGGGTTTTAAGAGTCATAAATCTCCCCAATTTTCTCAGTCTCACAGATGTCCTTCTCTCAACTGCACATCTATATTATAGAATCTCATTTCAAATCCTTTTTCTTCTTCTCCTCAATTTCCTAAAACTGTGTACCCTAATATGAGTGCCAAATCTTTAAACGCTCTCTCCTTGCCACTCTTTTGATCTAATTTTTAAAGCCAGCTTACTCCCCTATTCATGATAAAGCCCTTAGAGTTGTGGATTGCATAAATATAACTTTTGTGACCCTAGAATTATGGACAGCAGATGGCAGGCATTTTAAAACTGCTTGTTATTTGTTTGAATGGTAAGAGAGAATACAATAATCTTTTTTTTAAGTACCTATCTAAAACTATGAGAGAAAAAGATATTTTTAGCTCTACCTAAAATATTCTTTACCTACTTTCCTATTTATTTTGTTACTTTATGTTCTATACCACAGTCTAACTCTAAACCACATTCTAGTTCAATGCACAAAAATATCACTTATGATAGAAACAAAAAAGGGTCTGACCAGTTTTATTCTTAAAAAAAAAAAAGAGTATGTGTTATTTTACTTCAGATACTCAAGGTCATCATTGACCTTGGGTTCCCATAGATAATGGGTTTTAAGAGTCATAAATCTCCCCAATTTTCTCAGTCTCACAGATGTCCTTCTCTCAACTGCACAGCTATATTATAGAATCTCATTTCAAATCCTTTTTCTTCTTCTCCTCAATTTCCTAAAACTGTGTACCCTAATATGAGTGCCAAATCTTTAAACGCTCTCTCCTTGCCACTCTTTTGATCTAATTTTTAAAGCCAGCTTACTCCCTATTCATGATAAAGCCCTTAGAGTTGTGGATTGCATAAATATAACTTTTGTGTCCATTAATGCCATGGAGTCCTACCCAAATTACCTACCTATATAGCTGTGAGACATAAACTTTGAACAATCTCCCACTAACCAGAATATGGTCTTATTTCTGCCACATCACCTACCATATTCTCAGCTCTGTCTTCCATGCTCTGGGAAATAGTCATCAGAAAATGACTGCAAAATCCATGTACTCAAAGAGTGTTATATAACCAAATGAGAGAAAAAATATATATGCACAAAAGAGACAGTGCTATGAGAGTTAGAGTCAGCATGGTATAATGAATGAAAAATTGGTTTCAGTCAAGAAAAACTGAATTTTACAAGTATCTAAATGAGGAGATCCCTTAATATTAAAATCATCATTATTTTTCTCAGGACTTGGATCCCTGGAGCTCATGTTGGATATTGTATCCAAAAAAGCCATCAGATGCCAGTGTGACTTTCCCACTTTATCTAGGTTTCCCCCACCTCCATCCACAAAACCCTTGTTTAACAATTTACTCATTTTATATTATGTTCTTTACTTCAATATCTTATCTGCCTTTTATAAAGGGCAGACCCTTCCCGGAGCACTGGATGAAATATATAAACCTGGAAGTCATACATGAACATTTGGACCTCATGAAAGGCTATGTGGTCATTTTGGTACCAGTCACACAAAGCATACCCGGTCACTACTCTGTTAGATAGGCACCATATCTCTTGTAGTACTAATACTATAGTTTAGAAGATTTGTAATCTTCTCTTTAAAATATAATGTTCTCTGTTGAAGTTTTCTTGGGGTCTCTGGGAGCAGCCTTTGTTTCAGTTCAGTAATCACCACACTAGTAGCCAGGGGTTAAAGCCTAGATCCTTTATTGCCTCCTTCAAAGTCTTGTCTCCTTTCCTGGGACCCTGTTAGCTTTCTTAGAGGCCTATCTCTCTCCTTGGTTCTGAGAGCTTGAGCTCCTGCCTCCTTCTCTGCTCCCTGAATCTCCCCGACTCCCAAGGGTTTGTGCTTTAGTCTGCAGCCGCCACAAAGGTGGACAATGGAATGAATCTGTCTCAGCCTCCGAGAACTTCTAGTGCACTTGTCTTTTCTGGCCCTGAGAGTTTCTCCCATATATGCTCCACACTGAGTACAAACCAATCATTATATCACTAGGAAACCATTATTTACTTAGGATTAAATCAACTAGAGTTAACCATTGTCTCCTCAATTCCACTTAGCACCTTGTTTCAAGTTCTGGCCCATAACATCTCCTTATAGGATTAAATCAAACATACTGAACCACGATAAATTAGATAACTATTGTCGCTATCAATTCCACTGACTTAGTACCTTGTAAGAATCCTTTGTTTGAAATTCAGAGTTCTGGCCCATAACAAAGATTAATCTAGAGCTTTAGATCCTTTCTTGATTAAGTGGTGCACCTGATTCTAGAAATTGCTTAAAATGTTGACTCAGGTCAGCCTTTCTTTGTTCATTTAGCATTAAGACA
The DNA here is from genome assembly GCF_902635505.1 of Sarcophilus harrisii. NCBI lineage: Eukaryota > Metazoa > Chordata > Mammalia > Dasyuromorphia > Dasyuridae > Sarcophilus > Sarcophilus harrisii. The sequence continues at coordinate 166,386,669 of NC_045428.1, read as the reverse complement.
TCTTTACTGAGGCAAAGAAAGAAAGAAAAGAGATAAATCATGATTACCTATATAAAACCTCTATTAATTTGTTTGCCATTTTAGAAAGGAGGGAAGTGAGGAAGAGAGGGAAAAAATTAGGAAATCAAAATTTTCAAATGCATGTTAAAAGTTGTCATTATGTGTAACAAATAAATTTAAAAAAAAAACAAAAATACTATTTGAAGAGACATTTAAAAAAAGAGAGATAAGGTAAATTCCTATGAAAATTTTCAAAGGGAGGGAAAGCACTTTGCCTCTCTCTACTTACATAGATGTTTACTCTCTGGAGACTCTGACCTTTAATCTTTCCAGAGTTTTAATTAGATAAATTGGGAGTGCTTAGAGAGATTATTCATCCTAGAGTCAGGCCATTATTTGAGTTTAATCTGGAATATGTAATTCCTCCTCCCAAGGTCAGATAGAAACATCAAAAGATTCCTAGGGTCCTTAAGCCTAGGGGAAAAGTTAGGGAGCAGTTGTGTGCTTTACTGTTGACTGAAGGGTGTGATTTGGGTATGTAACGGATACCTTAGGAGGAAACAAGAAGAAAGATACTACCAGGATTCCCTAGGGCAGCTGGGATATCTAATGGAAGACTACTAATTTGAACAATTACAATAGCATTATTCTAGGTCTTCTTATCTCGACCCTTTCCCACCTTCACGCCGTCCTTCATACCATGATTTCCTGTCATCTCAAGTAAAGATCAAATTCTTTCAGCAATCCATTCAGTCCATAAACTAACAACCTGCCCTTCTAGACTCATTTCATGCAATTACATTCTGTAAACTCTATACTCAGACCAAACTGGATAAGACTGTTCTCCAAGAATATGTACTTATCTCTCTATGTAGGAGTAGTATAAATAGGTCTCTCATGTTTGGAGTGCCCTCCCTCTCCACATTCACCAGTCAAAGTCCTACTTATTCTTTTTTTTAAATAGCTTTTTATTTACAAATATATGCATAGGCAATTTTTCAGCATTGACAGTTGCAAATCCTTTTATTCCAACTTCTTCCCTCCTTTCCCTCACCCCTTCCCCCAGATGGCAGGTTGACCAATACATGTTAAATATATTAAAGTATAAGTTAAATACAATATATAATAATATGTATATATTATATATGTGTATATGTATATACACACATGTCCAAACATGTTATTTTGCTGTGTAAAAAGAGTCGGACTTTGAAATAGTGTACAATTAGCCTGTGAAGGAAATCAAAAATGCAGGCAGACAAAATAGAGGTATTGGGAATTCTATGTAGTGATTCATAGTCATCTCCCAGAGTTCTTTTGCTGGGCGTAGCTGGTTCAGTTATTACTGCTTTATTGGAATTGATTTGGTTCATCTCATTGTTGAAGGCAGCCACTTCCATCAGAATTGATCATCATATAGTATTGTTGTTGAAGTAAATAATGATCTTCTGATCCTGCTCGTTTCACTTAGCATCAGTTCGTGTAAGTCTCTCCAGGCCTTTCTGAAATTATCCTGTTGGTCATTTCTTATTGAACAATATTCCATAATATTCATATACCACAATTTCTTCAGCCATTCTCCAATTGATGGGCATCCACTCAGTTTCCAGTTTCTGGCCACTACAAAAAGGGCTGCCACAAACATTTTGGCACATACAGGTCCCTTTCCCTTTTTAAAAATCTCTTTGGGATATAAGTCCAATAGTAACACTGCTAGGTCAAAAGATATGCACAGTTTGATAACTTTTTGAGTATAGTTCCAAATTGCTCTCCAGAATGGCTGGATGTATTCACAATTCCACCAACAATGTATCAATGTCCCAGTTTTCCCACATCCCTTCCAACATTCCGCATTATGTTTTCCTGTCATTCTAGCCAATCTGACAGGTGTGTAGTGGTATCTCAGAGTTGCCTTAATTTGCATTTCTCTGATTAATAATGACTTGGAGCATCTTTTCATATGGTTAGAAATAGTTTCAGTTTCTTCATCTGAGAATTATCTGTTCATATCCTTTGACCATTTATCAATTGAAGAATGGCTTGATTTCTTATAAATTAGAGTCAATTCTCTATATATTTTGGAAATGAGGCCTTTATTAGAACCTTTTACTGTAAAAATGTTTTCCCAGTTTATTGCTTCCCTTCTAATCTTGTCTGCATTAGTTTTGTTTGTACAAAAGTTTTTTAACTTGATATAATCAAGATTTTCTATTTTGTGATCAATAATGATCTCTAGTTCTTCTTTGTTCATAAATTCCTTTCTCTTCCACAGGTCTGAGAGGTAAACTATCCTATGCTCTTCCAATTTATTTATAATCTCATTCTTTATGCCTAAGTCATGAACCCATTTTGACCTTATCTTGGTGTATGGTGTTAAATGTGGGTCAATGCCTGTAATGGGCTGAGGCTTGAGTTGATGCCCTGAGGTTCCAAGCACATGAGACTAAATAGTAATTGGGCTATACTCTATTAATATACATGATTGGATAAAGAATGGTCCCTGCCCACTCTCTGTGCAAGTCCTGATGTGTTGTATAGGAAATGACGATTTTGGTGGATGGAGGCAGAGAGAGACAGGAAGAGAAGCTGGGAGAGATTGGAGCCTGGGTTCCATGCTTGTAGTTACTGGTTGTGTGGCTGCTGGTCTAGCTAGCTTCTTGACTCAGCTGCACACATTGGTATCACCGATTCTCTTCCACCTCCGATCCTTCTTCACTGAGAATAAAGACTGACGATTTTCCCCTAACCTGAATTCCTGACTCTGGCTGATTTTAAAATACGCGGTCTTCACAAATGGTGAAGTTTCTGCCTACTAATTTCTAGTTTCTGCCATACTAATTTCCAATTTTCCCAGCAATTTTTGTCAAACAGTGACTTTTTATCCCAAAAATTGGGGTCTTTGGATTCCTACTTATTCCTTAAAGCCCAACTTAAATGCTATCTCCTTCAAGAAGCCTTCCCTGATCCATGTGGTTGGTAGTGATCTTCCATTCAGCCTGCAGTGCCCTGTGGTACTTTGTAAAAATTCCACAAAGAAAGAAAAGACTTATAGATCCTATAATTCCAGAGTTGTGAGTTATTTTGGTTCCCAATATTTGTACCTCTCTACTTCCTAAGAGAACTGTATGTATTTATAAAAGAGTAAATACCAAGTTTGTTGGGTTTTCTTTGGAAAAAGATGAAAGGGGAGAAGATATTTTATAACAACTTTCTTGCTCTGCTATTTGAGTAAATGTCCTTGCCAAAAACTAATTGAGACTACTGACTGATTGTTAAGTACACTTGTGGGAATTCAGTAGTTAAAATAGACATAGCCTCCCATAGAGTTAGCAATGGAACCCAAGGAAATAACTGTCATCTAGGTAACACATATCTGAGTGCTTGTGTAAGTTGGAGGAATGACACCAAAGAAGATGTTAAACACTTCTTTTGTAATAATGATAACGTAGTTATCTGTCTTAATATTTTATTTAAATGTTGTGTTTCCCTAACATCCCGTAGAACATTCTTCACATAGTAGGTAGTTGGTTTTCCACTGTAGATTTTTTTATTGTTTATTTCTAACCTCATCTTTGCATTCACTTAATAAATCTGGCTACAGAGACAATAAAATTCAAAAATCTTCCACTTTCTCAGTGTGAGAACATCACATTGATGAGGGAAGAAAATTAAACTGCTTTCTTCAGAAAATATTTCTAATGCTCAGAGATCCTTCAAATCAGAAAAATATCACCCACTTCCCAGGGTAGTTGTGAGGATTAAATAATTAACATCTATAAAGTGCTCTACAAGTCTTAAAGCATTATGCAATGCTAGTTATTATTAACTCTTGGAGTTGATTCAGAATCAGAATAGAGCTAAACCCTGGGGTGTTTGCCTAAGATAAAATTTCTAGACAAGTAGGATAAGAGGACCTAAACGACTTAGCCAGATCAGTGACTCAGTGTATCTGAAGAGACATTGCAATAGGCCCAAATATAAAGGTATCCCTCTCATATAACCCTCTTTCTTCACTCTCTGTTCCAGTTCTAGCAATCTCTTGACACCCTTTTCTTGTAGCCACCTGGAGTTCCTCTCTGTGCTAAATGCTCCTAGGTTACGATGCTCAGGGCAGAACATCCAGAAAGCTTACTCACAAACCCGCCCTGAAATCTGCACCTCATTACTCTATTATCACAATTCCTCGGTGTATATGTTTTTGTGAATCTATAAGCTATAGAAAGAGGGAGTGGAAACTTTGGACTTGGAGCTCCACCTGAACCTGTTTTTCTTCTTTAGAGAACTACATAAATAGATCTCTGCTGATGCTTAACATTTCCTTTTCCATATGTTAAGAGTTTGTTCTTTCCTGTAGCAAGCCCACGACACATTTATGTTGAGAATATTTTAATATATATGTTTATCTAAAGGTTGATAGGGGAGGACTTCAACTCAGAAATGAAAATTTTAATTGCAAGTTTTAATGGAACCTTTGGGGAAAGTAATGTGTATAGTCAAAAAGACTGGAGGAAAGAAAGTCAGCAACTAGCAAACCAGCATTTTGTATCCAGGGAAGGATAGTTCTATTTATAGAGAGAAAAAAGTTTGTGTATACAATATGTTTTCTTTGATTCAGGAGTTCTGTATTAGTTACAGTTAACTATAGTTGCCAGCTCTGGGCAAGATGAATGTTTTGAGAGGAAATCTGATTAATAAATACTCTCCAAGTCCTGAGGATTAGGAAGAAAATGGATACAGAACTTGGACACAAAGAAGTCTAGTCATATGACTCTTCCCAAAGCTGGAAGACTGGCCCAAAAGTATAATGATGGTGCTAAATAACCTAGAGTGGAGATGCCCCAAATTTCTTTTTTCTTTTATTTATTAGGGATTGTCTCACTTTTTAAATTTGTATCCACAGAGCTTAGTACAGTTTTTGGTATACAAGAAGAGCTTAATAAATGCTTCTCACTCATTCATTCACTCATTCTCAATGACTCCCCACTACCACCTATTATAGAACCTTCCCTTGAAACAGATAAATAAAATCCATTGTGCAGTTCTGGAAATCTTTCAGTTCTCCCTTAATCAACCACCTGTCTGTTGAAAGGCAGGATAGTCCCATATTTTCCCAGAGGATTAGGTTATCCATTCTTGTACCTGATCTCTTTCCATCCTTGACCATAAACAGGAATATTTTTCTCCCATAAGCATATTTCACCTTTTCTGACATGAAATTTCACCAACCTTCTTTGTCAAAAAATTAATTTCCATGATCCAGCAAACTATTTAACTGTTAAGTAATGTTTAAAAAAAAATCTGTTTATTGCTTGCTCAGTTCTTCTATGTCCTTCATGTCTGTATGGCATGAATTTCATCTAGATATTTTATTGTGCTGGGGCAGCTAAGTGGCACAGCATTTTTTTTAGAGATTTTGAAATCAATCCCTCTTTTTCTCTTTTTAAAAGCTACATAATCATACTAAATGGGGCAGTGAGATGGAACAGTATATAAAGCACTGAGCCCAAAGTCAGGAAATTCATCTTCCAGAGTTCGAATCTGGCCTCAGACACTTATTATCTGTGTGACCTTGGGCAAGTCACTTAAGGAAATGGTCAGTCAATAATTCTAGAATCTTTGCCAAAAAAAAAATAGAAATGGATCACAAAGAGTCATACATGGCTGAAACACTTGAATAACACAGAGAGTTTGGTATAGAAACAATTAGTTTTTACAAAGGAATATTACTTCAAAAGTATAGCAAGAATAAACACACAAAATCCATGTCTAACTCCTGGAATGGGGCATTATTCTTCTGTATACTACCTCAGTCTCAGAGGAAAGAAGAGGAATTAATTTGATAGTCTAAATCAATTCCTATATAGCATGGTGCTACCAAGTTCCAAGTCCAGAGCCTCCCTGTGGGGCTTTTATTCTGGAAACTTGGATTCTCAAGGCTTTCCTGCTAGGTTAGTTGCAACATTCAGCCTAGACTCCTTCCTCCAAGATCGCTATGGCTCTAGCTCCTTGGTCTGGGAACATCACCACCTGGGCTTACTACAAAGGACAAATGAAACAGATCAAATCCTAAAACCCAAACCTTGGAATCTTGGAGCTACTTGGAATTAAAGAAAGAAGGGGAAGGTAGCCCTTGATCTACATCCAAGCTTTTCACTCCAACCAAGTAGAAGGAAAGAGACAGAGACAGAGAGAGACAGAGGCAGAGAGAGTCAGACATGGAGAAGCAGAGAGATAGACACAGAAAAACAGAGAGAGACAGAGACAGAGAGAGGGAGGGAGAGACAAAGAGAAAAAAAAAAGAAATGGGAGGAGGGAGGGAGGAAGGGAGGGAGAGACAGACAGACAGACAGACAGACAGACAGACTGACTGAGTGACTCTGACAGGCTGAGAGTTCCTTCATGGTAGTTTTAACGACACCTTATTTCAGCTATTGTAAAAGAACATAGGAAGCTTTCTCTCAGAAGCGGAATCCTGACATCTCCTACACAGGTGCTTCTTTCTTAGATAGTGGGGACACATTACATAAATATTAAAGGTTTGTTGTTGTTAATTAGTATGATTTGTTATTGTTCAGTTATTTCATCATATCAAATGCTTTGTGACCCCATTTGGGGTTTTCTTGGCAAAGAGTGGTTTGCCATTTTCTTCTCCAGCTCATGACAAAACTGAGGCAAACAGGGCTAAGTGATTTGCCCAGGGTCACAGTGCTAAGAAGTATCTGAGGCCAGATTTGACCTCAAGGAGACGAGTCTTCCTGACTTCAGGCCCTTGCAGTCTACAAACAGTGTCATTTAGTTGCCCCAGTTAATAAGATGGTGTAGCTTTAAGAAGAAAAAGATTGATTTCAGAGTCTGCAAGGATTCCAAAATGTGCAAATATTTTCTATACTTTGATGAAGGGAAGAATCATAGAATTTAGGACTGGAAGGGACCTTAGGAGGCAGCACAATACACTGGTCAGAGCATTGAGAAGCCCTGAAAGCTCACTAGATCTCAGGTTTTCCATCTATAGAGTGCAGGGATTGCACCAGATGACCTCTGAAGTCTCCTCTAACTCTAGACATATGATTCTCTGAACTCTGTCATCCTAAAGACAATGAAATTGAGGTCCAGAAAAGTGAAGAGGTTTTGCCCAAGACAGTCCAGATAATAAGTGTCAAGCCAATTTTGTTTTACTCTCACTCCCCATGGTCTAGGAAGCTAATTAAACGCGTTCAGATTTCATTTAAATGCCAACAATAGGACATGCCCCCAATGGATGAATTGATGTACAAGGGAATTACTGGCTTCCTCAACAGGCCAAAAGAAGGCTGGAATGCTGCCAAACTGTCTATCCCCAAGGACAGTTTTATCATTTTATGGGATGATAAAGAAGGAAGATCATTTTCTGAGGGCAGACCAGTTAACCTAAATCCATATTGAGACTGATAGCCTCAGTCTGTTGAGATGAATAAATATAAATAAGCTGTCAATGCAGGGAGACAACTTCCTTCAGCAACTAGTAACTAATTCATTTGATTCCATCTTCCAATAACATTGGTGGGGTAGGGGTGGGGAGTATTCTAGGAAGATGGCAAAGTAGATCAGCATATTCCGAGTTCTCCAGATTTTCTCCATAAACAAAGCAAAATAAATAAGTTGAATGTAGTGCAGCAAAAATAAATGAGAGTTGGGATAGAGCACTGCTCCTCCCAGGACAACTGAAGAAGGTAGAGAAAAAACCAAGGTGAATTCAGAAACAGTAGGGCAGGAATGCTGTTGACTATGAACATTTATAGGAGAGTTGAGCTGGAGTTATGATTCCAGACCTGAAGGGAGAAGTGAAGGTTACAGCCACTAAAAGGTCCTCAGGGATCAAGAGCATTTCCAGCATTGTGTGCCTGGGGACCCAAACTATGGTCTTGGAGGGGAAAAGGATTGTTGAGGTTGGACTCTGGACAAAGCTCAAAAAATAACAATGAAAAGAACCTGAGGTCAGAGGGACCCCCCCCCCCCCACCTCCACACACACCTCAGGATTAGATGTGATTATAAGAACAAACTGCTAAAATTTAAAAAAATTAATAAAGATAATCAAGCAAAAGATAAGAGAACAAAGAAGACTAGGGTTCATCTTCAGAAGAGAATATTGAAGCCAAAAAAAAAAAAAAAAAAGCCAAACATCTTCCATCCCAAAGAGTAAAGTCAAATGGTCACCTGCCTAGAAAGAGATCTTGAAAGAACTTTCAAAGGACTTTAAAAATAAAAGAAAAGGCACTGAGGAAAAATTAGGAAAAAAATAAGAACAATCCAAGAAAACCAATAAAATTATAAAAAGAAAGTCAACCAATTGGAGAAGGAGATCTAGAATCTTAAGGAAGAAAATGATTCCTTCAAAACTAGAATTGGGCAAGGAGAAGTGAATGATATTTTAGATATTAAGAAATAATAAAACAAAATAAAAATAATGAAAAAATAGAAGAAAATGTGAAAAATGTCATAAGGAAAACAACTAATCTGGAAAATATATCAAAAAGAGAAACTACCCAAAAGCTATGATCAAAAAAAAAAAAGAATTCCAGCAATATCACTATTGGATCTCTTTCCCAAGATGATTAGAGGAAATGGAAAATAATTTACCGGTTCTAAAATATTTTCAACAGCTCTCTGTGGTGGCAAAGAGCTAGGGGTAGTGGGGATGCCCATCAACTGGGGAACATGTTCATTATGAAGCATTATTCTGCTATAAGGAATGATAAACTCAATGATTTTTGAAAAGTATAGAGAAACCTCCATGAAATAATGAATAGCGAAATGAGCAGAAGCAGGAAAAGGTCATGTATTGTAATAGCAGTGTTGTTTTAAGAACAATTTTGAACAACCAAGTCATTCTGACTATAGACCTCAAAGATCTCATGAAGAAAATTGCTGTCTGAATCCAGAAAGAAATATTGTTATGGTGTAGGAAATGAACTGGTTGATACAGAAAAATACAGAAAGACTTGGATTTATGATGAAAGATGCTATCTGCTTTCACAGAAACAGATGATTAAATGAAATAAACAATTATGATCTTACATATATATGTATGACTATATATATGCTTTATATGTTTATAGATATATATTCATATAATTATAGACTTCTTTAGGGTAGGTGGGCGAGGGAGGAGAAAAAATAAAGTGAAAATTGCACAGCAGAGAACAAAAGAAATCTACCAAGAAAGCAAATTTGAAAATAATGTATAATATTTATAATCTAGGTTTTCTTGAAATGGAAATATATTGTTTTAAATTAAATCCTCTTTTGTGGTCTGTTGTATACATGACAATTTTTTTCTCATTTTGTATTTAAGTGTGAAATTTTTTTAAAACTACAAAAAGAAAAAAAAATTGATGCAAGATCAACAATGACTGCCTTCTGCCTTAGGTTCTATGATGAGAAGTTTGTTTTGTTTTTTATGATAAAAACATTCTTGATTGTATATTATAATGGGTAAACATTTGAATCAGTCATGATTTACGATTGGTGGGGAGAAGAAAAAAATTGTCTGTTCCTGACTATTAGGCTGTAACTTGAAATTAGGAGATTATTGATCAAGTTAATAATCCAATTAATTGCTATCAATCAATCCAACAACAAATATTACTAAGCTTCTACAAATTGACAGGTATTGTTCTAGTTGTAGGAAATAAAAATACACAGATAAAACAATTCCTATTCTACAAAAGCTTATATTCTATTTAGAGAAATGTGTGTGTATGCAGACATATGTGTGTGTGTGTGTGTGTGTGTGTACATATATCTTTGTGTGTTTGTATAAATATCTCTTTCTCAATCCCGAATCTTTCTCTGTCAAGCAAACCCAAAGGAGGTCACAGAGTCAGACATGACTCAACGACAATCAGATAACAAGTTCTATTTTTGACTTGTGTTTGAGATGGCCCTGGGAAATTCAATTTGAAATATTTGGTTATTCAGCAACAGCAAGATTATAAGATGATCAATTCTGATGGAAATAGCTCTCTTCAACAATGAGATGATTCAGGCCAGTTCCAATGGTCTTGTGATGAAAAGAGCCATCTGAATGCAGAGAGGACTGTGGGGAATGAGTGGTGGATCACAACATAGTATTTTCACTCTTTTTGTTATTGTTTGCTTGCATTTTATTTTCTTTCTCATTTTTTTTTTCCTTTTTGATCTGATTTTTCTTGTGCAGCATGATACTTGTGGAAATATGTATAGAAGAATTGCACATGTTTAACATATATTGGATTACTTGTCGCCTAGGGGAGGGGCTGGGGGAAGGGAGGGGGAAAAATTTGGAACACAAGGTTTTGCAAGGGTGAATGTTGAAAATTATCTGTGCATATGTTTTGAAAATAAAAAAAACATTTAATAATAAAAAACATTTAAAATTATTTTTAAAAGAATCCTACTAAAAAAAAAAAAAGAAATATTTGGTGATTGAATATTGAAGGTCAAAGGAGAGACTGATACTAGATACATAGATCTTTGAGTTATATATATAGAAATGACAAGTCAGCCTGTGGAGACTGATAAAGTCATCAAAATAAAGCTGGAGAAAATACAAGTACCCATAACAGAAATACAAGAATGGGGAAACATCCCCAATAGAAAGGCATGCTATGAATGATAAGCCAGTAAAGGAGATTGAGACAGATCATTCAGTCAGATAAAGAGAAGAGATAGAAGATAGTAGGAAGGATAAGAAGGATAAGGAATGAGAAGAAATCAACATTTAAAAAATCACTATTAATTAGAGAAATATAAATTGAAATTTTGAGATTCTATCTCACATTCATAGAAAAGACCAAAAAGAAAAATGATAAATGTGGGAGAACTATGCAAAAACAGGCACAATGTTGCATTGTTGGTGTTCCTATGCAAATATTCTGGAAAGCAATTTGTAATTATATACAAAAAAATTACTAAATAATGCGTACTCTATGATCTAAACATACTTCTACTAGATCTATGCCAAAAGAGGTCAAAGAAAGAAAGAAAAGACCTTTTGTATCTATATATATTTATAGTAACTTTTTGTGGTGGGAAACCAAAGGGATTCCAACAATTGAAAAATGAAATCATAGTATATGAATCTGATCAAGAACTACTGTGCTATAAGAAATGAGGAAATGGATATATATTTTTAAAATGTGGAAAGGCTTAAAATAATGCATTGTGTAGGGAACAGAATCAGAAGAATTAATTTATACTATAACATCAATATCATGAAAATGAACAATTTTGAAGACTTTTATAAACTGATTAAGGATTAAATTAGCAGAATCAGGAGTATAATTTATTGCATGTTTCTTATCAAAAAAATTGTTTTCTTTTTCAATGTGATGAGGACAGAAAGGGACCTCTCAGGAAGTAGATGTGAACTGATTAATTGGAGGGAAGAACACACACACACACACACACACACACACACACACACACTACAGAAATGCATTTTACTCAAAAGAGAAAAGGGAGAGACAGAGGAGAACTGGGACAAGAGAACTTAAAAAGAGGGTAGATTAAGGAAGCTATTAGTCTCAAGCAAAACAAATTAACTGAGGATATACAAAAGTACTTTTAATTCTTTATGAAATAGCAAAGAATAAGAATCTGAAGAAATGCCCATTAATTAGGGATGGATAGGACTTCTGAGAGTGCAGCCAAGATAATGAAGCCAGGAAGTTGCTTGAACTCTCCCAGTTTCCCTAGAATATCACATGAAACCAAGCTTCTGGATAGAGTGGAATAATATATGAAATATATTACCAATATGTGAAATGAAACAATTTTCAAACTCAAGACAGTTTGGAAGGAATTAGACAAAGGTCAGTCTCACTTGGGTAAAAGCACAGATAGTGTCCAGGTAAGACAGTGTGAAGGTTTTAATCACAGCACAGATCAATAACTGAGACTCTTCTAGCTCAGTAGAACAGTAGTACAGTAGATACATGGGGCAGCCTCCACTTCAACTGGATAAAGCAAATTTCCAGCCGGGGAAAATCAGACAATAACAGGCAGAAATAGGTCAGGGTAAGGATAGACATAGAGGGTGTGGATTTAAGTTGACATTAATGTGAAGATATTAAAAGATATTAATGGATAGAAAAAGGATTATATTAGGAATGAATGAACAAGTTGTAGTATATAAATATGAAGGAATGCTACTGTGCTATAAAAAATTGCAAAGGAGAAACCTGGGGAGACTTGTATGAATTGATGGAGAGTGAAATGAACAGAACTAGAAGAATAATTTATACAATAATAACAATATTATAAAGATAGACACTCTTGGAAGAATTCAGAACTTATCAATATAATTACACCAATTACAATTCCAAAGGATAAATGATGAAATTTGCTTCTACTTCTTGATAGAAAGTTGAGGGACTCAGAGTGCAGAATGGCTTTGGAAATGACCATTTCAGAAATGTGTTTTGACTTGACTTCATGTATTTGTAGGGGCAACTAGGCAGCACAGTAGATAGAGTGCTGAGCTTAGAATCAGGAATACTCAAATTCATGAGTTAAAATCTGACCTGACCTCAGATACTTATAAGTTGCATGACTCTGAAAGTCACTGTTTGCCTCACTTTCCTCATCAGTAAAACAAGCTGGAGAAGGAAATCTTTGCCAAGAAAACCCCAAATTACAGGTGCAAAGAGAAAGAACTAACTGAACAACAATATATTTGTACCTGTTTGTTTTTCTTTTGTTCTCAGTGTGGAAGGAGAAGAAAGAGATGGTAGATTTTTATTGATTGAAAAAATAAATAAATTTTAAAAGCTAACCTTATTGCAAAGACAATGTTAAAAAACTTAGAAGCACTAATTAACATAATGACCAGTCACCATTCCAGAGGACCACTAATGAAGCATGCTATATCCTGAAAAAAAAAAAAAAAATGAACAGAATAAGAATTTTTTTTGACATGACCAATGCAAAATTTTATTTTGCTTGATTATATATGTTTGGTGTTATGTGTTATACACGATTGGTATGTGATTTAGGAGAGCAATTGCGGTTCCAGATGATGTGTTTGGGGTTTAATATCAAATGTTGGGGTTCAATCATGTGAAGAATTCACAATGGCCATTCTCTTTGGCAAAAGGTAGGATTATTTAGGAGAAGAAGGTACAGACAAAATGAAGAGATAGGATGAAGAGATACCATTCTCAACAAGAATGGTAAGTATGAAATAGCACATAGCAAGGAAAAGGCTTTTTAATAATTGATGATGAAAAAGACAAGTTCCATAGTGGAACTTATAATTAATCAGGAGAAATGGAACACCCCATGAAGTTGGAGTATGCCCTTGCAGACAGGATAAATAGCAGAATAGTTAGTTAGCTATAAGAAGGAGAAAGGCACCATGAAGTATGATAGACGTGTCATGGAGGAGTGGGGAGGGGAAAGACACCACAAGGAAGATTACAAGGCAAATTGACCCAAAAAGGATTCAGCGAAGATGACATGAGCTAGGGACAGATTTACAGAGGAAATTCAACCTCAGGGGCTTAACATACCTCAGAATTCTGGACAGACAGAGCAACCTCCCCAGAGGGTAGGACTATGAACCTAAATTGATTCTATCAATGCCCTTCCCTGCATGCCCCAGGGAACAACTACATCAGTATTTCATTCTCTCTGCCAACCGCACCCAGTTATTCAAAACCTCATCATGTTTGTAACAAGGGTTTTATTTTTCTTTCTTCTTAGTTGGTTGGAAGATTGGTTGGGGAAGAGAAGGATGATTTTTGCTAACTGAAAAAAGTTAACTTTAATTTAAAAAATTATTGGTAATTTCAGAGAGAAATTTCAGTTGGAGGATGATGGTGGAAATCAGATTATAAAGACTTAAGAAATGAATGAAAGGAAAGAAATGTGAATGACTTTTTTCTACAAGTTTTTCTGAGAAATGAAGAGAAGATTCTAGTTTGAGGGGGTTCTAGAGTCTAGTGAACACTTTTTTTTTTAAGGATAGGAGAGTCTTGGGTGTGTTTGAAGGCAGTAGAAGATAGGGTCAGAGAGGTTGAAGATCTGAGTTATGGCCTAAATCCTAAAACTTCTCCTACCTCTTCTCTACCCTCCCCCTAACAAAAATCCAATGAAATAATCTTTACAACCACAGAAATTATAATAAGAATCTTTTTTTGCTCCCCAAGTTTATCTGACCTTTCTTTATCTTCCTCCCACCCCTTAGTAGTGGGGTCTATAGTTTCAGATTCAGACTTCTTGCTACCCAATCTCTACCTTGCCTCAACCTTTTAATTTTTTCCCTTGTGAATGATCATCAAATCAACTTTGACTGAGGCCTGGAGATTGACTACAATTGCTTTTTGGAAGAGTGTGACCTTCTACTCTCCTATAGCTAGTCAATTTTTTTTTTCCATTCAGAATCCCAATGATTCAGACCCCAAATGAAAATTCCTTTCCTCTCCCACCTTCCCCAGTTCCTCATGCCCATCCAAGTCAATTGTATCTCTCCTGTCCCTATCCTCTCTATCCCATTCTATCCTCACATTGAAAGTAATTTCTTTTTATTAGATGTCTTCTTGTCCTATGCCTTCTATTTTCTTAAAATCAGAAATCTGGTTCCCCCTAGAGGACATTGCATCTGTCTACCCTTGTAAGTACAGTACTGAATTTATCTTTTATTTTTTTATTTTTATTATTTATTTTATTTAATTTTTCAATTATTTTGTCCTAGACCCCTCTGCTCTTCTTCTTTTACAATCTCTTTCGGTCAGTCTCATTTTTTGCATTTGACTTTCAAATGTACCTGTCAGAGCCCTTATTTGGAGCTCCAACCCTACATCATCTTCTGTCAATTAGATACCTTGACCTAAATGTTATCTAAGCATCTCAAATTCAACATATTGAAAATAGTACTTGTTGTCTTTTCTCAAACTAGGGATATATTGCCAAATATTTAATAACTGACTTTTGAGAACAATAAAAAGTATAAATTACTTTTTTTTTTCTTAAAAGACAACCAGAATGAAATGACTTGGCTAGGGTCACACAGCTGGTAAGTGTCTGAGGCTGTATTTGAACTCAGGTCTTTCTGGCTCCAAGCCATGTTTTTTTTTTTTTTTTTCTACTGTACCACCTAACTATTCCTCACGTGCTACATTTTTAAGTTTAATTTGCATTATGAACATTTTTTCCAATACTTTCTTAAGTCTAAATAATCAACTTAATTTAAGAAATAATGAAGAACATGTTCATAATGTAAATTAAACAAAAAATGAAGGCCACATTTGTAGCATTTGCAGATTTCCAAGGCATGAATGCTGACAATGAAAATTTAACAATAGACTTATAAGCCAATTAGGTCTGGCTCCAGCTCACCCTTGCTCCAAACTCACTGTTCCTAACTTTCCCATTTCTGACTAAAGCATCACCATTCTTCTAGTCATATAGGTTTGCAACCTTATCGATGTCTAATCTTTACATTGTCCCTTAAAACCCATTTAAAAGTTGCCAAGTTTTGTTGAGTACATCTACATCATTACTCATATTCATTGAATCCTTTCCCTTCCCATAGCCATCCCATAGTTCAAGTCCTAGTTAGCTGTTGCCTGGATTGTCACTATAGCAATAGTACTCAAAAATGTGTTTAATAAAATCATTTCTCAAAAAACCTCAGTATCTCCATACTATGTTTAAGATAAAATAAAACTGCTATTCTAGGCATTTAGAACTCTTGATAATTTGGCGATTATATTTTATTTCCCCCAAGGCATTTTGGACAAATTTGTCTATTTACTGTCCTATACACAACATTCCCATCTCCCACTCTCATGCCCTTGCAAAGACTATATTCCATTCCTAAAATGCTGTTGCTCCTGATCTTTACCTCTCCAAACCTCTAGCTCCAATCAAGGCTCTGCTCAATGACACCTCCAAGAAGAGGACAAGAGGCTTTTCCTGATGATCCTAGGTGATCAGAAATTAATTCTCCTATCCCTAAATACTTTTATTAATTTGGTATATTTTGGTATATTTGGTGTATATTGGTATATTTCTGTATTTACTTAACTAAGAACAGGCTGAATTCTCTCATTAAAATGTATGTTTCTTGAGGCTTTCCCCACCCCCTTTTAATTCTCATGCTTTCCCTCTGTTAATTATTTCCTATTTATCCTAAATGGGTAGCTATGTGGCATAGTGGATGGAATTCTGGGCCTGAAGTCAGGATGACTTATCTTTCTAAGGTCAAATCTTACTTTAGATACTACCTGTGTGACCTGGGCAAGTCACTAACCCCTATGTCTTGGTTCCCTCATCTATAAAATGATCTGGAGAAGGAAATGCAAACCACTTTAGTATTTTTGCCCAAAAAACCTCAAATGGGGTCACAAGGAATCAGACATGACTGAACAACAACAAAATTTATCCTATAGATAGCTTGCTTTGCTATGTATTTATTTTCCCTATTAGATTATAAGCTCCTTGAGGGTAAGAATTATCTTTCACCTCTTCTTGCAGCCCCAGTACTTAGCATACTGTTTGACACATAGGAGGCATTTAAGAAACATTTATTGTTTAATGATTGATTGGGAATCATTTTGTTTTGTTATGGTATTTTCATGGAACTGAACTAAGTTCATTTATCATGAAGAAAGAATACATAACTAACCCACATACCTCACAATCACAGATAAAGAGCTAGCAGTATTTTCAAAGGTCATCTAGTTCAATCTCATTTCATAGGCTCACATGTGAGTCTAAGGAAGGTTAAGTTACTTGCTTACACCAATGGTAAGCATGAGAAGCTAGAGTAGAATCTAAATGGCAAAAGGCCAGAAATAACAAGCTTTCCCCATAATGCTTCACTTTTTCTGGTATCATTTGTCATTCAGTTGTTTTAGTCATCTCTGCCTCTTCGTGAAACCATTTCGGGTTTTCTTGGCAAAGATACTGGAGTGGTCCAGCTCGTTTTATAGATAAGGAAACTGAGACAGGGTTAAGTGCCTTGCTCAGGGTTATATACTATTAAATGCCTGAGGCCAGATTTGAATCCTTCCATCTCCAGGATATGTGCTTTATCCACTGGGCCTAGTTGCTTTCCTGGTATCGTAGGATCTAGTCATCCTGAGGTATCTGGATTTTAATCATGTAGGCCGATGGTCAGAAAATGGCCAAGATGACATTATTGGGAGAAACATTTAGACATAACAATATTTTGGCTTTACTCTCAAAGAGTGAAACTGGTTATAGCTCCCCCTCAGAGTTCCAGAAGCTTTGGGGTGATTCCAAATTCCATCAGCTCAAGCACTGATTCTAATTCATTTTTCTACTGTTGACTAACAGTAATTAGCATTCCATTTAATTAATTCATGTCACTATTTTTTAAAGAATGTCTCCCAGACTTATGGACAATCTGTGCAAATGCTTGAAGATAGAAAATGGAAAGTACTGTATAGGGATGAATATGTAGGCAAGTTTGGCTAGAAAATAGTGTGTATATATAACAAATGTGGAAATATATTTAAAAGAATTAAAGAATTGCACAAAGAATTAAAGAATGTGCAAAAGAATTGCACATATTCAACTAATATCAGATTGTTTTGAGGAAGGAAGAGATAAAGGAGGGATGGATAAAAATTTGGAACATAAAGTCTTACAAAAATGGATGTTGAAAACTATCTTTACACATATTTGGAAAAATACAATACCATTACAGAAAAAAAAAAAAAGAAAATAAGGTGTATCAGATAAGTCTGGAAAAGTTTGTTAGAATAAAAGTAGAAAAAATTTTAAATACTAAACTGAGGAGTTTGTATTTCATCTTAACTTACTTCTTGAACAGGATTGTCACAAGGCCATTTGTATTTCATCTTAACTTACTTCTTAAACAGGATTGTCACAAGGCCAAATCTATGCCATAGAAACATTATTTTGGCAGCCATGGGTAGTAATAATTGGAAAAGGAAGAGACTGAATATAAGGAGTGAGACTAATTAGGGGACTGTTGCAATATCCAAGCAAGATGTGATGAAGACCTGATCTAGTGTAGTGGTCATGTAAGTGGAAAGAAGGAAATGGATGCAAAAAGTGTTTTGAAGATAGAATTTTAAAAATTAAATAAGTGATTATATATGAAGAGAGACAGACAGACTAACAGAGCGAGAGAGAAAGACAGAGAGAGACAGAAAGACAGAGAGAGACACAGACAGACAGATAGACAGATGGACAGAGACAGAGATAGAGAGAGAGGAGTCAAAGATCACTTTGAGATTGCAAATCTTGACTAGAAGGATGGTGATAGTCTGAAAAAATCAGGAATATCTGGAGTAGTTTGAAAAGAGATATTATATTTTAGACAATTTGAGAAGTCTACAAAACATCTAGGTAGAAATGTCTAACCTTGCAGGCAACTGGTAATACAAGACTAGAGCTCAGAGACAGATTAGAGCTAAATGTATAGATTAAGTATACATACATAGTTACCGTAAAGATGGTAACTATACTATGAGAGATGATAAGATCACTGAGTAAAAAGACAGAAAGAAAAGAAAAAAATCTCTAAGATCCAGGGTTGGGTGTCACTCATGGTTTAGGAGTTGGGACATGGATGATGATTCAGGAATCTGAAACAAACAAGGAGCAGTTAGACAGGTTGAAGGAAAAGCAGGAGAGAGCTATGTCATGAAAGGTATGAGAGACAAGACTATCCAGAAATATGTCAGTCTCAAAAGGTACAGAGAGGTCTTGCAGAATCAGGAATAGGATTTTGGATTTAGCAATCAAAAGTCTTAGAAAAAACAGTTTGCAAAAGATTGAGTAAAGAGTCAGATTGTGATAAAATATTTGAAAAGCCCTCAATAATTGAAGATTGGCTAAACAAATTATAATACATGGATATAATGAATTATTACTGTATTATAAAGAATTGTAAATATGAAGAAGCTAGAGAAACACAGAAAGATTTATATAAAGTGATCTGAAGAAAGCAGAGTTAAGATAATAGATAAAAAATTAAAATATAACATCATATTTTAACATGGTATTATGACATCATGATGTTAGCTAACATCAACATGGGGAAGCAACAAAACTCTAGTCATATATAATGATGAATGGTAATCTAACTTGTTTTTCATTTAAAAGTACATTTTATTGATAGATTACTTTAGTCCTTACCTCATTGGACTCCCCCTCATAAAAACAACTTAAGAAAAAACATTTCTTAGATTGACCACATCCAAGTTGTTTTTGTTTTATTTTATTTTGTTCTAAATAGGAATTTACTTTGAAAATGTGCTTGTTCACAGTAACAAGAAGATTATGTGATGATCAACTGTGATGGACTTGGCTCTTTTCAACAATGCTGTCATTCAAAGCAATTCCAATAGACTTGTGATGGAAAGTGCCATCTGCATCCAGAGACAGAACTATGGAGACTAAATGTGGATCACAGCATAGTATTTTCACCTTTGTTGTTGTTTGTTTGCTTGCTTAGGTTTTTTTTTTTCTTTCTCAGGAATTTTTTTTTTTTTTTTGCACAGCATGACAAATATGAAAATATGTTTAGAAGAGCTGCACATTTTTAACCTATATTGGATTGCTTGCTGAGTTGGGAGAAAGGGAAAGAGGAGAAAAATTTGGAACACAAGGTTTTGCATGGGTGAATGTTGAAAACTATCTGCATATATTTGGAAAAATAAAACTATTAGAATCAAAACAAGAAAAAAAGAAAACGAGTTTGTTCAGTGTTTGATGCTCAGGAAGTATTTATTGTGTCAAAACAAAATCCATCAACTTTTAAAGGGATGTGAGAGGTAAGAAAATCAAAGCAACAAATGTAGATTACTTTTTTCCTCCCAGAAGTTTGGCTAAAAAATAGAGGAGAGATAAAGGGAAATCTCCTGAGTACATGTAAGGGACAAATGAAGGTATGTTTGTTTGTTTGTTTTTTAAGAATGGAGAAGAGCTGGACATGTTTAAAAGCAACAAGGAAAGCTAGTAATTTTTTTTTTTTTTTTTTTTATTTAATAGCCTTTTATTTACAGGATATATACATGGGTAACTTTACAGCATTAACAATTGCCAAACCTCTTGTTCCTTTTTTTTTTTTTTTTTTTTTTTTTTTATTTATTTATTTATTTATTTAATAGCCTTTACAGGATATATACATGGGTAACTTTACAGCATTAACAATTGCCAAACCTCTTGTTCCAATTTTTCACCTCTTACCCCTCCCTAAATGGCAGGATGACCAGTAGATGTTAAATATATTAAAATATAACTTAGATACACAATAAGTATACATGACCAAAACATTATTTTGGAAAGCTAGTAATTTAAAAGGGATAGAAAAAGATTAAGAGAAAAGTTAATCAAAGAGTCAAGCTCAAAACTGTCAATCACCAGTCATTTATTAAGCACCTACTATATGCCAGGAATTACACTAAGCATTTAGGGCTACAAAGAGAAAAGTGAAAATCTCTATCCTTCAGCAACTTACTATATCCTTGCTCTAGTACATACTTAGTATATACTAGATATATGAATATCCATGTATACATATATATTATATATACATATATTTATGTACATGTATACACGAAATACATACACAAGCACACACACACACACATATTGACCCTGGGAAAGGCACTTTTTTTTTGCCTAAATTTTCTTATATGTAAAATGATTTGGGAGAAAAAAATGGCAAACCACTCCTGTATCTTTCTCAAGAAAACCCCAAATGGAATCATGAAGAGTCAGGCACAATCAAAAACAATGTAAGAACACACACATTTATACATAATATCCAGTACATATACACACATGCGTAGCTAATATACAAAATAGATAACTAGGTAATCTTAGGAAAAAGCACTAGCACCTGAAGGAATCAAGAAAAGATTCATGTAAAAGACAGCCCTTTAGCTGAGTCTTTGATTAATACATTAATTATTATGTACTAGGCCATGTCCTAAGTGTTAAGAATGCAAATAAAAAGAATAAAACAATTCCTCTTCTCAAGAGCCTGCATTCATCTTGGAAAAATTTGGAAGTATATGTATAAATATTTAAGGATAAATATAAAAAAATTGAAAATAAGTACAAGATAGCTAAATGTCAGGTAATGAGGCAGAAAGGGCACTGACAGCTGAGCTCAGTAAAGGCTCCCTGTAGAAGGAAGAATTTTGCCAGAATTTTTGAAATAAGAGGAATTCCTATTAAGTCAAAGTGACAGGCATATGTATGCAATCAAGGCATGAAATATGGCCAGTACAAAAACAATGAAGTGGGAGAGTATTATGTGTGAGAAATACCAAGAAGACATAGGACGCTTGAAGGAAAGTAACAAATGATATGTTTGGAAAGGTAGGTTGAGGCCAGATTATGAAGGGTTTTAAAAGCTTACCAGCGGAATGACTTCCAGTCAAGTTCAAGTCTCTAGTTCCTATATGTAGAATCCTACATGCTCTGGCATTTCTGTGGGAACCCAGCTTTCCTAGGAAAAGTTTCATTTTTTTCTTTCTGAATCTGGGTCCAAAACAAAAGGAAAGATGCTTCCAAGAATAGGGAAATGGTAAAGTAGTCCAGTCTCCTGGCACCTATGGTTTCTTTGGTTTCTTGCCTAAGAAGATAACTTTCAGAAGATCTCAGGTCCTATATCTCTTTGGGGAAAGTGACTCATAGTCTTCAAAACTTGATGGGAACCAGGTTTCCTTTGGAAATATGTTCTTTTTGTTTTTTTTTCTTTTTTGCTTACAGGCTCAAGAAACACTATTTTAAGTACCAAGAGAGACACTTGTTAAGTTCTAAGCAAGCTGTAATCTTTGGTAAATTTTATGAAATATTCTTTGATTGTTGAATCAGTATCACTTTGTATTTGGGAATGATTGTGATTTTTATCTATTCATGTGAAACTATAACAAGTTTTGTCATATTAAGTTGTCTTTTTTCTGTATGATACTAGGGAAGCAATTTTTTTTAAAAAAAAAGTGTTTATGCCTCCCAAGGAATCCAAGAGGATTATTCTGGATTAGGAACACAGACAACATGTTCAAAATCCCTGCTTATTTCCTGGCAAATCTAAAAGGGAAGGGTGGTATTCATGAAAGTGCATCATCATGATTGGTTAAGCAAATTCTCCTTGTGAAAGGCCTGGGCATCTCTCTTCTGGGAGAGTCATTGTGATGTGTATGGCAGATCCATGGATAGACAGTGTAATACACATAGACCTTTAGATATTAATTCCAATCAATAATCACATAGGAGGCCTTTGATTGACTGGGCAGACATTCAAAAAGGCCTGAGAGCCTCATTCATTCTTTTTGGCCTTACACTGGTAATTTGACTTCTTCATCATCATCAGGGAATGAGAGGCAATACTTCAGGAGAGAGCTTTGTAAGGCTCTTCTCCATGGGCTTCCATCATTAGCTTTTACATTTGTTCTTTTCCATTCTACAATGGGAGCCTCTGATCTTGAAAGTTTTCAAAAGGTCAGGTGGGCGAATGTCTGGAGTTTCTGGGCATCCAAGCATCCCTATATCCCAGAGACCTATTTTCCCAGTCCAGCTCAGCATCTCATGCCCAGAGATGGGCTTAGTCCACTGGTATTTGAGATGAAAATTCATCTATCTGGTAGTCATGATGCCTGTGGATGTGAATTTGGTGGGAACAATGTTATGTAGAATCTGGGCTAAGAATAATCTTGGACTCTCCAGAGACCAAGGAAGAAATGTGCCTTCATGACATTGAGGGGGTAATTTTTTTCACTTTTGTTCTTTTTATATCTTTGAAATAATCTAATTGATGCTAAGTGGATTAATGAATTGAGGTACTATTCATTGGCACCTAAAAGTGGGTAGTCACCCCTCAGGAGACCTATAAAATCTTAAGAGAAATATATAGCAGATCTTATTCTGGGAGAGTTAGACCAAAGTATAATAGATATATCTTTTTGTAGTTCAATTAACATTTCCTCTATAAATTTAGATGTTATGCCACTGGGCTGTATACATTTAGTATGTTTTATCTCTTCTCATATCTTTAAATATAATGTAGTTTCCTTGTGTTTTTTTTAAGCCCAAAATAGAAATTTATATTTTATTTTATAGATTAGGGAAGTCAAAGGAATTTATTTAATAGGACAGTAGCATAGTTAGATTTGGATTTTAGGAAAATCGCTTAAGAAACAAGTGTGAAGAATGCATTAGAAATAGGTACTATTTGTGTTCTAACCAGAAACTCTGAGTGTCTTCTCCTCCTAGATGGATTCTTTTTGAAGGTAAGCTAGGCCAACTTTTGCCTCAGTTCTTATATAGAGTTTAATTATTGAAGTAACCTTGCCTCAGACAAACTGAGATCTGGGAAAGACCTTAGAGTAGAGGGCTGAAACTATTGGGTTGATGCACTGAGGTCAGGACTGCTGAGCCCTTGAGGCTAACTACTGATTGGACAATACTCTATGGGCATATGCTTGGAAAATGGTCCTTTCCACTATCTGTACTGGCTCAATGATTGGTGTATAGAGGATTGTAAGAGGGACTAGGAGGTGGAGTAAGAGGAGCAAGGGACACACTCTCGGGGTAGATGAGGGGGAAGGCAGTCGCAGAGATTCTGCTTCCATCCTGTTCAATCCTGAGTCTAAGACCAAGAATAAAGAAGGACTTTTGCTTATCCTGACTCCAGCTGATTCTGGGGTATCCTGGATGTTAGCGCGGTCATCATACCTTAGCCTAAAAAGGCCATGGTATCTCCCATTGCAGTTAGGGCTATTACCAATAATCTTGATCTTTGTCTGGCCACTGGACTCTGTTGACTTTGGATGAAAAAGTGAGGCTGATGACTTTGCAAAGTCCTCCCTCACTTAAATCCTATTTTCTTGTAAGTCAAGACATCACCCTCCTGATGTCATTGATCCTTTTCAAGAACAAATCATGATGGAAAGAGCCATCTACATCCAAATAGAATATGAAGACCAAATGTGGATCAAAGTATAGTATTTTCATGTTTATTATTGTTTTATTTTTTTCCATTCTCATTTTTCCCCCTTTTGATCAGATTTTTCTTGTACAGCATGATGAGAGTGGAAATATGTTTAGAAGAATTACATATGTTTAACCTATGTCAGATTGTTTGCTGTCTATGGGAGGAGGAAAAGGAAAATTGAAACACAAGGTTTTGCAGAGGTGAGTGTAGAAAACTATATTAGTATGTGTTTGGAAAAATAAAATACTATTTAAAAAAAAAAAGAACAAATCATGAACAGCAACTATCTGTGTAGAATAGATTGGAATAAGCAGAGACTTGAGGCAAGGAGACCAATTAGGAGGCCACTAAAAATCCAGGTTTGAAGTGACAAGATCTCTTCTAGGATGGGGATTTTATGAATGGAAAGAAGTGGACACTGGGAGAGGACAGGATCAAGTAGAGCAATTGTTCTTGGCAATAAGGACTACCTCTGTCAGAAACTACAGCAAAAGAGAAAAACATGACAAATGATATAGAGATCACACAGTATTCTATATACAGTACATGTTTTATAAGTGTTCCTTGAACTGAATTTATTGAAGCGCAAGAAAGTGTCATGAATATGAATTCAAAGTCTGAGGATCTAGGTTCAAATCCTACTGCAGCCTCTTATTAGCTGTGTGATGCTTCAAGTCATGAAAGCACTCTACAATGTATCTGTAAAATGAATAGGACAAACTAGATAACCCCTAAAGTCCCTTACAACTATTAGTCTGTAAGCTAACAGAGATCCTATTGATGAGGTTTAGAGTGGTAGAGTGGTCTGGATTCCTGGTGGTCTAAAGGTTAGTGGCTATAAGAGTTATTAAAAATCCCCATTAAATCGGCCGCAGGTTTTAGGAGTGAAAGAATTCACTCATTCCAGAATATTAGTTGCAAAATGAAAGTTTATTGTTAGAAATCAGTTATCCAGAGACTGACTTCCATAGTGGCAGATCTATGGAAACTGGAGTTTGGCACTGAGAATGCAGTTCTCAGTAGGCAGAAAGTGCTAGCAGCTGAGTGAGTTACAGAGGTCATTTGCAAAGACTTCAGTTGATGGAAGCTTATTGTATTGGGTGTCCTAATGAGGGTTGGGAAGCCTGAGCAGATCAGAACCAGTGGGGGCTGGGCAGCCCAAACAAGTCAGAATGGGGGCTGGGACAAGCACGGATCTCCTATTGGAATTCACAGGGATGCTTTTTGACCAGGATTTGTAATTGAATCAAAGGCTCTGGCATCCCGGAAAGACAACTTGTCTGGGGAGGATATGCCTCAGCCAGGAGGGACTGAGAATCTGAAAGGAATCACAGATCATTAGGAAATAAAGTTTCTTAAAGGGACCACAACCTTATTCACTATGACAACTCTCTAAGATAAGGACCACAGATATATTAATACTCCTATGTAACAAGTGAGAAGACTGCCAGAAGTCACATGCTATTAAGTGGTAAGGCTAGGACTAACCTCAGGTCTGAAGACTTGTGAGTTCTTTATTCTTGTCAATATTCTACCAAAGGAGGCTGTGTAATGATTTCTGATAAATGGATTACCCATCAAACTGTAATACTAAAGAAACTGAGCAAGACAAGGGAGTAGAGTCCAATTCAATAGTTTATTAAATGGAGAGAAATATTGGGACCAATAGATCCATGTTTGATCCCAGGGCTAAATGAGACTATCATCTCAAAGAGTCTAGCCCTGAGTATAGGGACAGCAAGCTTTTTTATAGGATAACAAGAACAATGACATACTGGGGGAGGCACCGAGATGTGGATAACCTAATGGAGGGGAAGGCCCCTAGGATTACACAATGGAGTGGGGTTACTGATATTCTAATGACATCTAAAATGGATAAATCTTTATCTTGTCAAACATTAAGAAGGAATGTCTATAATCTAAAGATATAAAAACCTTTATCTCAAACATTAAGAGGGAAAGATTATATAACCTGAGGGAGAAAAACTAAATAGGACAATTGGGGAAACTAGGTCTGGACATCAAAATGTAACTTTGGCTCAACAAAACAAATCCCTGACTGACACTAGTTTGTAATTTTTTTTTAAAAAAAGCAATTCGTTAATTTCAATATCAAAATGATTTACTTATAATCTGTCCAATGTGTATTAATGTTCTTATTTATTTAGAGGTCAGAATTAGGAAACTCAAATACTTGAACTCTCTACCTCTATATTTACTCTGAAGTTACACAGTTTGGGTCTTAGGAAAACCTTTAGACAAGGAAAGTTATACAAGTAAAGAAAACACTATGGCTGTTCAGTTGAGCCTAAAGTCTTCAAACTTTTTATATTTACACATCCAGCAAAGAATGAATTCATGAGTGACACCCAGGAACGATGGCTTTAGTAAAAAAGTTACTAAACTTTTTAATATTCTTCAAAGTTAGTTAGAATTCAGAAGAGGGAAAAGGTTTCTACAGCATACTTTAGCTTTAGTGTATTTTCTCATAAAAACAAATTCTTCATGATAGTTGGGTACCTAGGCCAGTCCACCCATAATGTGTTAAAAATAATTCACATTTTTATAATAATTTGTTAGTTAATAAGCATTTATTAAGTGCCTACCATGTGCCAGACATTATGCTTCAACTTAGCTGAGAATACAAAGAAAAGCAAAAGAACTATTCCTCTAAAGGAACTCATATGCTAATAGGAGACACTTGCAAGCCATTATGTACAAACAAGAGATATATAGGGTAAATTGGAGATTCATTTTCCTTCACTTTATTATGTACAAAAATAGTATGTTTCAAACACACTATAAGCTATATCAATGATCATTTATTAAGCTCATACTATGTGCCAGAGACTATATTATGCATGAGGGATACAGATATCAAGGAACTTGCATTTTATTTGTGGGAACAACATGTAGGCTTCTAAATATATACAAATATTATTATTCCCATTTTACAAAAGAGAAACTCAAATTTCAGAGATTAAGTGCACTCCCCCAAATCTATGTAGTATGCATTCATATTCATAGACTTACTAACTTTAGGTTCAAAACTTAAACTACCTAAATAATGTTTTTACATAAACATTGATTTTATGTTTAGAAGTATTGCACTGTTTAACCTATATTGGATTATTTGTGTCTAGGGGAGGAGGAGAGGAGAGGAATGTAGAAAAATTTGGAACATAAGGTTTTGTAAGGATGAATGTTGAAAACTATCTGTGCCTGAATTTTGAAAAATAAAAAGCGATTATGACATTGATTCTATGGGGAAATGCAACCTAAGGAATCCATTCAGTCATACAAATACGAATGGAGACTCCACCGGTGCAACAAAGGGGGAAGAGTGATGGGAGATATGGGCCACCAGACATTTAACTACACATTTGCATTAGTGAAGATACCTATTTATGTTAATTCTTTGACAAAGAATTGAGGAATACATTACAGTTGGGGATGAAGTGATAAAGGTAATTTGTAAATCAAGGCTACATTAGGGAAGATAAAACCTTAGTAACAACAGACAATTTAATTATTTGCCTTTTTAAAAACCAAAAGCAAAAAGCAATTTTATCTGTGTATTTCTGCAAAAAAGTACAGCAAGTACCTAGGTTTCTGACTCATGTTCCCAAGACTATGAAATTATGATGTCTGGAAAAATGGCAGCAAAGTTGCAAAGGAGGAACACGGAGGAGGGGGGAAAGATTAACACGTCTTCCTAATTATCTCTGTTTTCAGCTGGGAGCGATATCTTAGGTCATCTGGGTTTAACCAAGAAGGTGGCCTCCTTTATATCCGTACAAGTCAGTCATGAAGAATTTCTTTTGAAAAATATCATCTGTTAATCTTTTCTGTAATCACTGCTCGATTATTTTACAGGCTGTTTCTCTGGCAGCAATTATAATTTTCCAAAAGCTGGCTCACTGGAAAGTCAGGATTTGATTAAGGGTGTGGAGGCAAGAGGAGTAGGAAGAAGATTATGGCTTTGCCTCTTTTCGTTCAGTTTCTCAGTCTGTTTCAAGCAATTAGCTATAACCCCCCGGGGGTGTTTTCGTGGCTGCTTCTAGGAAGGCGGAAATGAGGCACACCATTAGGTGGGTCCTCCAATGTAGAGAGGGATACAGGATTGATCAATTTTGAGGATGTTGAAATGATGTAGTTAACACTTGTTTACACGTCTGGAAAGGTTTGAAGGAAGAAAAGAAAAATACAGTAGGGTTGTTGTCTCTTCTGCAGATGCACAAGCCTAAAGCATGAATTTCAGATCCGCCTTTATCTGCACAACTAAAACTTTGCATTCTATCAAGCCCAGGATTTTAAAGAATGGGGTGGGGAGGAAGGGTAGCAATTTCTTTCCTTAAAAAGCTGGCTGGACGCTCCGCAAACCACGAGTAGTTGAATTCCACCGGTGGTCAGGGATTTATTTACAGGATTCCACGACAGCTCCCTGCCTTCGTTTCCTGCACTGTGGCTTGCTTTACTCACCCTGAGATCCCCCTCCCCCACTGGGGGGGTGCCAACCAGCTGGTATTTGAGTCGTCTGGCTGGATCACTGAGCACCAAGGTCGGTCGTTTCTTACTGGTATTTGGGTTAGGTCCGGTTTTTTCAAGTTTTGATTTTGGTGACGCTCCCTTCCCCACCCCACTTCTACCTATTCCTGTGAAGTCTCTCTCTCCCTTTCTTTCTCCCTCCTCCATCTCTATTTCTCTGTCTGTGTCTCTCTCAAACACACACACACACACACACGCTCGCTTTCCTCCGGACTGGAGGAGAGTTCACATACACGTACAATTCACAAATACCAGTCCAAGGAGCACACTCCCAGCCCGGAATCACAACAGCTGCTTAATCAGAGGAGGGACGGAGGGGCCCACAAGTAAGTCCCGGTCCACCCGAGGACCGCAGCCGCTTCTAGCTTTTACCTAGTTCCCTCAAGAGGTTAGCAGTGGCTGTCATCACATCCCCTAAAGTACGCCGGTGGCCCCACTAATCGCGAGTGCCCTTTCTGCTAGCCCGTTCCCAAGCAAGCTTCTCCAGCAGCTAAATAAGAGACAGAGGGGTGGAGATACAGGCTCCGCCCTCGGCGTAGACTGACTGCCTGGGTCAAGGCGAAGGGGAAAAACGAGACACGGACTAGGGGGAAGCGAGCTAGATGCGGGTGGGAAGTCAGAAGGAGCAGGTTAGGAGCGTGTGACTGGATTTGTGCGCTGCCACCCCTGGGGCTCTTGCTCAAGTTTTCCTCCTGAAGTTTTCTGCTTTAGGGCCACAGTTTGACCTAAATCAATCAGGGTCAGGTGTAACCTCCGTGCCTCTTCCTCCACCTTTGCAATTGGCTGCTTCCAGGTCTTTTGGTGAGAGCCTAAGAATCGGAGGCCGGAGGGAGCTGAAAGCATGCAAATGCGGCCGAAAGCCTGCCCACAGCTCCCGGAGTCCTAAGTGATGGGCGCGCTCCCAGTCCATTGGGCTTCCTTGGCCCTGTTCCCTCCTCCTTCTCCTGCTTGCTCTATCTCCTCCCAAAGGGTGTCAGGCCAGAAAGGAGGCAAGTAGCTTCTGGGATCCCAGGCGATGAACTTTGGACCCTGCACCACCCATCTTCCATTGGTCTCCTGCTTCCTTCTCGGACCTGGCTCCAGTAAAGGCTACGGGGGCCGCTTTTCTTAGGGAAGACACTTTTCGTTCCAGAATTTAGCGTGCCGGTGGTGCTGCCCAGCACCGAGCGAGCGAAGAGGAGAGAGTCTCTTCTCCCGTCCTAGCCGGTCTTCTCCGCTCATCCCAGCCCCCGCGGCCGCTCCTTCCACCCCAACTCTTTCGCGCCCCCATTCCGCCCCTGCCTCACATTGGGACGCAGTTCCCGAACTGCAGCTCCCACTCGCTAGGGAGTCACCGCTGCCTTCCATGGAAACTGGGCGCAGGGAGGACGAGGCATCGCAGGCAGCCAGGGAACGGATCCCCAGGTATCTGCAGTGGGTTTGGGGCTTCCTCCCCCGGCCCTTCTGGTCTGTCACTGAGAGGGAGGGCACGAACAGCCGGCGGGACTAGAGGGTTGCAGGTGTGCGCCGTTGGGTTGAGCGAGGAAGATGGGGCAATTGTGGCATAGCATTCTGATCGTCATTGAGAGGTGATGCGCTTCTTTGGCCATATTTTTTTTCCCTAGGCAGTTTTTTAGTGAGCCACTCTCCTCCACAGGAGGCATGCTTCCTCTCTTCCTCCCTCCTGCCCTCCCTCCTTTCCTCCCTTCCCTCCCTCTCTTCCTCTCTCTCTCTCTCTCTCTCTCTCTCTCTCTTTCTCTCTCTCTCACACACACACACTCTGCCTGGCACAGTTCTGGTCGTTATATTTATAATCACTTCACTTGGAATAGTATCCAGAAGCCTCCCTTCTAGTTGGCAGAACGACAGTTTCTTTCCAGGAGCACAGGGTTCATTCTAGGGACCCACACATGCTGTTGTAGTGCCACCTGAGTGGGCTGGAGAACCTGCTAGTTGGCTCAACCTATTCCGATCGCTGGGGTTTCCTTTTCAGAGGAAGGAAGGCAGTCAGTCTCTCAATAAGAGAGTATTTGATAGTTAACGGTTCCTTTCCGAAAATTATTGACTTAAAAAGGAATCTTTAAAAATTACCCTTCATTTTATAAATGAGGAAACCAAGTCCTAATGACTTGTTGAGATCACAGCAAGCTAGTCCAAGAGTCACAATTGGAAGGAAAACCAAATTGGATGGAAAACTTCTAGTAATGGAAGTAATAAATGAAAAATGGCAAATAGTTGCCATTTAACACTTTAAGATTTGCAAATAATTTTTTTAAACAAATATTATCTCATTTTATCCTCACACCCACCCAGGAAAATAGGTGGTAATATTATTCCATTTTACAGGTGAGGAAACCCAGCCAGAGAGAAATTAAGTGACAAGCTCAGGGTCACACAGCTGGTATCCCAGGCAAGATTTGAATACAAATCTGGATATCTTGTACAAAAGAGAGACTTCAATTCCAGCCCTGGCTCTGTTACCAACTCTTGGCTCTGTTCTCCTATTTGGTACTGTTTTTCCTCAGTCAAAAATAGTTAAATATTAAGTATTGGCATATAAAAGACAGCCTGTGTCTTTTTTTGTCCATATACCCTTGTGTTGATCTGCTAAGGCAGATCTCCTAGGTGTAAACAGATGATTAGCTTAAGTTATATATATATATATATATATATAAAGCTTCAGACTTTGTTTCTGGATTTTAAACATACCTAAGTTAATGATAAAAATTTTTAAAGAAACATGTGTTTCAAAATTTTATTCTGTCTATCCCAGGTATCCAAGAATTGGGAATGTATCCTTTTCATATTGTTGTATGTATACATATCCAATATTTGTATTTTCTTTCAACTTCTTGAGATAAGCTTAATGAAGTTATTAGCAGTTATCATCTTTATATTTTAAATTATTATTAATCAATTCAATAAGTATTCCTAAAATGAATTCCGGGTACTTCCGAAACAAAAACAAAGATACCCTCACAGAGCTTTTATGGGGATGGAAGGGAATGAAAAAAATATTTATACCAAGAAAGAAATGCAAAATATTTACAAAGTTAATCATAAATGTTTCCTTTCCAAATATCAGAATCGATCCG
Source organism: Sarcophilus harrisii (assembly GCF_902635505.1). NCBI lineage: Eukaryota > Metazoa > Chordata > Mammalia > Dasyuromorphia > Dasyuridae > Sarcophilus > Sarcophilus harrisii. The sequence continues at coordinate 166,355,080 of NC_045428.1, read as the reverse complement.
TATGGATTTGAGAGGCCTGCAGACTTTGATTATGCCTCTTATGAAGACTTTTTTTCCACCTACCTGAGGATTCTCACTAACAGAGCAATCAAGTGGTCAAAGCTTTTGAAAGGAAAACATAGTGTCCAGAAAAGTATGAAAGGTGAGTATACTTGGTGTATACATACATAAGTTGGTGTTTACCAACATAAGTTCATTCATAATCTCAGGTGCTATTTTTAAAATGGAAAAACTTATGTTGTCTAGCAATTTCAGTGAAATTGATATATGCTGAACTTTTTGGCTTAAATATTTTTAAGGCTATACAGTTGAACTTAGGTACTATAAGGCAATTACTTATCCAAGTAGTAAGAGTTGGGGGGAGGGGACACTTAAGTCTTTCCTTGAGGAGATTCAATGGGACTCTGACAGTTAAGTAGGTTTTCTGTGGGATAGAGAAAGAAGGTGAAATCGATGTTTCTTTCTCCTAAAATTTTGAAGCTTCAAGGACTTAAACTAAATTGAGGCTTTTGAATTGTTTATTGAATTATCTCCGTTCTTGCTTTCTCCTCTGAGATGGTTGTCCTTGTTACTAGGAAAACTTTCAAAAGGTTTTGTGCATTTTTAAGGCATTCTTTCCAACAACAGAGGGGGGAGAAAGAAAATCAAGGATTTAGAATCAATTAAGAAAGAAATATTTATTTTGAATTTACTACATGCAAGTCATTCAGTCACGTCTGACTCTTTGAGACCTGGTATGGGGTTTTCTTGGTAAAGATACTATAGTGGTTTACCATTTTCCTCTCCAGTGGATTAAGGTAAATAGAAATTAAGTGACTTGTCTAGGATCATATAGCTAATGAAGGCCTAAGGCTGGATTTGAACTCAGGTCTTCTTGACTCCAGGCCCTTTGAGCCACCTAGCAACAATAAGTGCCAAGCATTCTTGAGTTCTAGATCATAGAAGAGGGTAGATCATAGAAGCTAGGTTCATATTCCACCTCTGACCCTTACTGTGTGAGCAGGGGAAAAGCCTCACTTTTCTCATTTTTAAAATGGGCATACTAACAGTCAAAATATTTTCTCCCTCATAAGGATCAAATGAAAATTTCAAACCTCAAAACAATATATAAAGATCAGCAATTATTACTATCCTCTAGGAACATTCCCTCCACTAAATCAGACTGCAAGATGTCTTTTATTAATAGTTTTTAAAATAATCAAAGATTTATGTGATACTTTAAACTTTGCAAAGTAATTTGCATCCATTATCTCATTTGAGCCTCATAGCAACTCTTCAAGATACCAACTGCAAGTATTATCTCTATTTTTATATATAAGATAATCAAAGCTGAGAAACCTTAAGTGACTTTACCAAGGTCACACAGCTACCAAGTGTTAAAGACAGGAATTGAACCCAATTCCTTTTCACTCCAAGAGCAACACTCTGGGTTCATATTACTTCTAGGTTGCCTTCACGAATTCAAAGTGACCCAACTAACAAATGACAGATACCTGGGCCTTTCTGAGTGTTAAGTCAGTGTTGTTTCCCCTATTGCATCTCATTGCTTCTTGTTTATTTTAAGATCCTGCCTCTTATATCCACGCTAGTTTTCTCCTTTTTTTTATATCCTTTTGAATACTGTGTTTAACCTTGTTTTGGGGGTTTGATTTTTCTTTTTCTTGGGTGACAGTTGTAGAAGATTGATAGCATAAGCAGATTGAAAAAGATTAAATTTAAATAAAATTGTTATGTTTGGACTGATTATGAATGCATAAACCCCAAGAATTTTCCACCTTTGGTTTTCTAGGTTAACTTCAGTATTATCAGCTTTGTGTCATCCTAAGGTGGGTCTGTATGGGACTGAAAAATTCTAGTTTATTCTGGAAATTAGTAATCAAGTAGATAATTTTAAAGAAGTATGTCATTATTTTAACATGCACACACTTAAAATTGTTATACATACATACAAATCACCTTGTCTTACTCTTTAACTTCTGACTATTTTTGGCTCTTCATTCTTTATTTTATTTTCCTCTCTGGAGATTCATCTGTGCTTTTAAAAATAAAATCCTTTGTAATTTTCCTTTCATCTTCATTATTTCCCCCATCATCATGTCTTCAGGTTTTAAATAAGAATAGACTTAATTTTCCCTCCTCATTCTTACTATCTCTTAACTCACAATATTAGCCACAAATATGACTTTTTCTTTTAGCATAAGCAGAATATGTATTGATCATTTAGTGTTACAGTTGGATATTTCTTGTTTTTTTTCTTTTTTTCAGTTTAATACATAAAAGTGGAGTGATTTTTAACATCTTTTTTTTCAAATGAAAATGGACTGTCTCTCCCCTTCAATACCCAAATTAGAAAAGAAAAAAAACACACAAAACAAACACATGTAAAAATTCCTGTTACAAACATATCCAAGCAAAACATTGCTTGTTTTGACCATGTCAAAGAAACCATATGTTTTATCTTGTAATCTATGATCTATTAGGAAATGTATAACTTGTCTCTTCATGAGTTTTCTCAAATCTTGGTTGGTCATTGTGTTGATAAAATTTCATAAGTCTTTTAAAGTTGATTATCTTTAAAATATTGTTGTTATTGTATGGAACATTTTAATTGTTCTCACTTCACTCTTCATCTGTTCTTACAAATCTTTCCAGGTTTCCCTGAAATCATTAAAGAGGGGTAGTATTATAAGGGAAAACATTTATTTATGTTCACTGACTAGGAAAAAGGTAACTGAAAGTAATAGCAGCATCTTCAAATCCAGTAAGCTTATAGGGTCTCTTTGATTAACTTTTAACCTCAGCTCTCAATTTTATACAGATTTTATTAGTGTAAAGGAAAAAGGATGGTGAAACCTGAATAACCTTCTGGATTCTCTTATGTTCTTCACGGTATGGCTAACTGATTTTTTCTTTTGCTGGGAATCTTGTAAATTTCCAGAATTTTGTATATATTAATATACAAATGCAATGGAAAGAACATTCTTTCCCCCCACCCCCACCCCCCTGAAGCAATTAGGGTTAAGTGACTTGCCCAGTGTAGGAAGTATTAAGTGTCTGAGGTCAGATTTGAACTTGGGTCTAACTGACTTCAGGGTCAGTACTCTATCCACTGTGTCACCTAGCTGCCCCAAGAACATTCTTAAAACTATGAAAATAAGAGACCCTAGAGATTTTCTCACCCTTTGAATTATCTGTACTACTGCTAAGTCCTTTTGATGTAGATAATTCAAAGTTGGTTGTATTGATCATCTGGTATCTTTAGCCATTTGAGTTGGATCAATCATGTTACCCAAGTTATAATTCTTGATCCGCTAAAAAACTAATGCACTATTTGGGGAAAAACAAGAATTTGGATGGAAAATTAAATAATTTAATTTCCATCTGCAGAAATAGATCTACATTATAAATTTAAATAAGATTCTTGCTACCAAAAAATTCCAGAAATGATCTTAATTCTATACTACAAAGTAAGCTATAATAAAGGGAAACAGGCTACAAAATTAGGCAGATGGCATCCAATAAGGATATATATTTTTTGAATATGTATATTGCTTTTAAACATCAAGAAATGCTCAAACTCTTATATGGTATTAGTTATAATATCAATATCTTTTGATACTGAGTAGTTAAATGATTTTGCCTAGGGTTACACACCCAGTTTTTGTCAGAGGTGGGAGTTGAATCCAAATCATCCTGATTCCAAGGGCAATCTTTTATCCACTATTTTATGCTACTTTTACATACATACATACTAAACACATGTGTATATGTATACATATACATACATATATGTGATTGAGTCATTTCAGTCATATCCAACTCTCTGTGATCTCATGGGTGTGGGTGGAGGCGTTTCTTGGCAAAAATTATCATTTCCTTCTCTCACTCATTTTACAGATGAGATAATTGAGGTAAACAGGGTTAAGTGTCTTGCCCAGGTTACTTAGCTAGTGAGTGTCTGAGGCTGGATTTGAAGTCATAAAGAGAGTCTTCATTCCAAGCTCAGTGATCTATCTACTTTGCTTGATAGCCATCTGCACATACATATATTCATACATATGTGTGTATATATATATATATGCCTATATTTGTGTGTTTAAACATGTAAAACATAATTCAATTACATATACATAATATCTATATCTGTGTATCTGTATGATGAAAATGAATGTATATATTTTAGTACAGTTATGTTATACCAGGCAAAAGATAGAATGAGTGATGGAAATTCATCAAGATTTTCCTGCTTGATGCTAGCTATTTCAGTTATAATATCAAAAAAAAACCCAGTCTAGTGTAAACAAGCCATGTTAGTTTTGTTCCTAAGACTAAATTTTGTTTCTAAATCCACTCCTGACCTCATGGTATTTGTATAGTTTTTAGCACGTGCCTAAAACTATGTCTTATTAATAGTGGGGGTTTAATACATGCTTCCCTTGTGATCTCATCTCAACAAACAATTATTAAACATATATTATGTTAGACCCTGATCTATATGCTAAAGGTGCAAAGACAAAGATGAAATAGTCCTTGCCTTCAAGGAGCTTATATTTTATGGGGAACACAACATGTACATAAATAAGGAAATAATAAAGTCATTTCAGGAGGAGAAAGTACTAATAGTTGCCCGATTTCTGTTTCTTATACTAACATCTCTGCAATGGGGGAAAATTAGGTGTTCATATATCCACCCCGTAGGTGTTATGGGAAAATTAATGGATAATATAAGAAGTAGGAAAAAAAAACCCCAGAAAATTATTTGGAGTCATGTTTTTAATGGGTTATTTTTTTTTGCTTAAAAATAATTCACTGAGTATTTGTGGGGTTTTTTAAATGATGGAATATGAAAAAAGCATTTTATAGCATTGTTAAAGGAAAATAAAATGGCTATGTTATTTTAGTTACAACATGTTGCTTCTTTTCAAGGTGAGTCAACATACTCAAAATAACAATGTTGTACATTGAGGCTTGGATATATTTTGAATGTCAGCTACACAGTGTCACTCTTGTTCTGAGGTGATTTAATGAAAATAGGTTGACTCAAGTTTCATCAACCCCTCCATTGCTCTCTTCTGTGTTTATATGTTGATTAAAAATTGTACTAGTTTCACTTTTCCACTTATCTTTCACTCATAGAAAGTACTTCCCATGGAAATAATTAGATTTGGTTTTTAGGGGAAAATATAGTAATGTATGAATGAATACTCCCATGCTTGTGTCTGATATTACCCATGAGACAAACATTTGAAATAGGATAAAGAATGTGCTAAAACAAATGGAAATTTAGCAAAATCAATTTTGCCTGAAAGGAAGAATTGTTTTCCTTCTCAAATTTTATACTGATTTCTAGGCATTCACCATTAACCATCTGGTATAAAGGTTTCTTCTAAAGAAAGCTTTCCCTTAGTTTCTTTTATCCCCAAATTTCTAGTAGTACAACTGCCACTTAAAATGACTATTTAAAATGCTTAATCCATATACTGGAGTCAATATGAAATAATTCTCTTGATTATGCCACTTAGAACACAATTTTTGTGCAAGCTTTTTTACTTTTAAATCTACCAATTTTTCTTTTGCATGAGGATCTCTCTTACTTGAAAATGAGTATTTAACAATTAGCCCAATAATATGGACTTTCGGAATATATGCTTTTTAGGAGAATTTAGAGTAATAACTGAAATTGAAATTCAGGATCCAAAAGTTTTTAACATTATTCCTATACAAATCTTTTAAATGATATTCTGTAAAGAAAGATGTATACAGATTTGCTTGGTAGAAAGAGCATTGAATTCAGAGTCTGATATAAATTAAAAATATTAGTAACAAACTGTACTTTTCTGGATCCATAAAATTAGAGAGTTGGATGAGTTGGTCCTTAAGGTTCTTTCCAGATCCAAGTCCTTTTATATATTTAGCAGAGGTTCTCCATCGAATCCAGAGAAATTAATTAGTCAATAAACATTTATTAAGTGCCAGGCACTGTGCTAAGCCTTGAGATCAGAAAATGTTAGACCTAGAAGAGACTTTGGAGAATATCTACACTAATACAACTTGGGCATTTATTGAGGGCCTCCTATGCTGTGGAAAATAGTATAAAAGATGCCGAGGACAGGGATTAAAAAAAAGAAATAAAATCATTGTTCCCAATCCTGTAGAAGTACCTTCAGGTTACAATGGAAACAAAATTTAGGAAAATAACTTTTTTTTTTTTTTTGCTTCTTACTTCCTGTGTGACCCTTTTTCCTAATCTCTAAAATGTCTAAATCGGATCAAGTAATCCCTAAGGTCTTTTGTGAACTGTGTACATATAGAATATTCCAAAAGTCTTAGTGCAATTTACCAAAGCTTAAAATTTTATTAAGACTTTTGGGATACCTTGCATATGAGAACAATTATAAAGTAACACTTGGATTTATGTATTTTTGTGTATTTTTATAATTTATGTATTTCTATAAATTGCACATCTTGAGTGACAAAGCCAACCTGCATTTATTAAACTTCACTTGGGAGAAAAACAAGGAATAATTTATATTGCAGCTATCCTGTGCTAGGCTAAATGCAAAGAATCTAGCTATGCAAAGCCAAGGACAATTATGCTCTCAAGATCTTTTTGCATTCCCTAAGGAGAGACATATATCAGTATATAAAAAATAAGTAACAGTCCCGGATGTCCTAATAATTGTTTAACAACCAGCTCTCCTGGGGGAAAGGTGTACCCAGGACACTTTTAAGTTTAACCCAAATTATTAACATTTTCTTTGTCACTCTCTTAAGTCTAGACAATTTTTTAAAAATCAAGCCCTTATTTATAGTTTTGCTGATTTCCAAAGCGTAAATACTTGGAACTGAAAATTTAGCAGTTATCAAGCTGATCTGAGTTTTGGTCACTACAGCACAAAATAATACAATGTAATTTTAGGGAAGGAAAAATAAGCAGCTGGCAGGGTCAAGAGAGGCTTCATATGGAAGGTTTCACTTGAGCTGAACCTGGGATTCAAAGGGGATGAGTGGAAAAGGAGTGGGAAAATATCCACATATGCAAAACAGACTATGTAAAGTTGATATACAGGTGAGATGAAATGTTCACTTTGAGAAATAGTAAAGGGATCAGTTTGACTAATCCACATGGAGTATTTGAATGGAAGTGATGTATAAAAGAACTGGGAAAAATAGGTTTGAATCAGGTTACAAAGAGCTTCAAATGCTGAAAGAAGGGTTTGTATTTGATCAGAGGCAATCTGTAGCATAGAGGCAATAGAACACTGGGCTTAGAGTTAGGAAAACCTGAATTTAAATCTAGACTTAGATATTTATTAGCTGTATGACCTTGGACAAGTCAACCAACTCAGTTTTCTTATCTGTGAAATGAGCTGAAGAAGGAAATGGCAAACCATTTCAGCGTCTCTGCCAAGAAAATTCCAAATAGAGTCACAAAGAGTTGGACACAACTGAACAGCGACTTTTAAAATGGCAATAAGATTTGCCCTTTCTTCCCGGGGTCCTCCCATTGTGAGGACCAAATAAAGTAAAAGCACTTGGCACAGTAACTGGTGCTTAGCAGATACTATGTAATATGCCTATCAGCCTTCTCCCATTTTATAATTCAGGAATCACTATGTGGAGGACAAATTGGAGAGGAAAGAGACTGAGGAAGGAAGATGAATTTTGAAGCTATTGTAGCTATTGTCCACAGGAGAAGTAATGAGAGCCTGAACCTCAGTGACAGCTATGTGACTATAGAGGAGACAAGTGAGAGATGTTGACAAGATTTAGCATCTGAGTAGGTATATGGAATTGAGTAGAAATAAAGATGACTCCAAGAGTATGAATCTAGGTCACTGGAATGATTGTGGTACCTTTCACTGAAATAGGGAAATTCTGAAGTTGGATATCACTCTCCTGGCAATGGGATATGAGTCTGTTTTGGGCATGATGAGTTTGAAGTGTCTACAGGACATCCAATTTGAAATGCTGAATAGACAGTTGGTGGTACACAATGTGTTTAGGTAAGAGTATATAGACCTGAAAGTCATATGCATAGAGATGATGCTCAAATCCTTGAGGGGGGGGGGGAGGGAGTGAGGGAGGAAAGAAGGAGATGAAGTGAAAGTGGTTCAGGAGAAAGCCTTATGGTACACTTACAACATAGGATTGAATGTGTGCTGGATTAAAATTCAGCAAAAGAAATTGAGGAGTGAATAGCCAGTGAGAACAGTGTTACAAAAACTGAGAAGAGAGAGTATACAAGAAGTAAGAGTGGTCCAAGTGTCAAATGTTACAGAAGAATTGAGAAGCATAAGAACTAAAATTTGGCACTTAAGAGATTAGTGATAAAGAGTACCTTCATCTGAGTGATATAAGGTTAGAAACCAAGTTGCATGAAGTTGAGGAGTGAGAGAAGAGATTGTAGAAGTGGTAAATGTAGATAATTTTTTCTGGGAGTCTGGGATGATAGTTTGAGGGGGGTGGTAGGTTCTGGTTACTGGGTTTTATTATTTTTTTTTATGTTTTGTTTTATTTTTCAGATGGAAGACACCGAAATGTTCCTCTAGATACTAGGAAATGAACCACTATATAGGCAGAGACTAAATATTAAAGAAGAGACTAAGGAGGCTAGAAAGATTGACCTTGCTTAGAGAAAGGCTACTTCTTAATCAAAGACTGGAATAAAGGAGGGGAAATGGTTCTATTTTAAGAGATTTCATATGTAAAGTTGAGACTGATAGTTCTGTAATTTATGGCAAGTGGGCTTTCTTTTCTCAATAAAGTCAGAGGCAAGGACCTCTGCTGAGAGACTAGGGATAGAATGTATAGGAGGTGTGAAAGGAAAAAAGCTTTGGAACAGCTATAGTTATGAATAGGAAAAAGGATTGTCTTGCTTAGTTAGGATTGTTAAAATTAGATAACATAAATTTGCAGAGCTGTCAGTATGATTTCATGATTTCTTTCAATATTATTCAGTGGTACATGAAGAGAAGAACAGAGGATGTGAATAGTGGAAGGAATCCAGTATTAAGATATAACAAGCCATGTAGGATAAAGGAATTCAAGAGTAGAAGGTACTGTAATATAAATGTTTGATTATATGATCAAGATTGACAAGGTAGAAAAGTGAAGCTAGAGTAGAGATGATAGTCTAGGAGAGTACAAAATGATAGTTGGGATTAGAGGTCATGAGGAAGAGGGAGGAGACATAATAAATTCAGGAGAAATTAGGCATAGGTTGGGATGAAATGATAAAGTATGTGGCCCAATAAAGGAATTTTAATATTCTTTCACAAAAGTACAACACTTATGGGGTATGATAAAAACAAGAGTATGATTTTATCATACCCCATACGTGTTGTACTTTTGTACATTGAGGAAGTGGAAAGCTAATTTGCAGAAATATTAAACAGTCTCGACATAACCATCCATCATAGATTACAAAGGTTTGCCATTTATTATTTGAAGTAGCTCACAGACTTAATCAACTATGACTGAGCAAGACAGAGTCTGGTGATTAAGCTACTTGCTTTTGTGGGGACATAACTTTTTATACCTCATAGAGAAGAAGGGGAAATCGAGGGAAGACAAGGACATGTAATGAGCTGTTGAGACTTTCTTAAAGATGCTAACTGGACAATCTAGGAAAACTGAATTTTCATCATGGTTGATAACTGGGGCTCATTTTTAGCAATTCCTGTGAATACAGTAGTTGAGTTCACATCAGTAGAGACTTAATAAATACTAGTTAACTGATTGATTGGCAATAGGCACCTAACTAATTCTTTTTTATATGTGGTCATGAGAGAAAATGAAATCAAGTGTAGAAGGAATGGCCAGGTGTGCTACATCTTCTGAAATGATCAGTTCTTCATGAGTACCAGAAATTAGTTAAGAAAGACTTCTGAAAAATTAGAAGGTGTTCTTCAAAGGCAATTATAGATATGTATTGGAAGATAAATGGGAACATCTGAAGAAATGCATAGAGATACTAATTTAAAATTTTTGTTTGCTTCCCATATAAATGAATCCCTGAAAAAAGCATTAAGTGCTTCCTAAGAGTCACATATATGTTAGATGCTAGTAAGACAAATAAAACAGCCCTTGGCTTCAAGGAGCTTACATTCTAACTGGAGTAGACAATACACACTTAAGTTGAATGAATGGTATGCCCCAAAAAAGGCTAAAAGAATTTTAAAAAATATGTTTCAATCTGCATAGAGAGTTCATCAATTCTTTCTCTGGAGTCCGTTGGAATTGTAATGGTATACTGTATTGATCAGAGTAGCCAAGTCTTTCACAGTTGATCATCATCACAACATTGCTTTTATTGTATAGAATGTTCTCCTGATTTTGCTCATTTCAGTTTACATCAGTTCATATAAGTTTTCCCCCATGTTTTTCTCAAACCATCCTGCTCATCATTTTTTATAGCACAATAGTATTCTTTTATGATCATATACCACAACTTGTTCAACCATTCAACAAATGATGGACATCCATCTCAATTTCTTTTGTCACACAAAAAGCTGCATGTATTTTCAGATGAAGAAATTGAAACTATTTCTAGTCATTTGGAAAGGTGTTCTAAATCACTATAATCAGAGAAATGAAAATTAAGACAACTCTGAGGTACTATTACATCCTCTCAGATTGGCTAAGATAACAAATATTAGAGGGGATGTGGGAAAACTGGGACACTGATACATTGTTGATGGAGTTGTGAACTGATTCAACCATTCTGGAGAGCAATTTGGAACTATGCTCAATGGGCTATCAAACTGTGCATACCCTTTGATCCAGAAGTGTCTCTACTGAGCCTGTCTCCCAAAGAGATCATAAAGGAGGGAAAGGGACCTACATGTGCAAAAATGTTTGTGGCAGCCCTTTTTGTAGTGGCGAGAAACTGGAAATTGAATGGATCCCCATTAGTTGGAGAATGGCTGAATAAGCTGTGGTATATGAATGTTTTAGAATATTATTGTTCAGTAAGAAACAATCAGCAGGATGATTTCAGAGAGGCTTAGAGAAACTTATATAAACTGACGCTGAGTGAAGTGGGTAGAACCAGGAGATCATTGTACATGGCAACCGCAAGACTATACAATGATCAATTCTGATGGACGAGACTTTTTAATAATGAGATGAGTCAGGCCAGTTCCAATGCAGCTAGGTGGTGCAGTGGAATAGAGCAGCAGCACTGAAGTCAGGAAGATCTGAGTTCAAATATGATCTCAGACACTTAACACTCCCTAGAAAGTCACTTAACGCCAATTACCTCAAAAAAAAAATTTTTTTTTTGCTTTCTTTGAATGTGTCCGGAACTTATAACTTATTGATTGATGGTTGATAACTTAATTACTTCGGCATTAATGTAGAATGTGTATTATTTATTGATTCTGCATATTTTCTCTTTAAAAGTAGGGTTTGGGAGATTGTATTTTTGTTGTTGTCTTTAAGTTTCTATGTCAAGGGCTGGGAGCATTTGAATTTCATTACCATTTGTTCCAAGAACCTTTTTCCTCTAGATTTTGAATTCTTCTTGAGCCTTGTCTTTTCTTTCCAAAGCTTACTGTATGTTTGTTTTCTTCTTTCAGTAAAACGCTATGTAAGGAAAGGTGTTCCTAATGAACATCGTGCATTCGTCTGGATGGCCACAAGTGGAGCGCAGGCACAGATGGACCAAAACCCAGGATATTATCGGAAGCTGCTAGAAGGAGAAAGAAATGACAAACTAGTGGAAGCAATCAAGACAGGTGATGTCCTCATCATTCCTATTCCTAAGCAATGGCAGTGTGCATTAAATGTTATAGACTAGACAGTACTGTATGGGACAGCAAGCTCTGCTCCCACAGCTTGACTCTTGTTTGATTAAACTTAGCACCAGCTAATGAAATTATAATATTGAATATAACATGAAGATCAACAAATTGACTATAAAAATGAAGCTAAATAAATAATACTGAATATAACAATGAAGATCAACAAATTGTTCTTAATTTGAAAATGCAGCTCATTTAAGAAAATATTTTTGGTGATTTATGAGGGGAAAATGAATGTGAAGCAGTGTGGTGGAAAGCTAGTGATTAAAACTAGTATGACCTGTATACTTATTGTGTATCTAAGTTATATTTTAATATATTTAACATCTACTGGTCATCCTGCCATCTAGAGGAGGGGGTGAGGGGAGGTAAGAGGTGAAAAATTGGAACAAGAGGTTTGGCAATTGTTAATGCTGTAAAGGTACCCATGTATAAATCCTGTAAATAAAAGGCTATTAAAAAAAAAAAAAGAAAAGTAATTGATATTTAATATCAAAAGGAAGAACTATAAAACAAACAAAAATCCCCCACCAACAAAATCTTTGTATATCATTCTACAATGAAAACAATATATAATATTTTGTTGTTCCTCAAAAAAATAAAAATAAAAAAATAAAACTAGTATGACCTCAGTCAAACAACTTTAAAAAAGGTCTAGGTTTCCCATTGTATCCAGGGCCATTTCAGTCACCCTGATCTATCTCTGGATCCAGGTGACTCTGGAGGAGAAAGTGAGGTAGGTGACCTTGTCCAGCCTTCCCTCACTTAAATTTAGTTCACTTGCATATCATAGCATTGCCTTCCTGATGTTATGAGTCTCTTTGAGAATAAAGGACAAATAACAACAACAATGAAAACTAGTATCTGAATCAGAAGACCTGTGGCTCAAGGCAATATATTTAACTTCTTTGAGCCCTGGGTTACTCTTAGATTCAAAATAGCGAAACAAGTAAAGATTGGTACTGGAAGGGAATACCCTTCCCTAAGCGATCCCTACACCAATAAAATCACTGGTTTTGCTTTTAAAAAGGAAAAGGTGGAGGTGAAAAGTATAGTAGTTAGAGGGCATTTGAGCCCAGAGGACTTGGGTTCAAAATTTTCTCCTGACACATACTATTTGTGTGACTTTGGACAATTTTCATATTTCCTCAGTGCCCCTAGGCAATCCTTTCAGACAGTAGGTTTATAACTCCACCTTGGTAAAGGGTGTTTCCATACCCACAATTCCCTCTCTCTTCACTAGGGAAATTACAAATCTAGAACAATAACAACAAAAAAAGTTGTGTTGAACATTTAGGGAAGGGAAGTGGGAAGGATATACAAATACCTGCACTTATTTTTAGAATCTCCTTTTTGGCATCAGTCTACAAATTTCCAAGGAAGCTGATTTTCCTAGGATCATATTTACTTCCATGTTATTCATCTATTATCCTTATGCCCATTTCGTCATCTTGGAATTAGTTACTATTAAAGTATCAACGGAAGATGGTTCTTAGCAGTTGGTTTTCTCATTTCATATGGAAGAATCAAATTTTTTGAGGCTGTAACACAATTCAGATACCAAAATATGAGCATTTAAAGACTAAACTAAAATCATGAATAGTGATATTTTAGAACTAACTGTTCAATAATTCCCCCCAAAGAATCCACAGTTTTTATTCACTGAAACAATAACTAAATGAAAATTAATTTTTGTATTAGTAGGAATTTGATTTTAATCATCTATTTGGTTGTATTTTATTTATAAAGTTTTTCAAAATATTACTACTACCTATAGACATCTCATTTTATACTCTTCCATACTATAAATGACAATCAGTTGTCAAATAGTGGAAAGAGGAGGAGTGAGAGTGGAATGTACTGGTTGAGGTAACTTATTTTTAAAAAATCACATCCTGTACTGTATCAATGTCCTTTTGAAATAGCTCTGCCTCTTAGAGCTTGCTTTTGGAGAGAAATAAAATTTATTGGAGAGCAAATGAACTTTTAATGATGTAAGTTCAGAAGAACCTGTAATTATTCAAAAGTTACATTTCCTTGGATAGTAATGAGACTTTGCTCCAGTGTGTCCTTCATTACAAATAGCACCTGGTCCTGTGATCGTATTGTGACTTTTTTCTTCAGCACCTGAAACTCAAAGTTCAAAGGGTCTCCAACTGAGGGCCAGAGAACTGAGAGCTGACCAGGCATGTTGGTAGCTGATTGTAAACCTGTCCCCAGATTTCAGAGTTCTTAGTCAGCTGAGGTCAAGACAGAACAAATGTACAGCCAAAGGTCTCATAGCATAAGTGGTATCTGACTCTCCAGATTAGCAGAGGTTGGCGGTTAATCACTCACCATGGCTAAAACAACTCATTTAGGAAAGAATGATCAGATTAGGAAAACAGAATGGGATGTTGTTGTTTTAAACCTGTCTGGTCTTCTGTCTCCTGAATTAATAAAATAAAATAATTTTTAAAAAATTCTCCAAAGTTCTACCTTGCTGATAGGTCTGATTTGATCTGAAGCTGATATGATCTGAAGGTCTGATTTTCATGTAAAATTGTCAATGTCCATTATGATTATCATAAATAATGGAATTGCAAATGCTACTGGTCTAAATGAGAATTTCCACTTCCAGATTTGGAGAGGGAAAAACATAAAATTGATATTGAATCTGAATTCTCACTGTTTATGTACAAAATTAACATAAAAAAATAAAACAAAGAAACAAAAACATTTAAGAATCAATTTAAAAATGTTGCTGCTTATTTGAGTGATGTCAGCACAGTCAGGAGATAATAGTTCTGTTGACAATTCTCTACCATTGTAGTAAAGAATAAAAAAGGAAAAAAAAACAGTAATTCAGGAAAACCAACTAATAATAAATTAGCTATGTTTGAAATGTGTGAAGTGTTCCCTAACCATAATCTTCTCCTCTCATCCCACTTTTTGCAAAGAAATAGGAATGAAGGTTCATATTTAATTTCACTTAATTTTGTTTTCAATTTATATATTTCTAGAAGAGTCTCTCTTTCTCTTCTGAACTGATAGAATTATGAATTCTTTTCCAAATCCCAGGCAAAAGAAAGCTTTTGACTATTATTATTTGACTACATATTGTTTATAAAACTCTTAGTCTTTAGAGTTAAAAATCTTCTTTAACTAAATGTACCTTAGTTTTTAATCATAAGAATAACTTGGAAAAAAGAAAATTGTAAGTGGAGAGAGTAGGTATGGTGGGGAATTTGTTTACAGTCATAGAGAAGGATGGGGAGGGGATGAGACAAAATTCTGTAGCACTTTTACCTCTTCCTTTTTCTCACACATGTTCCTATGACCCTTAGAACATGGATGCCCTCAAATACCAAGAAGTCCATTCATTATGGTCCTATGTCATGGTTTCCCTGCAAAGAACTTCAGACTATCCAGCTTTGAGTTGTAACAGATGATGGAGCACACGATTTTGGGTTTCTGTCCAGCAGTCTCCAATGATCCTTTGTTATTTTGTCATCTGATCTTACACTCCCATCAACAGACTCAGTAGAACACGTGGAATGTTTTCATATCTTTCCCTGATTTGAGGGAGTGAGTTCATACGAGCCAACTACAATGAAAGGAAGTCATAAAGGGTCAGAATCCAATAGTGGAATCATCCATCTTGCATCCTTTGGGGATTATAAAATTTCCTTTCCTCAGAAAGGATTGGATTAATTGAATACTAAATAAAATACAAAAACATTGCAGGTCATGGTCCTGAGCATTCCTAGTAGGTATATATATTAAATATACCTTCATTCTGAGCACATGTTTTTCCCTGTCTTGCCAGTTCATATCATCCTCTTTATTCTTCTCCTATATATCTGTAGACATGAACAGGACATTTCCAGACAATGTAAAATTCAGACAGACTGCTGATCCCTGCTTACAACATACCCTGTACAATGTATTGGTAGCATATGGACATCATAATCAAGGTGTAGGATATTGCCAGGTAAGTACAGTTTAAACTACTCTAAATAATTGTATTACATAGATGAAAAAGTGAAAGCCCTAGATATATTGAACATTAAGAACTATGTTCCTTGTAGATATAGAAATGTAGCCAGAAGTCCTCATGGAGTTCACCACAGTTCATTTTGCTGTTAGCTGGGCTGGCAATTTGTAGGGCTGGCTCCTCGCAGGGTACATAGTCTCTTACTAGACCTATATCTTGGTTGTTTTTCCTAAGGATTCTGTGTGTTGGCTGGTCAATCAGGTCCTTCAATGATCATGTTGGCTCCTCATCAGTCTCCAATACTGCTTTTGCTGGTGCTTTTAGGGTACAGCATCTCTATTGGACTGATCAATCAGCTTATCTCCAGAGCTTATTTTTTGATGAGTAAATTGTACATTGGAGTGTCGCCAAGATTTTTCAAGATGTTGCCAGCAATGGTGACATTATTCCTTTCCACAAAAGTCCTTTCCTACCATGTGCTACTTAGGATAATTAGTTTCATGTTGCCTGAGGATAATTAGTTTCAATCCAGTCATTTTTACTTTCCATATTCCTTTGGGAATTTTAGACAAGGAGCTAGAAACAAAGGTATAAATGCTTTCTGTGACCTGGAAGCATATTCGTTATCTTGCTGGTTTCTTCATATTGTCAAGAAAAACATTAATACTATACTCCAAGTTTTAGGCACAGGTCTTCAAAGAACAATTTTTAAAAAATTACTCTAAATACTAGCATTTTTATCTTATAGAAGTATCCAAACAGGCATAACACTCCCCTCTACCATGACTTTAGATATCCCTCTCTCCAAGAGGATTTTAAAGTTACATTTATAGAAATTCTGAACAAGTGAAAGATCATTTTATATATATATATATATATACATACATACATATAGTTTGGGATTAATATTCCAAAATAATAGACACTATTTGATACCTTGTTTGACCACTACTTTAAACTATTCTCCTGGAATAATCAAAGACACTTTCTTCCTGAAATCAGTATAATATTCCTTAAAATCAATGGAGGAAAAGAGTAATTTAATAGCCCCATCACTGTAGGAGATAAGAAAGCAATGATTTAAACAAAGCAAGAGTTAAATTTGGTTATTACCTTGACCCATTCCCTGGCACCTTAGCTCTTATTCTTAATCCTTTATACATTTTCAAAATAAGAAAAGTTTGAAAAAAGCTTTTCAACCTGAATAATACAATTTTTATTTGAGCTAAGGAAGTTTTTAATATGCAATTGACTTACTCACCTCTCCCAGCCTTTCAACTATTCACCTGAAAGTCTTCTCACTTTTACCTTTCAGTGTCTCTGACTTTTAGCCTCTACAAACCTTCACGTTTTTACTGGTCTCATTGGGGCTCCACCCATCCCTTGCATGTATGTAAAATACTTTACAAATTTTAAATGCTATTAGCCTTTTTTAAAAAATGTTTAATGTGAAGTGACTTTTTTTTTTTTTGTAATTGAATTATAGTATCTGAATGTTAGCCTGTCTTTTATAAGGCTCATGGAAAGCATTTTCAGGATAATTCCAGCAGCAAAATGATGTATAAAGGATAAGCAAAAATGATATGTAATAATATTATTTCATTCTCATTTTTTATGACATTCATATACAATGACCTTAAATTCCTAGAATGAATCTCTGTCTTGCTATTATTCTTTTATGCTTTGTTATTCTTCAGACAGTTACATAGGTGGATAAAATGATTTCTTTCTATAATTGAATGAGTCTTCATTCTGTTGTTATTTTTTAGTTCTATGTATTTAGAATTAGGAAGACCTGAGTTAGAATCCACCCTGAAGCCTTTACTAGGCAAGTCATTTAACAGCTGCCTGCCTTGGTTTCCTCATCTGTAAAATGGTGATAATAATTGCATCTGCTTCCTAGGGTTGTTGTGAGAATTATATGAGATATTTGTAAAGTGCTTTGTAAACTCTAATGCACTCTATAAATGCTAGCTATTATTATTATGTAAACTGTCAAATAAGTAAAAAAAAAATCCTGCTTTTTGTAATTGAGAC
The DNA here is from genome assembly GCF_902635505.1 of Sarcophilus harrisii. NCBI lineage: Eukaryota > Metazoa > Chordata > Mammalia > Dasyuromorphia > Dasyuridae > Sarcophilus > Sarcophilus harrisii. The sequence continues at coordinate 166,337,260 of NC_045428.1, read as the reverse complement.
TATTGGAATCAAAGATCATTTTCTGTAGCTCATTAAAAGTATCTTTAAGACAACCAGGCTTAATATCCTGGTCCTACATGGTTTTGATATTATTATTAATATAGCTAACATTTGTAAAGCACTTTAAGGTTTCATCCTGTTTTTAGTTTTCAGTATAAATTTGCATGAATTACTGGGGGAAAAAATTCCTTTCCAGTGGTCCACTTATAAAATGGTATCAGTTTGGAAAATACTACCTCAACACTTAATGAAGATATTTTGAGTCAGACACCATAATTTATGTGTGTATATGTTCTCTATTAGCTGATTTTTCTCTATGATAATGCTTTCTAAGTTATTGTGATCATTAGAGAGCGAAGGTCAAAACATCATGCTAGGAAAAAGCCCAGGAGAGTTTTAAGGTGTGGACCAAACTTCTGTTCTATAGACTTTGCTGGCTGCTGAAGTACTTTCCTCCTGGAATAGTTTCAGAAGAGCCATCTTTCATGCCCACTTTGTGAAAGTACCAAACAGGTTCCTGTCACCATGGTTGCAAGCATCAAGCTATCTGCTGTCATGAGAACTGAAAAGCAGCTTTTGAGATTTTTAGGCTTTTGTGCATGAGACACACAGAGATGAAAGTCAGACTGACTTTGAGATTTTTGCAAAGAGCCAAAACTGAGTTCTGCAACATGGTTCTAGTAACTTGCTTGAGGTAAAGGTCTGCCCAACTGCATATGGTTGATTTTTAATTCTGTGACTCCAGTTGGAACAATGTTTTCTTTTGGTTCTGGGCACAATTTGAGGAACCCAAGGCCATTTAGCTGCCTGTTATCACAGATTAGTTCCGGGGGAAAGGAAGGAAGGAGAGGGAAAACAAAGGAGAGAGGAATGAAATAAGAGATGCTTTTCAAAAAGCCAGCCTCAAAGAACAGTAATAGATACTAGTTATCACTGCATCTAAATAATTCACAAGATTATATTTTTACACATTCTTTTGTCTACAAGTAAGTATTGAATGTAAAAAGCCAAGACTGTTGTTCCTGTTAGACTTGATTAGACTGAAACATTATCTTTTATTACCAAGGCTTATTTATTTTTTCTTCAACAAATTTTGGTTCTAAATTTGTAGTATTTTGATCTCCAAACTAACCTGCATATTTCTGTCAATCATTATAGCTATTTTTAAAAGACTTTTTCCTAGTCTACTATTTATTTCCATATGGATTTTGGCTGTCCAGTATATTTTATGTTCTGTGATAAGTTTTATACTATTGAATTACAGGGTATCCTAAAAGTCAGTGCAGTTTTAAAAGACTTTTGAGACACTCTGTATTTTAGATTAAGCCTTGGGAAAACTTGTGAGTTATGTGATTTCTTCTCTTATGCTGTCATTATTATTAAATTTCATAAATTATGAAATGATGAAAACTTATTAAACATCAATATTCAAAGGAAATGTTGGAAATTGGTTAAATATCTTTTCCTTTTTCCCTCCTAGACTTTTCCAAAGAGATTATGTCCTTGATTGTAATTCATAACCAAACAGGATAGAATGCTTATCGCTTCTAACATTATACTTTGTTATTAATATGTCTATATCTGGAGTATTATATTTATTGAATCAAACAAGATAAACTGAAAACTGATCTTTGATGTGGACTTACAGATTATTTTAAGGCCCATTATGAATTCCTCTTCATTGTTCTTTCTATCATAGGGAATGAATTTCCTGGCAGGATATCTGCTTCTTATTACAAAGAGTGAAGAGCAGTCCTTTTGGTTACTGGATGCTCTTGTTGGAAGAATATTGCCTGGTATGTTGAAAGCTCCTTTTATAATGTTGGATTTTCTTTGAGCCATCAGTTAGATTTTCTTTGGGGGGGGGGGGAGGTTGTAGAAGGAAAGAGCTGATAAATCAGCATTTTATTAAAACAGTTCAGTGGTTTGGGAGTTGAAGTCAATAATCTTTTTGCAATTCAGGTGGAAGTAGGAAAAATATTGAATCAGATTGTTTTCAGATAGAACAGATGAGCTTTTTTAGTACTTGATGCAGTTTATTCCTTCTTCATTTCAGATCCCAGTGTTGGACTAAAACCATACACTTGGATCATCTGTTATTCAATCTGCCCATTATAATGAAACTTCAAGAGACATATTGCATCTCTTCTTAAGCTATATTTTATCCTAGCCATCAGAAAGGATGAGAGAGGTGTACTTGTTAATGTGTTCCTAGACACTGCTAATTAAAAAGATATATATTTTAAAATTCCATCCACCCACTCCTGTCTTGTCTTTTGGATCCATCAATAAACATTTTGTTTCCCTATTCTATACAAAATCCTTACAAATAATTACAATTCTTATAAAATAGTAAGTCACTATGGGGAATAGAAAGAAGTGCAAAATTGTCATTAGAAATGTTTTAAAAAGAAGAATAGAAGCAGCTGGGTGGTACAGTGGATAGAGTACCAACCCTGGAGTTAGGAGGACCAGAGTTCACTAGCTGTGTGATCCTGAGCAAATCACTTAACCCCAATTGTCTCCAAAAAGAAGTGTAAAGCAATTACAATTTTTTAAAACAGTGTTTCCTGGTTGAGAAATATGCAAAAGTAATCCAGGTCTGGCCTGGAAAGTAGGAAGACCTGAATTCAAATTCTGCCTTTAACAGATTCTGACTTTGTGACATTGGCCAAGTCTCTTCCAGTAATTCTCTTAAGACTATCAATTTCCCAGTCTTTGTAACTGGAAGGAGTTATTATAGAATTTCCCTATACTAATGAGATTACAATCTTAGTCCTCAAATATTGAATTGAATTCCTCTATCAGAGCAACTATAATGGATATAACACCAGTCGTGGAATTAGGAGCACCTGAATTCAAAACTGGTCTCAGACACTTGACACATTAGCTGAGCAAGTCACTTAATCCCAATTGCCTTGTCAAAAAAAAAATTCCTATATCAGTTCAGGACCCTAGAAGGGTGCCAAGGTTTAGGGTAATTATATCATATTGTAAATCTCTCCGTCCCAACTATAATTTGCTTTGAAGGAGTTTTATTATTTTTTTTTCAACAATATGAAGCTACTCAAATGGACTGGGAGATAGGCTGCAATGTACTCAAATATATATATTCTAACATTAGCCAAACATCTGGTTACCCAAATTAAGCCAGCCATATCCTTTTTTGTTTATATTTTGGCCTTATAATTCTTAAAGATGCTAAGTTTTGGTTAAAAGATGCCTGATTTTGAATTACCTCAGAAAACCAATAGTTACTTTACAGTACTCAAGTTCCTTTGGATATCTTGGGACTTCACTAGCCCTTTTCATTATCCCAATTAGTGTGAATCATCACACCATGCTACTTTCACTTGGATAATTAATCTCATTTCCCTTTTTCTAGAACCTTAGACTCAGCCTTTTGGGTTGAATTCTTCTCTTCTTGCTGAAAACCAAGCCTCCATGTCACTTTTAAGCCATCTGTATAACTTGGTGCCATGGTCCCATCTATCCCAATTCTTTCCCCACTATCCCATCCTTTCCATCTCCCTTTTTCATGTCATCTTCCCCTATTAGAGTGTAACTTACTTGATGTCAGGAACTTTCTTATTTACTTGTATTTGTATTCTTAGCAGAACAGTTCACAGCATATATATATAAAACTCAAAGATTCAATCAAGAGAGAAATCTCCATTATATATCAGTGATATTAATATTGTTTTAGATCTGTGCTACATATATATATAAATGCATGTGTATGTATGTGTTTTTATATATGTATGCATGTAGGTATATATATGTGAATGTATATAGACATATGTAAAAGTGAAGATATATTTACATACATGTGTGCGTGTGTGTGTGTGTATGTGTATGTACCCATGCTTAAACTGTAGCCTACTTGGGAAAAGTTGGGAGGGGTGAAAGGGGAAAAAAGAAATAAGAAAAAAGAATAAAGCAAAAAGTGTACAGCAAAGAACAAAAAGACAACCTACAAGAAAGCAAAGAAAAGATGGACAGCCATGAATATATAATCTTTTCTGTTACATGTGCTTTCTTGAAATGGAAATTTATTGTTATATAATTTGAATCCTCCCTGATGTTCTGCTGGGCACATAACAATTATTTTTAATTTTTCTCTTTTGTTTTTCTTTTTCTATTTTTTAAATTTTGTATTTAGTTTTAAATAAAAGTAAGTAAATAATAAAAGATGCTATATCTATGAATTTAATCATAGTGAGTGAACATAGTAAGTGAGACCCAGAGCATAACTATTATGAATACATTTTTATTAAAATCTTTGTCTTTCTCTTCCTACTTTTTCAGGCGTTGCTCAGTTTGACCCAGTATTGATACATTATTCAAATGCAAACTTTGTTTTTTAGCAGTAGCTTATTAGTAAATCTAACCTACTGAAACAATAAGAGGAAAGAGCTGGAGTAGAAGAATGAACTTTTAGGGTAAAGAAGCTATTTTGGCATGGTTAAAAAGTCCAAAAAGGCTATTTTTCTGAGATTGACCTATTTCAATTCTTTATTTCTTGTTCCATAAATTTAGACATTTTATGTTTTTGGAAATGTTTATCTATTTCATCTAACTTGTCAGGATATATTGAGGAAAAAAATAGTTTCTAATAACTTCCTTTATTCTTCATTTGTCGTAAATTTTTCTTTCTTATTAATACTGTTAATTTAATCTTATTTTTTAAAAAAAATATTTCTATTTAAAAAAAAAAAACAGATCCTGGTGTTTTTAATTAATTCCTTTGTTCTTTGCTTTCAGTTTTGTTCATCCTTATTTTGATTTTCAGGCTTTCCATTTTAGTATTTAATTGAAGTTTTTAACATATTGGTTTTTTGGCTTTTTAAGTTACATATCCACTTCATTGATATATCCTTTCTCTCTTTTGTTGTGAAAGTGTTTAGAGATATAAATTTTCTATTACAGTCTACTTTAGCTATATTACTCAAAGTTTGATACATTATCTCAATATCATTATTGATATTCATTATCTTTAATGAAAGTGTCTGTTGTCTCTACTAATTGTTCTTTTACATACCAATTTTTTGTAGTGTAATCATTTAGACTACAATTCATTTTAATACTTTTTTCGATGGTTCATTATTAAATATAATGTCTATGTATTGTGGCCAGAAAATTGTATTGTATAATGTTTCTGCTTTTTTTGTATTTATTGCTGAGGTTTTGTGTTCTAATATATAGTTAGTTTTTGTAAATATGCTGGGCACAGCTGAGAGAGATTTTTTTATATATTCACATGTACATATACACAGACACATACATATACTTCTTCCTATTCTTATTTTATCTATAAATATCATATAGTGCTTTATCATATCTAACCAATCTAAAATTTTATTTAGGTATTTAACTTCTTTCTCTTTTTTTGATTGGATTTTGTCTATGTTTGAAAGGTAATCATTGAGGTACCCGTTATTATAGTTTGACTATTTCCTTATGGTTCATTTAGCTTTTCTTTTGGGTATTTGTCATTTAGTACATATGTGTAAAGTATTTGTATTAAGTTATTATCTACATTATCTTTCAGAGTAATGTGATTTCCTTGCTTATCTCCTTTAGGACTATTTTTTGCTATTGCTTTATCTAACATCACTGTATTTTTTTTTTTTAGATCATTTTGTTCCAGACTCTTATTTTAGTTCTGTGTGAATCTTTGTTTCTTATAAACAACATATTATGGGATTCTGCCTTCTAGATTATTCTGCTATCCTCTTCCATTTTTTGTGTAAATTTGTCTCACATTCATATTTATGGTCACTAATCGTGCATTTGCCTCCATCTAGTTTTCTTATATTTTTTCTTCTTTATTCTCTAAATTGTTTTTACAAAGAAGAAGCACTAATGACCTATAATCAAATAATCCTCTCTCTCCTGCCACTTTTCTCTTCCCCTCATTCAGATCCCAATCCCAGGTAATTATTCATTGTTCCTTTAAACTCTTCTTCAAAATCATTTTCTGAGACTAGCGTTTGTTTTCTCAGTAATTAATCCATCCCTAAACCTACTTACTTTCTTATTCCAGCCATCCCTCTTCCTCCTATTTCTTTGTCAAGTTTAACATTTTTCTATATATGTTTATGTGTTTTCATTGTATGTTTATGTGTGTTTGTACCATTTTTCACTGGTGTATCTGAAAATCACTCCCTCCACCACTTTCTCATTATTTGTGTAGTTTTCTACTCACCCAACCCAATTATGTGAGATAAGTTGTCTCACCTTTCCTTCCCCTTTCTTTTCTAATATGTTCTGTTTTCCCTCCCTTACATTCTTTCATCATCCTTAAAACATAATCACTACTCCCAGGTACTATTTAAGTCCCTCTGTGAACCATGATTATATTAGTGTTTCATTGGAACATAAGTACTTCATCTCTGTATAATCCTTTCCTAATTGCTCAGTTCTACTTTTTTTGTGTGTTTTTGTATTTCAAAGTTTTTATTCAATTCTGGATTTTCCATAAAGAATGCTTGTAAGTTTTGTTTTTTTTTTCACTAAAGATCCTTTTTCTCCACCTTATTGTTTTTCTGGTTGAGTTATTTTGGTTGAAGCTTAGATCTTTTCCTTTTTGGAATACCATATTCCAAGTTCTTTGCTCTTTTGAAAATGGTAGCAGCTGAATCTTGAGTAATTCTAAGTAAGTCTAAGTTTCTAAATACAGTATTTATACTCTTTCTTTCTGGCTACTTACATTTTTTTTTTAAACTTAGAAACTATATTTTGACTCTTATCTTTCTGAGAGTTTTTAATTGGGGGATGCCATGAGGAGTGACCGATAGGTTCTTTTTGTTTTTGTTTTGCCTTCTGATTCTAAAACATCTGGGCAATTTTCTTTCATTACTTCTTGAAAATCTAGGCTCTTGGGGTGATGTGATGGGGAATCATTACTTTCAGGCAGTTTATTGATTCTTAAGTTATCTTTCTTTGGTTTTTCTTCCAGGTTAGTGTTTTTCTATGATATATTCACACAAGTTAACAGTTCAGCTACAACAACGAAAACTGGAGCATGTTTCTGTGAGCAAGATAATTTTTTGTTATTAGAGCTGGTAACCTGAGAATAAGATGAATCAATGACTGTTTTGGTTTCCAGCTAAAGACTTGAGCAAAATGATACCCCCATTTTTGGGGAGCACAGAATAAAGAGCAGAATAGGAAATAAAGCTAACATGATGATTTATATAGCTGAGACATGGGGAATAATATAATTGGCTGATAGTTGGAAATGGGTGTTAGAAACAATCCCTTTCCTCTCCCGTGACTAAGAAATGTTCATTGAGTCCATCTGCAAGATGGTGGTCCAGACTTCTTTCAGTTAGCAAACTAGATAGGCTTAAAAGATAGCTTGTTGGTGTAAAAATATTAGGTCCTACTCCACCGAAGTTAACTAAATTCTTTGAGATAAGGATAGAACAATAATTAGGAAGAGAACTAGATTTCTAAACTGAATCTATCATAGACCAGCTGAATTCTGAATTAAGTTCAGAAACAGAAAACTATGACAGACAATTACAGGAAAAAATAATTAAATGTAAATAGGATCGGTAAAAAATTATACAGGATCAATTTTAGCCTCCTCAATAGACTTGTTTGTTTTAATTCTTTTTCATATCTTGGACTTGTTAAATTCTGTTTGGTATATTCTAGTTTTCAGGGATTCTCTTGTTTAGTATGTTTTATACATCTTGTACTAACCTGTTAATTTTTTCAAGTATTTCCTCCAAAACTCATTTTTTCTCCAGGTCTTGCCTTTAGCATTGCCTTTTCATTTGTAACATTTTAAAACTTAATTTTTTTTTTTGCTATCTTCCTTCCAGGAATTCTAACTGACCTTGCAACTGAGTTGTAGTTTTCTATGAGATTTTGCTGGTAGGTGTTTTGAAATTTTTTTCTTCATTGAGGTTTGTGTTTTGAGCATCCATCACCATAATAGCTCTTTATCATGGGAATCTTCTTGATATTGTTGTTATCCTTCTTTTTTTCTTACAGTCTTACTTTCTGAATTAGGGTTTTGTACTAGGGCCAAGTTCTGTACACTTCTGTAAGGAACGTCAGGGCCTTTTTAAGCCCTGTTCTATGTTTCTGGTTCCTGCTGCTGCTTTCTCAAGGTATTGAGTATTGTGTTGTTCAAAGATTACAGGGGTTTCTCAGGCCAAATTGCAACCTAAGCATTCTATTCTAAAATGAAAAATGATCATTTTGCAACTCCTAATTTAGGTTTGGATGACACAACTAAAGGTTTGCTTCTAACTTCTGTCATCTAACTGCAAAAATCTTCAAGTTTGAAACAACAGAAAAAGCTAAGTCAGTTGTATAGCATAAGAGCTAGCTAGGAATTGTATCTGACTCCAGAACTGGATAATTAACATTCAGAAGACTTGGAGCTAGACTCAGCCAGACCTTAGATTGTATTCCAGGCAAGGAGTGGCCATAGATCGTCCTATGTATCTTGCAGGGTGCAGAAACGGGAGTTAGTCAACAGTTGTGCCTCTGTGATCTCAAAACTGGTTTGGAAACATAATGTGGGCTTAAAAAGCAACCTGCAGCTAAGTGAGGGGCTGATCTGCAGCTGTATTTTAGAACAAAGAGAAGTCACTTATCTAAGGGGTGCATCTTAGACCTGTCCTGAGGCTGTGTACTGAGCTGGGATCAGGAATAGAACCAAAAAAAATGGCAATAACTCAGAAAGAAGCTTGGATTGGGACCTAGCCCACTTTGAGGAATTGCCTAGCCTGAAACACTGAATGGGTGATTGTCTCTGCCAAACTGAGACCTGTGAAAGACTTTAGCTTAAAAAAGGCTGTTTCCCACTTTTATTCCAGGCCATCTCCAGTCATCCTGATCTATATCTGGCAACTGGACCCAATTAATTTCAAAGGAGAAAGTGAGGCAGATGACCTCACACAGCCCTCCCTCACTTAAATCCAATTTACTTTACTTGTATCTTATGGCATCACCTCCTTGATGTCATGGTCCCTTTTGAGAATAAAGGACAGACAATAACTCTTAGGATTACAGCTGTAGCTTAAATATGTGCAATAAATATGATTATTGAGAGAAGGCTGTGCTATTTCCTCCTTCTGTGCCATCTTGGTCACTCCCTTAGTGTCCACTTCTTGCCTATATATTAAAAAACAATATTACTAGGTGCCTAACTTAATTTCTATCTTCCTTTGGACCTCCAGGGTTTTACTTACAACTTCTATGATAGAAACAATTCTTCGAATTCTCTGACTTTCACAATTAATCAGTGTGGTTAAGCCAAGGCTCAGTTCCCTGAAACTTCTCTGAAAAGGATTCAAGGAGAAAAGTGCAGTCTCTGACACATTTTCAGATCAAATATGATTTGTTTACTTGACTAGCCCACAAGCAGAGAAAGAATTTTGAAGCAGGAAGCACACAGCAGTGCCCCATGACTGATTCTAAAGCATTGAACTCCTGAAGCCCTTCTGTTTGATTATCTATCTGGATATCCCATTCAGACCTGGAGCAGGAATTTGTTAAGGGAATATATGAGTGGCCTGAAAATCTGGTTAAACCTGATTCTTTCTTCATTATGCAGACAACATCTAGGGATAGTTTTACCGAACCCTGGGAAGGTGCATTCTCTGTTATGTGGACACTTCTCTGGGGGACACAATCCATAATGGCAGATGTTATCTCTGACATTGGATGGCCACAATCTGTTTCACACCCACTCCTCATTCCCTATCTCCCACCCCACACATACCTATTTTTGAGAATAGGCAAGCATAAAATTGGTACAAAAGGCAGAAGAGGAGAGATTTAAGCTGGTTTTGTTGTCACAAATGGTAGGGTTTTAAAATATGTGCTATATTGTGGTATGCATCCAGCAATGTGGGTCCTGGAACAAAAACCAGCTCCTTTCCTTTCCCAAGTATGGGGTGGAGAAGACTGCGGGGGAGGAGACTGCAGGAGATGTTGGAAAAGAATCTTTTCTTCTATATTGGAGAGAGCTTATTATCTGTCACTAAGGGGAGACACATGCTGATTACTTTGGAAGGGATATAGGCATCCTAAGTTGAAAGCAAATTGTTATAAGATTAAAATTACATATTTTATATTCTCTCCAGAGTGTGATTTATACTGTGCGGTTAGTTTTTTGGGTAGAAGCACTATGACTTTTTAGCTCTTTTATGTGGACATAATTTTTTTCCCTGAGAATTATTTCTATGTACACACAATATCATCTGATGATTGGCAGACTGCTTTTCATAAAAGTGCACATTTTAAAGTAATTATAATTTCATATTAATTGCAATTCAACTGACAATATGGCTTATTCATCATCATTCATGCTGTATCAATTTACAATCAATGTAGGAAATCTCAGGATGTTTCACCTTTTCAAATTCACTCAGCTTCAGAATGTGCTGAGTGTAAGTGTGAATTCATTAATATGATTAATAGGTGAATAAATCACCACTTTGAGGGGAGGAGAACTCTTTAGCAGATTAAACCCATCAAAACATTTTTTTCTTGTATCCTGAAATTTTTTATTCATCTGTTTCTGTTCCATTAGCTCAGGGATATATGAACTAAAAGATCACAGAATCATAAAATTTTATAGGTAAAAAGGTCCTGTAAGGCCATACAAGTCAACCTGAAGTTGAAAAAGAATCTCCCTGGAAAATGCCATCTGCATCCAGAGAAAGAACTATGGAGACAGAATGAGTATTGAAGCATAGTATTTTCTTGATATGTAATTGGAAAAATAAAATACTATTGAGAAAAAAAAAGAAAAAGAGTCTCCCCTCCAACTTAGCAGACAAGTGGCCTTTGCTAGAAAGTCTCCAAAGAAGGAATCACCTATATTTTCGACGGTAGCTAGACATTGATAACTGTTAGGAAATTTTTCCTGATATTAAGCTTAAATTTGCTTCTTTATAGCTTCTACTAATTAAATGAAGCTGATAACTTTGCATAGACCCTACCTCACTTAAATCCAGTTCACTTTCAAGTCAAGACATCACCCTTCTAATGTCACTGGTCCTTGTTGAGAACCAAGGATCAATAGCAATGTTTCTGATTCTGCCTTCTGGGGCCATATAAAGCTAGTCTAGAATCATGTTGCCATACATTGGCCATAGGTAGCTATCATGTTCCCCCTAAATCTATTCTTTTCCAGATTAAACAACCCATTTCTTTCAACAAATACTCCTATGGCTTGAACTCGAGGCCCTTCACCATCCTGTTGCTCTTCTTTCTCTATTCTTTAACATCAATATGTGTCTATAGTTGTTGTTATTGTCCACATACATATAGGAATAAGTATATACACAAATATTATCTAGTAATCCCAGTCTTGGTACTTGTATGTGAGGAAATAGGGATGAATAATCTTTTCCATTCTCCACATAGCAACTAAATTGACATTTCTAAACTGCAGATAAGGCTCTGACCCTCCCTTGCTCAGAAGCCTCAGGGATTCCATTTTGCTTGTAGGATAAACTATAAATTGGTCTATTTGGTATTTCCAATCTGGTTCTAACCCTTTCTTTCCAGATCAATTGTACATTACTCTATATTACATCTGCATTCCAGCCAAATTAGGATCCTTGCTGCTTCATTTATACACCATTCCTCTTTTCTCCTGACTCTTTACACATCTATCCCCCATGTATCCTTCCTTCCTTCTTGAAATCTCTATTTCTCTTAGTTGCTAATTTTATCCCTCCACCTCTAAAATCCTATCTTCTTTGTAGATGTTTATATTCATACGGTCATTTTTATTTCTTTTTTAAAGCTTAAAAATTTTGTAATACACATTTCTTTATGAATCATATTGGGGGAGAAAAATCAGAACAAAAAGGAGAAAACCACAGGAGAGGAAAAAAAAAACGGAAAAAAAAGTGAACCTTGCTTGTGTTGATTTACATTCAATTTCCATAGTTCTTTTTCTGGATGCAGATGGCATTTTCTACCCAAAGTTTATTGGGATTGCTTTGGATCACTATCACCAAGAAGAACCAAGTCTGTCACACATTATAATTCTTGCTGTTATTGTGTACAGTGTATTCCTGGTTCTGCTTGTTTTACTCAGCATACACTTATGTAAATCTTTCCAGGCCTTTATAAAATCAGCTTCTTCATCACTTTTATATAGAACAATAATATTCCATTACCTTCATATACTACAGTTTATTCAGCCATTTCCCAATTGATGGACATCTACTCATTTTCCAATTCTTTGCTACCACAAAAAGAGCTGCTACAAACATTTTTGTACATATGGGTCCTATTCCCGCCTTTATGATTTCCTTGGGATACAGACCCAGTAGTGACACTGCTGGGTCAAAGGATATGAAGTTTTATAGCCTTTTAGGCATAGTTCCAATTTGCTCTCCGGTATGGTTGGATCATTTCACAGCTCCAGCAACAATGCATTAGAGTCCCAGTTTTTTCACATGCCCTCCAACATTTATCATTATCTTTTCCTATCATCTTAGCCTGTTCAGTCATTTTTTCAGTCATGTCTGATTCTCTGTGACCTCTTTTAGGGTTTTCTTGGCAAAGATACTAGAGTAGTTTGTCATTTCCTTCTCCAGCTAATTTTACAAATGAGGAAACTAAGGCAGACAAGGTTAAGTGATTTACCCAGGGTCACAGAGTTAGTAATTTTCTCTTTTTTTAATTTTTATTTTATAAATAGTCAACTTTTAATTGTTCCTAGGCACTTTATTCACAGCAAATTTTATTGTAAAATTCTTAACATGATTAAGTATAGTACCTGCATTATTCAGGATTGTTTTGAGGATCCTGCGAGATAAATAAAGTGCTTGGCAGACAAATTTTAAAACACTTATATGAATTTTAGATATTATTACTCTTATCAATATGGATAATATGGAAATTTTTTTATGATTTCACATATATAATTGATATCATAGTGCTCGCCTTCTCACTGAATAGGAGTAGAAGGGGGAAAAATTTTGAACTCAAAATTCAAAAAGAAAAGAATGTTAAAAATAAATAATTTAAAAAATAAAAGAGTGTGTACATGGATAGAAATTTTATAGGAAGAAATTAAAAGGTTAAACTTTGTTGTCAAAAAACCCATCTCATTACAAGTAGTTTCTTGCTACTGAATGAAATGTTTTGCAAAATTACATAAGTTAATTAGTTGCATGAAATGCCAGGTACATTTTCCCAAAGAGAAAAAATAATAATAATAACTGACATATGAATCTAAGATTTACAAATAATATTATATATGGTTATTTCATCTGATCTTCACAAGAAGTCTATCAGGCACATTGGGTGGATGGAGTGTTCAAGGAAGATTAGCATCTTTGGTATGAAGGTTTCTCAAGCCCTTTTCAAGGCTGCTTATCCACTTTGGGCATCTACCTGGCACTCAACAATCACCAGTGGCTCCAAGATGTGGCCACGATACAATAAGTTGTTGTGGCTGAATGGCTAAACCTTATTGAGAATAATTGACAGCCTCAATCCTTTGGTGAGTTAGAGGATGTCTACCTCAAGCATGTGAAGACTTTCCTTTGTGGAATGGACGGAAGAGAACAATTTGTTCCAATAGATATAAAGGTGACTGAAGCAGGTGCTGGGAACACTCAAAGCTTGGTCCAACATTGGAGATGCCAGAAGTTATCCACTGCACCCCAGGCCTCGGTCAGTTGTCCTGAATTTTGTCCCACCATTGGCCAATTTCAATTCACTCTATGAAGTCATTGGTCACTGATCCTTCAAAAAGGAAAGATAAAGCAACAATTAGGTGCATATAATTATGTCCATTTTATGGGCTATGTAAAGACTCAGAAAGGAAAAAGCAACTTACTTTTTGGTCATACCACAAGAAGTATCAGGAGGAGGATATGAATTCCTATCTTCTCAAAGTCAAGTTTCCTGACTTTCTCTCAAAAGCCTATGTGATCCTAAAGATACTTGAAATAATGTTTTTTTCTTTTTTGTTTGTTTTTCCCCCCACTGGATTTGAATTCTAATTCTGCTCTTTATTACCTACATGATGTGGGTGAGTCATATAGTTTGTTTTTGACCTCAGTTTTTGAAAACAAACAAACAAAAAAACCCCAAACAACCCAGCAGCTGATCTTTCTATGGGAAGTAAAGAAAGTCTGTTTTTTATCAAAATTTTTAGTATCTTACTTTTACTTCCTTGTTATCTCTTTGTTTCTTCCAGAGCCTCTAAAACAGCAACTTATATTAAGTGTAACAAATACAAAACAGTTTTTTTTTGAATTGCATTCAGGTTCTATTAATTCTTTCTCTGGAGATAGATAGAAATTTTTGACGTTTAAAATTATTTTGAAATCCAGTTTTTAAAAAGATGATTTTTAGCTCTGTTGTCATTCTAATACCTTTTTGTAAGCTTTGTTTTCATGCTGGTGGCTTTTGATGAAATTGCCATTGTCAGATTTCTAAGTCATATACTATTTTAATCGATCTTTATTTTTAATTTTGTTTAATTTTTATAGCTTTTCTTTTTATATCGCCTTTATCTCAGTCCCCTACATAGTGAGCCTGTCTTTGCAAATGCTATTTTTAAAGGATAAAGGAAGGTGAGAGGAAGCAATTTAGCAAAATCAATTAGTTGCCCATGGTAGACCATTTCAGACAATATATCCTATTTCAGGCTCATAGTTCCCCCCATTTTTCTTCAGAGAAGGAAAGGAATTGTTTTCCAATTCTTATGCAGGGCTCAAATTGGTCATTGTAAAAATGAAGTGATCAGTTTCTTTTTAAGCTCTTTACGTTCATATAGTCATTGTTAATATTATTTTCATCTGCTTAATTCACTCTAAGAATCATATTAGTTACTACTTTCTATTTATAGAGTATAAATTATTTTCTCTAAGCCCAGTCTACTTTGCCAAATTTTAAACTATTATTAATTTTTTTTAACAACTTCATATAATAGGTAGAATATATTTTTAAGAATAAATCTCAATGCCAAAGAATTCTTGAAGAAAAATGCTGCCCACTTCCAGAAAAAGAACTGATGGAATTTGAATGTATATACAAGCATACTACTCTTCATTTAATTTTTAAATTTTTTTGGTCTCTTTTTTTTTTTTTTACAACATGAATAATATGGAAATGTATTTTGCGTGATTACACATGTATATAGCCTTGAAGTTGTCATCTTAGGGAGAGGGGAGGGAATTTGGAACTCAAAATTTCTTTAAAAAGAGTATATTAAAAGCTATTTTTACATGAAATTAGAAAAAAATAAAATATTTTTCAAAAGAATAAATCTCTTCGTTCTCTAGATCTTTATTTTTTGCCTTTCCAAATTTATTACTTATCATTCCCTTTTATGTAATCTATGTCCCAGTGAAAGTATCTTGGTACAGCCTGTCCCACATGCCCAGAATAGACTTCCTCTTCTCTTTCTCTCTTGGAATCCCTAACTCCTTCAAGGCTAAACTCAAAGCTAACTGCTACCTAAGATAGGCTGATAGATCTTAATCATCAAAGTACCTACTTGTGTGTCATGCATTGTTTTAGGCATTGGTATTAAGATAAAAATGAATTTAACTCAAGGAATTCACAAGATAGTAGAGGAAATGGCACATAGATATGTAACTAAATAAAAATAAAAATATTAGATATGACTTTGTTAGTGTTTTATCTCTCCTCAGATAACTTTTTTGTGTGAATGTTGTATCCCTTCTGGTTTTGGGGTTTTTTTTTTGTTGTTGTTGTTGTTATTGTTTTTTATCTGAGTATCAAGTACATTGTAGGCATCTAATAATACTTTTTGCTTTGAATAGAATAAAACAATTGAAGTTTTTTTTTTTTTTTTTTAAGCCCTGATCTGGGTTTGATAGTCATTATAATAGGAATTGTAACTGAATGATTATTTTGAACAATATTTAATATGGCCTTCAATATATCATTTATTTGTTGATGAAAAATGGAAACAGTGGGTTGACAGGAAGAGAAGACAAAAATCCCATTGTCTAGCCAAACTTTAAACTTTAAAGTTTAGTTCAAATCACATTTTTTTTCCCCTCTGAATCCTTCTGTGACCTGGCCTATCTATAGTAACTTTCCCTTTCAATTTTTGTTGTTTAGTCATTTTTCCTTTATGTATGACTCTTTGTGAACCCAGTTGGGATTTTCTTGGCAAAGATACTAACACTCCATCAGCATTTGGGGCTTTTTTGGCAGGAGTTACTAGAGCTTATTTTACAGATGAAGAAACTGAGGCAAACAGGATTAATTCCTAATTCCAAGCCCAGTGCTCTATCTAGATATCCTCTTTCAATTCCTCCATTACTTATTATCTGTCCAGACCAGTTTAGAACTGGATTGTAAGTTGCCATTTAGTCTTTAGTCGTTTCTCTGTTTAAATATAAACTCCTAAAGATGAGGCAGCGTGTTTTCTGTATTGAGCATAGAATCTGGGTATTCAACGAAAGCTTGGATAGTTTCTTTTAGGATTTTTATTACAGCATGTAACTATCATGTAAATGTTTGTAGCAAGAACATTCACATCCTTTCTTTATTTCATGGTGAATCTTTGCTGAACAGCTAGTTGATTAAATCTCTCTCTTTTTAGATAATCCATTACTTTAATCTTGTCAGCATATTCTGTCCTTGTCTTTTATGTAATTATTGAGTTCTTAGTGCACAACTGGCGCTGGTATGTTCCATTTAGATGCATGTACTTGATAAGTTTTCCTTTCTATGATAACAATTTTAAGGAGCAATGTGACCTAAATAAAAGATCCATCAGTCAATAGTTAAACTAAGCATTCACTGTAGTCAATATACTAAGAACAGTGATATTCATTCTGATTTGGGGACATAATTCAGGATTGGTTTCGGGTAATAGTGTGAAATTCTTAAATCAAAATTAATCATAAATGAAATTAATTGTAATTCATTTAAAAATATAAATATAAAAATCCAAATATGTGTACTGACATTTTGATTCTTCTAAGGCTCTCCATGATTCACATATCATATACATCACTCTCACCAGTATAACATCAGAATTACAGATAGACATTTTGTGTCACTGAGGGAAAAGGTCAGTGTGAGAAGTAGTCCAGGAATAGAACAAGCTTCCAGGGTGAAGAGGTTTCTGTGGCAGGGTAGAGAAATCCTGTGCAGAGTCAGGAGTCCAACCTAGAAAGGAATGAAGCAATAGTCATTAACTGAGCTGGGATCCAATCCATCTAACTCCCAAACCAATCCTCTTTTAGTAACATTCTCTGTGATATTCTCCATTCTTTTGGACTCTCCCATCTTTGTCTTTGTCAATTGTGTCTTTATCTTTATTAACCCATTTGGGGTTTTCTTGGTAGAGATGCTGAAATGGTTTGCCATTTTCTTCTCTATTTCTTTTTATAGATGAGGAAATTGAGGCAAACTGGGTTAAGTGACATGCTCATGATGGGTTAATTACTGTCTGAAGCCAGATTTGAACTGAAGAAGATGAGTTTTCCTCACTCTAGACTCAGCACTTTATCCACTTAGCTGCCTCACATATTTGAGGTATCTGTATGTTTTTTGTCGAGGCAAAGTACTCTCATCTTCTTAAATCCTATCCCGTTTCTTTGGATTTCAAACCTAGATGCCTTAGAGAATGGTGGTTCTATTTATTAAAAGGGGGGAGTTGGGAAGGGGATCTAGTTTTGTGGGGAAGGTTTTAGTTTGTCTATGACAGAGCTGAGATGAGGGATACAAATGTCTCATAGTTAGCTGGATTCAAGTTAGGGTAAAAAGTACAATTTGGAGATATAAATTTAAGAATTACCTCTTTTAGATGGCAGAACACTGGGTTTGGAGTCAGGAAGAGCTGAGTTCAAATCTAGCTCAGCATGTAATAGCTGTGTGACCTTGAACAAATCACTTGAGCTCTCTCTGCCTCAGTTTCCTTAACAGTAAAATATGAATGACAATGGCACTTACTTCCCAAGACTGGTGTGAGGATTGAATGAAATAATAACCACAAACCACTTAGCACAGTGGCTGGCACATTGTAAACACTATATGAATTTTATCAACATCATCTTGTTCTCTTTCACCTTACCCTAGATCAAGGAAAGAAGAGTAAGGCTATCACAGTTCTTGAGCTTTCCTGCTTGGTGTTCTTTTATGTCATTTAGAATGAATTCTAGAGATAATCAATTCTCAACTGTCTGTACTAGTAAGATTCAAGTAGATGTGTGAAAAATCCCAATGATATCTAGTTTTTAAAATCACTTATAAACTCCTTCACTTTTCTTAAGCTCAGGTTTGATTCCCTTATTCCCTAAGCTTAAATGGCTTCCTATTGCCTCTAGAATAAAATATAAAATTCCCTGGCATTTAAAATCCAACATGACCTTTCCAACTTACCTTCCCAGCTTTATGATACATTATTCTTCTCTCCATACTTTTTATGTGCCAACCAAAAGGGCCTTCTCAATTTACACGATATTTTATCTCCTATTTCTCTGCTTTTGTTATGTTTGTTCCTCATGCTTGGCTCCCTTCTCTCTCCAAGTATGTAGAAGCTTTATTTTTCCCCTTCAAGACCTAACCAAGCAACAGCTCTGTGGAGCCTTCTCCTTATAACTTTCACCAAGTTCTTCCTCCACAAATTACATTGAAATTATTTTGTCTGTGTTTTATATATTCTTATACATACATATCATCTTTCTCATTAGAATGTAAGCTCCCTGATAGCAAAAAAACTTGATTCCTTTTTTGTCTTGTATTCTTAGCACCTAACACAGTTCCTGACACTTAGTAGATACTTAATCACTCATTGATTGACTTATTGGAAAGTTTTCTTTTTTTTCCCCCTCAGACACTTAGATTTTATGGATGCAGGCATTCATACAGGCATTCAGTACAGATTACAGTCTTGTGTGATTTTTGTCTATGTCTTTTCATAAATCAACCATAAACCATATCTAATATTTTGAAGGACTTTTTCACGTGGTAATATTTTAATGGTATCATCATTTCTTTACTCTTGTGATTGTTTCTTTACTCTTGCTATAATTTTATTTCTGATCATGTGTGTCTGAACAATTGTTCTTAAATATTAGGATCTATGCTATTTTGGGAATTCAGAAAACTTATAAGAAAACAAAACCACATTGTAAAAACCTGATCATTTATCTTCATGTCCAGATTGTTTGCCCCTTTGCTTTCAATTCATAGTAAAGTATAGTGAACTAATGTAGTGGGAAATCTTGTGTCATTTTAATCTCTGTTCAGAAAATAAAGTTGGTACACTTTGTCCTTTGAAAGGATTATGTGTATACATGTGGAAGGAAATCAATGTTTGTTTGTAATGTTGGACAGAAACCAGATTTCTTACCTAGTAGTTGGTACAATACAGTTTTTGTTACTAGCATGTCTTTCTTTTTGAGATTACCCATACTAGTCAGGATACTGGCCGCTTGAGAACATCCTTAAGGCAGCCAAATGTACCATGGAATTGGATGGTAACCAAAAGGAAGGTTCTGTGGTTTTGCCAACTTTTGCAGACAAACATCTGCTTTGTAGCGAAACAGTTTGGAGAAAGAAGCATAAACACTTTTATTTATAAAAAACATTTCATTGGGCTATAGTATGATGAGGAAGGTGGAAGAGAGAGAATAGGCTGAAATACATATTAATGATTTCAATCCATCCTGGTGGATTCCAGGAGCCACCGGGCTGAAAAGGGACTATCACACTGCAACTCTAGTTCCCACTACTGGGAATTTCATTAGTGTGGGTCTTGTGGACTGTATCTCTAAGATCACACCCCAATTCCATTCTCCAGAACTAATCTTTTCTTCTTTTTTTTTTTTAATAGTATTTTATTTGTCCAAATATATGCAAATTAATCTTTACTTCTGAAAGAATAAATGAATCAGAAGTACATGAATGAACCAGAGTAATAGAATCTTCATATCCCTTTCCTTTCTGAAGTGGAAAGGGATGTTGATGCTGATTGTAATGCCTTTATGCCCAATATTGGCCACTGACACTATTAATTCTTTTTTTCTCCATCTTCCTTTTTTCTTCCCTTTCTCCTATCTCCCTCTCTCTCTTTCCTTCCTTCCTTCCTTCTTTCCTTCTTTCCTTCCTTCCTTTCTTCTTTCCTTCTTTCCTTTCCTCCTTTCTTCCTTTCCTTCCTTTCTCTTTTTTCTTCCCTTTCCAGTGGTCCTCAAACTTTTGTTCTCAACATCTTTATCCTATTAAAAATGATTGAGGATCTGTCCAAAGAGTTTTTGTTTATGTGGTTTATAGTTATAGATATTGATCACATTAAAAATAAAAACTAATTATGAATTTGTAGACTCTCTGAAAGGATTTCAGAGATTTCCAGGATGCTCTGGACCAGACTTTGAGAATCACTGCAACTATTCATTTATTTTTAACATTCTTTTTATTCTTAAAATTTTAATTCTGAATTCTCTTCCTCCCATCCTTCCACTACCTATTGGGAAGTCGAAACATATTTTTATATTAGCCATGAGTCCAAAAAAGCAAGAAAAATGAGGAAAGTAAAAAAATTGCATTTCAATCTTCATTGAGGCTCTAGCAGTTTTTTCTCTAGAGGTAGATAGAAATTTTCATCATAAGTCCTTCAAAATTTTTCTTAGATCATTGTACTGATAAGAATAGCTAATTCATTCACACTTGATCGTCATACAATATTGCCATTTCTATGTATGGGGTTCTTGTTTGGCTCACTTCACTTTATATCAGTTCATATAAGTCCTAGGTTTTTTCTGAAATCATCTTGTTCATCATTTCTTATAGCACAATAGTATTGCATCATGATCATATGCCACAACTTGTTTAATCGTTGCAAAATTGATGCACACCCTCTCAATTTCCAATTCTTTGCCATCACAAAAAATAAAAATACCCCCTCCCCTCGCCCAAACCTGCTATATTTTTGTCCATATGTGTACTTTTCTTTTTCTTTCTTTACTTTTTTTAAACTCTCTTTGGGATATAGATCTAGTATTACTATTTCTGGGTCAAGGGGTATGCAGTTTTATAGCTCTTTAAGTGTAATTCTACATTGCTTTCCCCAAATGACCAGATCAATTCACAATTCCACCAGCAGTGCATTAGTGTCTCAATTTTTCTACATCGCCTTCAACGTTTGTCATTTTCCTTTCTGTCATATTAGCCAGTCTGATAAGTGTGAGATGCTACCTCAAAGTTTTAATTTACCCTTCTCCAGTGTGATTTAGAGTATTTTTTTTATATGACTATTAATAGCTTAAACAGACCATGGCACAATGGATGGAATGTTGGGCTTGGCGACAGGAAGGCTTATCTCCCTGAGTTCAAATCTGGCCTCACTCACTTATTAGCTGTGAGACTGTGGGCAAATTACTTTACCTTGTGTCCCTCACTTACTACTATGTATTTATAGAATGGGCTTGAGAAGAAAATAACAAATCACTTCAGTATCCTTGCCAAGAAAATCTCAAATAGGGTCACAAAGGGTCAGACATGATTGAAAAATGACTAAACTGATAGATAGCTTTGATTTTTTTCTTCTGAAAACTACCTATTAATAACTTTGACAATTTATCAATTGAGGAATAATATCCTTGTTAATTTGATTCAGTTTTCTATATATTTGTGAAATGAAGCCTTTATCATAGAAACTTGTATTAAAAATTTCCCCCAGCCTCTGTTTTCCTGCTTTCTTTCTAACTCTGACTACATTGGTTTCATTTGTGCAAAATCTTTTTAGTTTAATGAAAATTATCCATTTTTCATTCTGTGATCTTCTCTCTCTCTCTTTCTCTCTTTCTCTCTCTCTTTCTCTCTCTCTCTCTTTCTCTCTCTCTCTCTCTCTCTCTCTCTCTCTCTTTCTCTCTCTCTCTTATTTGATCACAAATTCTTTCATTATTCATAGATCTAACAGGTAAAAGTTTCCATGCTCCCCTCATTTGTTTGTGTTATCATCCTTTATGTCTAAATCACATGCCCATTTTAACCTTCTCTTGGTATATGATATGAGATGGTAGTCTATATACCTAGTTTCTGCCAAATTATTTTCAGTTTTCCTAGCAATTTTTTTTTTTCAGATAGTGAGTTCTCATACCCAGAACTTAGATCTTTAGGTTTATAAAACACTAGATTACTATGGTCATTTACTACTATGTCCTGTGATAGATAGTAGTATGCCTAATATATACTTAATCTACTGATTTCACCATTCCATAAATTGTTTTAATGATTACTGCTTTGTAATTACTGGGATCTAATATTGCTTAGTCACTTTCCTCACATTTATTTTTTCATTGATTTCCTTGATATTCTTGACTTTTTGTTTTTCCAGATAAATTTTGATGTTTTTTTCCTAGCTCTCTAAAATAATTTTATGCTATTTTGATTGGTATGAAACTATATAAATAAATTAATTTAAGTAGAATTGTCATTTTTATTACATTAGCTTGCCTATTGTTTTCTTTTTAAGTATCAGCACCATATTTATCTCAAAAGGAATTTGGTAGGACTCTTTCTTTGCTTATTTTCCTAAATTGTTTACATAGTTTTGGAATTAATTGTTCTTTAATGTTTGGTAGAATTCTTTTCACATTCATCTGGTCCTGAATTGCTTTTTCTTGTTCTTAGGGAGTATGTTGATGGCCTAATCAATTTCTTTTTTTTATGCTTTTTATATTTTAAAAATATTCCATTTCCTCTTCTATTGATCTGGGCAATTTGTGGTTTTTGAAATGTTCATCTAGTTTTCTTTTTTAAAATTGCATGTCCAATTTGTTGATCTGTTTTTTCTTTTTTTAGTGACATAAGTATTTAGAGATATAACTTTTCCCGTAGGTAATGCTTTGGCTGTATCCCAGAAATTTTCATATACTGTCTCATTATTATCATCCTCTTTAATGAAATTATTAATTATTTCTATGATTTGTTATTTGACCCATTCATTTTTTAGGATTAAATTATTTTGTTTCCAATGAATTTTGTGTTTCTATGGCTCTTTCATGAATGTAATTTTTATGGCATTATGGTTTTAAAAGGATTCACTTAATATTCCCGTTTATCTGCATTTGTTTGTGAGGTTTTTATTCCCTAATAAGTGATCAGTTTTTTTTGAAAGTGCCATTTGCACTAGAAAAAAAGTAGTCTTCTTTCTATTTCCTTTCGGTTTTCTCTAGAGGTCTATCTTATCTAACTTTTCTAAGATTCTCTTATTTCCTTGAATTCTTTTTTATTTATTTTATTGTTAGATTTATCTAGTTCTGAGAAGGAAAAGTTGAGGCCCCTCACTAATATAGTTTTATTATCTGCTTCCTTCTGTAACTTTTCCTTTTAGAAATTGGATGCTATGCCATTTGGTGCATATATGTTTAGTTTTGATATTACTTCATTGATATAACTTTTAGCAAAATGTAATTTCCCTGTTTATCTCTTTTAAATTAGAGCTATTTTTGCATTAAGATCATAATTGCTACTCCTATCTTTTTTTTTTTAATTTTAGCTGAAGCAGAATAGATTCTGTTCCAGCCTCTTATTTTAATTCTGTATGTGTCTTTCTGTTCCAAGTGTGTTTCTTGTAAACAACTTATTACTGGATTCTGTTTTCTAATCCATTGTGCTCTCCACTTTGATTTTATCGGTGAGATCATCCCATTCACATTCACAATTATGATTGCTGTGTACCTGTCTCCATCCTCTCCCCTCCCCCCTTTATCTTTCTTATCATCTTGGCTATTATTATTATTAGCTATTATTACTATTAGCTAATTGCATATGTAGACTTCAGACATATTGCCATACACAAACATCAGTTTGGGAAAGAGTTTAAAATACTTATATTCTATATTCTTTTTCTTCTTTTCTTTTTTTCCAAGTAATTTACAATTAACTTTAAATATAGAAACAGATTAGATATATATTAAAATTTGACTTTTTAATAAAGCAGATAACAAATAAATAAATCTAATCTTTAGGCATTTATCCTGGTATTTGTGTAGACTTTCCCCACATAGCTTATCTCTGTAAATATTCTTTTTATAGGTCTGCTTTCTTTACTTCATATCAATGCACAATCCTTCCACACTCACATGGGTAGCAGGTGGCAGAGCTGGAATCAAACCCTGGTTCTCTGACTTCACTTTCCAATGTCACTACATTGCCTGTTATATGTGTTATCAGCTTCTAGAGAGTCCACATGGGCTGTGGATAGTGTGGGCAGGAGCTAGAGGCAACATAACAGTAATTTTAGGAGCTTTCTAATACTCAGAAAGTATATGGATGAAACCAGGATTTTGCTTAGGAATACATTAGGAGGGGTCCTCAAACTTTTTAAATAGGGGTCCCATTCACTGTCCCTCAGACTGTTGGAGAGCCGGACTATAGTAAAAACAAAAACTTTGTTTTGTGGGCCTTTAAATAAAGAAACTTCATAGCCCTGGGTGAGGGGGATAAATGTCCTCAGCTGCCACATCTGGCCCATGGGCGTAGTTTGAGGACCCCTGCTAGAGTATGAGTTCCTCAAAGGCAAGAACTTTATGTCTTTATAAATTATAATTATATACTTTATATCTTTATATCCTTTCACTTAGTACAGTGTCTAGAAAATTCTTCTGACTGACTGATTCATCTTCCCTTTCTAGGAGTTTCATGGCTATACCTCATATTCCCAAATTGCTATTATATGAAAGCATACACTTAAAATTAATAATAGGCAAGGTTATCATGATGATTGCCAAGTGATTGGGAGGCAATAAATAACATGGGAATTCATAGAAGGAAATAGGAATATTCAAGTTTTCTTTCAGGGATGGTGTGAACTCACCTAGTAATTGGAATTTAAGAAACTGAGAGATAGAGGATGATTTTCCCAAAATCCTCCCTGTAGTAAGTGACTGATACAACTTTTGAACCAAAGTTCTTTGACTCCAAATGTAGCACTCTTTATTTTGCATCATACTATAGTGTTCGAAGTAATTTTTTTAGATTAAAAATTACATTTATTGTACTATCATAAGAAAATGCTTGTTTTATTCCATAAATTAAAAATAAAATTTAAAATGTTTTTAGTTTTTTAAATAAAAAGAATATAAGCTATTTGAGGATAAAAAAAAAAAAAGATTAAAAATTGCTAAACAATTGCCAACCTCCATCCCTTGAAGGAAATTTCCTCACAAGTATTTTTCTACACAGCTGAAATCACAGCTCTGAACCAAAAAAAAAAAAAAAAATGCCATGAAAGAAGAATAAATTCTCATTGTGGTTATTCTGTGGTACTTGTAAACTCCCGGTAGGGAATATAAAAATATATAGGCATCAAGATTCAGAGAGCTGTCCTTGTTTACAAACTGCCATCAAATGCCTTTAAGTCCTCACCTATCCCATTTGCTACCTTGGGTATCCGAAAGCAGCACTTGTTTTCTAGGAACTTTTATGTCAGAAAGTTATGTTTTCTCATAGAAGGTATCATTAATAAGACACAGAGCATTGTTTAAGATGTCAGTATTTAACAAATGTCTTCCCTATAAGAGAAAGGGAATGTCAAAGAGTTCTCTATTATATTTCAAGGGTAAGGAAGTAAAAGGAAAAAATGACTTTATTATTAAATTATTTCCAAGGATTTGAATGTCCATAAAGATTCTGAACTTTCATGAGAATGATGGGGAGAATGATGATAGTAATTTGATGAAACAAAATTTCTTAAGTACCTTACTTTATGCAAGGGTTTCTTTTCATGTTTTTGTTATTATGTTAACTATTGTTATTGTTTATTATGTTATGTTATGTTAACTATTGTTAGAATAGTTTTTCATGTAAATTAGCAGGCAGCTGATTCATTTGTAACTTAGAGACTTTGAACCACCTGGGTTAGGTAAGATGAAGTGAGTTACACAAGATCATGCAGCCAGTATGTGTCAGAGGAAGGATATGAATCTGGACCTTTCTGAATCCAAGGCCAACTTTCCATATGGTTTTTCATGGGTATCTATACCTAAGTGTGTTGGTATATATATAAATATATATTTGTGTATATATGTACATTTATATATACATTATATATGTACATACATATGTGTATGTACACATGTGTGTATAAGCACATATATTATAAAATATACCTATATATTTTAGGATTCTCTAGATAACTGTTCATTATTCCTTATGAGATTCAGGAGGCCTACTTGAGACTTAGGTCCCTGTCTTTTCTCTTTTTTTTTTATAAGTTTTTTTTCTTCATCATTTTTAAAATTTTTTTTTATTTAATAGCCTTTTATTTACAGGTTATATGCATGGGTAACTTTACAGCATTAACAATTGCCAAACCTCTTGTTCCAATTTTTCACTTCTTACCCCCCCACCCCCTCCCCTAGATGGCAGGATGACCAGTAGATGTTAAATATATTAAAATATAAATTAGATACACAATAAGTATACATGACCAAACCGTTATTTTGATGTACAAAAAGAATCAGACTCTGAAATATTGTACAATTAGCTTGTGAAGGAAATAAAAAATGCAGATGGGCATAAATATAGGGATTGTCCCTGTCTTTTCTCTTCTCTCTGTCTTTTTCTGTGTGTGTCAAGAGAGAAAGAAAAAGGTACTTGCTTTAATATATAGATTTGTGTATGTATGTGTGTTTGTGTGTGTGTATGTGTATATATATATTTTTTTCATATACATATACATGTAGCAATACCAGGCTTATGAAGCAAAAAACAGACCTAGAAATAAGCATTTTTTGTATTTGTCATTTTAGTTGTCAAACTTTGAATCCAGGTCTCTTTAATATCAATACCAGTTCTATATCTGCTATGCCAGGGGGGTTACCTTTCTTTAAAATCTCTTTAACTTGATCTCCCTCTGCTTAAGAATCAGTATTGGGGGTTGGGAATGGGATGGGGGTATCTGACGAGCAGTTCTTGAATCAGTAGTGGTTGTCTTGCTTCAGACATGTAAAGAGGGGAAAGTAGAAAAGGTTCTGGGTTTAATTTAATTAACATACCTTGGTGACCTGAGCCTGATGATTAAGCATATAACAGTTTCTGATAGAGTGCCTTTATTTTTGGAACCTCTTCTCAAGTTCTCTGTAACTGAGAACAAGGTCATGGCAGGATTAGTCTTTTTATCCTTTCTTCTTAACAAATCCTGTTATTGTTCTGGGATGCTGGAAGCTAATTTCATCTTAGGCTGTTTGGGGTATCATGGGCATTGTTTGTAGAATTTAAGTCTGTGTTAATGACTCCAATAAAAAAGAGAAGAAATGCTGTTAAAAGACTGTTCCTTCCTTGTCCCCTACTGCAAATGGGATGTTATATTAAAGAAAATGGCGCAGAGGAAGATAGGGAACTTTGCCTGTCTTAGCACTTTTCCCCCATCATAATTCATATGGGTAAGGAAATTTGGCACATTCTTCAGGATCTCCTGGTAAATACATAAACAATAAACAACCTCAGATGATATATCCCTTTAAAAGATTTGCTGAAGGCAGAGAAAATAAGAGATGGTTTAGTGTGGAAAAAAAAAAAGGAAAGTTTGACCTGGAATGACAGATACAGGAAAAGGGTCAGGGGACCAATTGAGTAATCTTTTCCATAAAAAATCCTGTGTAGATAATTGAAAATCTGCTATCTACATCCAGGGGACAGATAGAATTAAGATTTAATGTGGTTCTGGTTAATGTGTTTGCTACATTATATCATCATTGGCCTAGTATCACCCCAAATCAGCTGACAGCAGTGTCCACTTGGGGAGCTAAGAACAGATTCCATACAAATTCATCTTGTTTAAGGGGAAAGGAAAAGACTTCAGCAATCAGGAGCTGTCCTTGAAGCAGGGTACTTTTTCAGAGAGTCACATTTGTGACTGCTGAGATTGAGCTTCTCTCCCTTCCAGAGCTGGTCTTTATTCTTTTACTTCCTCAGTCCAAAGACTTTGCAGTTTCTGAGTTTAGCTTTTAAAATCACAGGATCTGTTCTTATAGTACACGTCCCTTTCTATCTTTCCAGTCTTCCTATTCATTACTCTCTGACCCAGTGACCCTGTCTTCTTGCCATTCTTGCACAAGACTCCCAGTGACAGACATTTTCCTGGTGGCTATTTCTCAAACCTGGAACATTTTCCTTCCTTACCTCTACCTCCTGGCTTCTCTGGTTTCCTGCCAAGTCTCAGTTAAAAATCCACCTTCAGAAGAAGCTTTTCTTTATCCCCTTTAAAGTTGTGCCTTTCCTCCCCAGGCTATTATCTCCGATTATCCTATTTCAATCGTTTGCATGTAGTTTCTCCCATAAGACTGACTGTAAGCTTCTTAAGAGCAGGGACTAGGTTTGGGTAGATTGTTTTGGTTTTGGTTTAGCTTTGAGTCCGTTTGTTTTGCCTTTTTTTGTATCCTCAGAACTTTGCACTGTGCCACTGGGACTTTTTTTTCCTCAATAGTGTTTTATTTTTCCAAATACATGTAAAGATAGTTTTCAACATTCATTTTTGTAAGATTTTGCATTTCAAATTTTTCTCCCTCTCCTACCTTCCCTCTCCCTAAGACAAAAAGCAATCAGATATAGGTTAAATATGTGCATTTTTTCAATGTTTTTCAAACATATTTCCATATTTGTAATGTTGTGCAAAAATCAGACCAAAAGGGAAAAAACCACGAGAAAAACATACAATAAAAAAGTGAAAATCCATACTCAATCTCCATAGTTCTCTCTCTGGAGATGGCATTCTCCATCCCAAGTGTATTGGAATTGTTTTAAATCACCACATTATTAAGAAGAGCCAAATCTATTACAGTTGATCATCATATTATCTTGTTAATGTACAATGTTCTCTTAGTTCTACTCACTTCATTCAGCATCAGTTCACATAAATCATTCCAGGCTTTTCTGAAATCAGCCTGCTTATCATTTCTTTTTTCTCATTGAACCACTTTCCTTCTTATCTTAGATGCAGTTTCAAGTAATTAAACTATTTTATCTTTTTTAATTAATTGCCTCTATCTTCTCCTTTGGTGAAGAATATATTTTTTCCCCTTAGCTTGAGAGATTTTTCTCTTCTACTTTTTTTGTTTGTCCTATTTTTTTTTTAATTTACTAGTTTTTGTCATTTATTTTTATAAAATTTTGATTTTCATTTTTTTCTCTCTCCCCTCTGTCTTTCCCAAGATAACAATCAATATAGGTGATATATGTACAATCATAATAAATGTACTTCCACATTAGTCATGTTGTGAAAAAAAAGAATCAGAACAAGAGGGGAAAAAGTAGAAATAGTATACTTCAATCTGCATTCAGACTCCATGGTTCTTTCCCTAGATGTGGAGATAGTATTCTCCATCGTGAGTCTTTTAGAATTGTCTAAAGTCATTGTATTGCTGAGAAGAGCAAAATCTGTCAAAGTTGATCATCTGTAGTGTTGCTGTTACTGTATACAGTGTTCTCCTGTTTCTGCTCAGTTTACTCAGCATCAGTTCATGTAAGTCTTTCCAGATGTTTTTAAAATCTGCCTGTGCATCATTTCTTATAGAACAATAATATACCATTATATTCATATATCAATTGCTATTGAGACATTTTGAAGAACAAAAAAGAGCCATTTGCTTTCTTACTGCTCTTCATAAACCCCCACTCCATTATCCATCTTCATGTCTTTGAGTTGGTTTTTCCTTGTGCTTGGAATGCAGTATGCATCTCCCTTTTTAGAATCACTATTCTCTTATAAAGCCTTTCTTGATTTCCCTTGGCTTTTTGTGCCTTCTCCTTGAAAATCACCTTGTAGCTATTTTATTATACATGTATATGCACATATGTGCCTCCTCCAGTAGAATGTATGTTCTATAAGGACAGCTGCTGTTTCTTTTTTATTTCTGTTTTGCTTAGCATTTTAAAATCACAGATGATTTAAATATGAATTGCTATTATTATTTTTCTTCTTTTTTCTCAAAAGAACTTTATTTTTCTAATATATGTAAAGATAGTTTTCAAATTCATTTTTGTAAGACTTAGTGTCCAAAATTTTTGCATCTCCCTCCCTTACTTTCTTCCTCCCTGAGACAGCAAGCAATCTGATATAGGTTAAATATGTGCAGTTCTTCTAAACATTTCCATATTTATCATGTGGAAGAAAAATCAGACCAAAAGAGAAAAAAATCATGAGAAATAGGGGGGGGAAAAAGATGAAAAGACTGTGCTTCAATCCACTTTCAGTTTACATAGTTCTCTCTCTGTATGCGGATGGCACTTTCCATCACAAGACCATTGAAACTACTCTGAATCACTGCATTATTGAGAAGAGCCAAGTCCATCACAATTAATCATCACATAATCTTGCTGTTACTATGATCAATGTGAACTGTTATTATTAATCTAATCTCCTACTCAGTGTAAGAAACAGATTCCACAATACTCTATCAAGTCATCCATCATCAACTTGTAAAGATGCAAGTTGTAGTAAGTGCAAAATCTTTAAAATGGAGGCAGTTCCAGTTTAGAAATGTTTATCTTAAGTTGAGTCAAAATCTGCCTCATTATATAATTTCTACCCATTGGTCCCAATCCTGTATCTGATGCTGTACAAAGCCAGCCTAATTCATCCTCTGGATAGCAAATCTTTAGATATTTGAAGACAGCTATCATGTTCCACCTAAGCCTTTCCTTCTCCAGATTAAACATTTTTAATGACTTCTTTTCTTTTATAATGTATTACTTGATAGATGAGCATCAACCTGAGGAAATGTATCAAATCTGGTCTCAGACTCTTACTAGATGTGTGACATTGGGCAATTCTTAATCTCTGAGTGCCCCAGTTTCCTCAACTATAAAAATGGGGATGATAACATCTACCTTAAAAGATTATTATGAGGTAAAAATGCTTAGCACCTGCCTGGTGCATAGTAGGTGCTATATAAATACTCCCTGCTCCACAGTAGAATTTTTTGTTCCTTCTAAATGCTAGGAATTGTATTCTTGTAAATGCTTAACAACCATGGAATTTGCAAAAGGCAAACCTATAAGTTTAATCTTCTTTATTAACCTTTTCTACATCACTATCCTTTTTTTGGTAATAGAGTGCAATCTCTTCAGAAGGTGTAAATTTATCCTCTTTGGGATAGGTTTAACAAATCTGTTTGTTTCTATATTACTGCAGTATTTCTTTTCTCCTGTCCCATTCTTCTACTTAACACTTATTTTATTCCCATCACCTCTTCAAAATCTTTCTTTCATATTTACTTTCTGACTTATTTATATTTCTTCTTGTCTAGAAATTCTCCATTTTCTCTATTAAATCAGCAGATTTAATTTCTCTTCTAATAAGGAAATCAGTTTTCAGAGGTAACATATACAAAGAGTGACCACCTTAGGCAGGAACACAAACAAAACACAGATCCTTTGGACCAGTCACTGTGATGATTCTCTTAGCATCCCTTTCTCCTAGTGTTCAAGTTGAGCTGCAGTGTTTTGAGGGTTTTCCCCTGGAAATTCCCTTTGAAAACCGTCAGAGTAAGTTGCCTATTAACTCCAATGAAAGCAATTTGTAGACTTCCCCCCGCCCCCGCCCTAAATTTATTGCCCAGCATTCAGAAAATTCAAGCATATGTTCTGCTCTCCCCTTATGAAGAAAGACATCAGCTACAGTTTGTAGGTACCAGATAAATAAGGCAGGTCAGTGAGTGCATGGCTGAAAGCATACTTTGTTTTTAAAGCACCAGGATTCCCCCCAGTGGTCATTTCAAGAAATAGTTGTGGTTGTTGAAGTCTATTTGATTTAAAGACCAAAACAGTGTTAGTTTTCTGTGAAGGGTCTGGGAGAGTCCTTCATGTAGTTCTTCCTTTAATTTTGTCATCACCATTTTGAAGGTGTGTCCCATGTTACTAGTTTTATTTTTAAAAGTTGAATAAACAAAGGAGATATATTAAAGTTAGCAAGGGGAAATAGCGGCTATTGTGAGCCCAAATAGTATTAGATTTAGAGTCTAGGTTTTAATCTCAGCTCTGCCAGAGTCAATATACTTGAAACTCTTTGGGGTTTGTCTTTCTCATCTATGAAGGAAGAGAACTGGACTGAGTTGTCCTTCAACTCTGAAATCTTGTGATTTTTATGATTAAATTGATACTCCTTTCTTAAGAAGATAATGATATTCAATGATTAATTTTTTTTTCTCCATTCTCTTGTTCTCTCTGTCAAAGATTACTATAGTCCTGCAATGATGGGTTTGAAAACAGATCAAGAAGTTCTTGGTGAACTTGTGAAGATGAAAATCCCATCTGTGGCAAACTTAATGGATCGACATAATGTCATGTGGACCTTAGTAGTCTCCCGCTGGTTTATTTGTTTGTTTATTGATATCCTCCCAGTAGAGGTAAGGACTTAAATGCATTTCACTATGACACTTCCTTAGCACTTTAAAAATCCTCAAGTATATATTTAACTCTTCTTACATATAATTATGTAAATATGTATAATAATTTGTGTGTAATATTTACATTATAATGTATATAATATATAATACAATATATATTGTAGGTATTGTATGTAATAATCACATTATAATTAAGTGGTCTGTTTTTCCAATTTTGTTTTTCTGCAGACAGTACTCCGAATTTGGGATTGTTTATTCTATGAGGGTTCAAAAGTTATCTTTCGTGTGGCCTTAACATTAATTAAGCACCACCAAGCCTCTATTTTGGAAGCCACTAATTTCCCAGATATATGTGAAAAATTTAAACAGGTCACAAAGGGTCCATTTGTTACCGAATGTCATACATTCATGCAGGTAAACTTTTTTTGTGTTTTTTTTTTCATGCTTAATCTAAAAGAAGAGACTATGGTAGTAGATGTCCTTTGCAAATAATGTGTTAGACCAGAATTAGGCAAACTACAGTTCATAGACTTAATCCAGTCCTTTGCCTATTTTTACTCGGCCTATAAGCTAAGAATGGTTTTTATATTTTTATAAATTTATATTTTTAAAATTTTGTTGACCTCTATGCTATATTTTAAGTTACACTATACTCATATTTTCATCAGTGCTTTATTTCTTCAGAGACCACATCTAAATGATAAGCTGTATAGATTTTTGCTCCCTCCCCTCATTCTGTTGCTTAGTTAATTTACCAATTCTTCAGCATATGCTTTAGAGCTGTAGAAAAAATTGGTAAAGTATATAAAGTTTTAGGTATTATCACATTATAGAAACAAACAACAACTTTGATTAACCCAATGACCAGCCACAATTTTGGAGGACCCATAATGAAATAGGCTACTCGCTTCCTCAAAGAAGATGGATTTAAGGTGCAAAATGAGAGAAATATTTTTTGATAGGGCTGATACAGGAATTTGTTTTGCTTAATTATGCATATTTGTTATTTTAATTTAAGGAATTAGTTAATCATTTGGGGTTTTTTCCTCTTTTTTTAAATTGGTGAGAGAAGGGAGTGTGAAGGGAACTGTCTCAAGCTTCAGGCTTTTCCTGCACTGCTATTTTCAGAGCTTGTTCTGGGGATTTGGAAGTTTGGGGTACTTCCAAGGTGGTGTGATCATCACTCTTCTGCTCTGCACTATGTTTCTTACTGAGGAAGACTCCCTGATCTCTTGCAATTGCAATTAATTTGTTTCTCAAGTCCCTGATTCCTGGTCACCAAAAATGATATTGCTCCTCAGGGTTTCCACTTCCTCAACTGAAAGTGCTCCTCTCCTCCTTAGTACTATGATCCAAAAGTTGTTGTAAGCAATGGAGTTGCCAAACACACATCC
The DNA here is from genome assembly GCF_902635505.1 of Sarcophilus harrisii. Taxonomy (NCBI): domain Eukaryota; kingdom Metazoa; phylum Chordata; class Mammalia; order Dasyuromorphia; family Dasyuridae; genus Sarcophilus; species Sarcophilus harrisii. Next base: position 166,303,524 of record NC_045428.1, on the reverse strand, counting down.
AGTGCTAGCACAATGATCCCTGGAACCTCTTTCTGTCCATTTGCCAGGAACTTTTACTGTCTCTGGCTTAAGAGCTTCTTAATTCCACCGTTGCTGTCCCTTCACTCTCCAGACTAATCTTCACCCCTGTATCATAGATCTCTCCGACTTGCTAAGTTGCGTTGAACTGGAGGAATATTTCACTCTGATCTTTTCTTGGTCCTGCCAACTCCTGAATTCAAGTTGAAGAGTTATTTTAAAGTCATTTGGAAGAGAATATTGAGCGAGCTCAATGGAGCCATATTGCCATATTACTTTCCCCCTCTGGAAGTCCTCTAGGGTAAATTTGAACAATTTCTTCATACCTACTTAATGGGAAAATATGAATTCTAACTTTATATAGGGGATGAAGCAGTGGTAGAAGAAGGGATGTTGCAAAGAAAAAACTAAAATGAAGACTTATTATGTTGCATCTCTCAAAAATCTTGGGGAGGATAGGAGAGAAGGTAGTTAAAAACTATTGACTAGATTTCAAATTAATTTTTTCCTGCTTCTTATGGAAAATTGAGAGTTCACAGTATTGCTAAGTATGCCATTATAGATCCAGTACAATCAGTTAAGAAACTAAAACAAAACTATCAAGAATAGGGGAGGAGGATGGGAGAAATGGAGCAGCTAGGATCCTGGCTGGAAACTCTACCTTGGGTCCTGGCGTCATGGAAATCTTCCTGGCCTGATTCTTTGGAGTAATCCAATCCTATTCAGGACACTTTTGTCCAAGAGAAGATTGGATTCCTTGTTGGAGAAAAAAAATCTTAGTTGCTTTTTAAAGATGTGTTTAAAGGAGATAATACTGTGATATTTCAAGAATGCAGGATTTCATGGGTGTTGGTACTCCCACATAAATGCAGACTGCAACATCCTTCCTCCCTTAGAAGGCAATCTTAGAGAAATACTGTAGTCATTTAAATCCCAATGATAATGAGATGAACAAAGTAGAATACAGATAGTACTCTTATAGCATGAGGAGACATGAGTGGTTGTTAGGTAAGAGGCAAACCATAATACACTGTCAGCTGCAGGGTCTATTAAAGGACTATTTAGAGTAAGTTAGCACAGGTTCCAAGTTCCCTAAGGAACTTATGTAAGTGTTCTCAGGTTAAATTTGGCTTCCAGATGGACAATCACAATTTTTTGTGGCTTCATAAAGGAGAAAGTTAAGATGACAATACACCAGTTTAGATTGGGAGACAAGGAAATTGTGAAGCTCCTTGGAAGTTTCAGTTCCTGCTGCTTCTTCCTCAGCAGAGTGACAATGCAGTCCTAGGAGTGAAAGCTAATGCCACCAGTGTTTTTAGTTGTCTTAGGAGTTGGCTTTCATCCCATCAGGCCTGTTTTTTTGGCAGGAAGAACTTAATAGAAGGGAGGGACTCTGGACTTCTCTGGTAGCCCTTGCATTCAGCCCTAGCAGTGGCTTTAAGACTATTCCCCTAATATTTGTCTTTAATTCTTTAACTAATTTAATTAATGCAATACTCAGTAAGAATTTTTATTGGGTTTCTCAGAAGAATACTATACATGTGTGTGTTTAAGAAAAGAGTCTAGCCAAAGATGGAGTTAGTTAATGATGGAAAGATGGGTACTATAATATGCCAATTGGTGAAGTTGCAAATTAATCCAACTGTTTTGGAAAGAAACAGAGAATTATTATAAGAAAGTTTCTAAAATGTTCTTACCCTTTGACTAAGAAATCCTATTGCTAAATTTTCCAAGTTGGTTACAGATAAGAGAAAAATTCCTATATACACAAAAATGCTTATTGTAGCTTTTTTGTTAGTAAATAACTAGAAATAAATTAGATTCATATTTATTGAGAAATGAGAGTATAATTTGTGGTATGTAGTGTAACACTGCTGTGCTCTAAGAAATAACGAATATGAAAAATACAGAAAAATGTAGGTAGACATGAACTGAAGCAAAGTGAAATAACCAAAAGAGTCTGGAAATACTTCTCCCACTAAATAAATAAAGCACCTACTACAAGGGTAACATAATTTTGTTAATATAAATATTTTTTAAATGAACCCAGCTCACTATCCCACTGTAAGTTGGTAGATGACTTGAATTTAAGTAAGTTAGTTTTTAAACAACAGACATAATCAGTCCATCTATAGATCCATGCTCAAAGTTTTTGCAGCTTGGTTAGGACCTGCTAGAACTTGTGCTATGATGATATAGCCTTTGGGAACTAGGGAGAAATCAGAGAGGAAATTTGTGCAAGAAACAGTACAGACATAAAAGTTAAAGAAAAATATGTCTAAATTATTGAAATATTTGTTCATTTTAAGAACATATTTCTACTTTCACTTTGCCAGCAGTTACTGGTTAAATTTTAAATCACATATAGTGTAGATATGGTAAGTACACCTTCTATAAGTACCAGATTCCCCATTCTCACTTCTCTTTTAGAGCGCTTTCAATAAAAAGCAAGGGGGTCTTTTGTATGAAAGGAAATCAGAAAATAATTGATTGCCTCTTTAGAACTCCAAAGTTCATTGGAAGATGCTGATGTAAAGAGGTGGTACATGGTCCAACTTCTAGAAGAGACAAGTGGGATAGATTTACCATGAGTGAGTCATTGTATCCAGAATGAAAGGAGGGAGTTCCCTTAGCTACCTAAAAAAGCCATGTATGTGCAGAATGAGCTGTAGAACCTGAAGGCTTAAAAAAAAAACAAAAAAAAAAAAACCCCAGAAAAATTTAAAAACTAGGGGGGTAAAAGAGATGCCATACTTTGAGATTCATTCCATAGATCAAATAATAAAGACTTTGTTGCTTAAAGAAAAAAGAATTGAACTGAGGATAACAGTAGAACTGAGTGATGGCAATAACAATAAGACCCCTGTGATGTAAGAACTACGTGGGGGCAGTGACTAGAACTGCTGGCAAAATATCCTCATGGGAGCTTGGAGGGGGAGTAGATGAAAGGGCTATGGAAAAGAGCACGGCCGTGTAGGAGCAAAACTCAGTCTTTTGAATTTGGGGCCTCTACCAATGACAGAACTGAACATCATAGAAATTGTCTAAGTTTTTGGAAAGATAGTGGCACATAGAATAATGAATCCAATTGACTCTGTCTATGGACTTGGGTAAAAGTCTTTTCTATATCCTTCACCCTGCATTTGGAAGCTTTGTTAACCTGAGGGCTTGTAAGGAAAATTGGAGGCTATCCTTGGTAGATTGCCAGAGATACTGAAGTTTTATAGGTTCTATTGTTGTCAGGGCAACAAGTCAGAGAATTAAATATCCAAAGTGTATTTAGGTCCTTTGTGCTAGCGGGTAGCCTCTGCCAGTAGTGTTACTTAGACATATAATTTTTATGGAGATAACTTCAAAGATTCATGCAATATTCTTCTACCCATAAATTATAATAATCATGTACTATAATTATCAGAAAAGGCTCCAATACCTTCTATTATTCCTGTAGGAATTATGTTAAGAGTGCTGGAACTCAAATTGAGCTGAGGTTAGTAAGGAATCTTGACCAAAAAAGATGTTTTTGTTGTTTTAAACTCTACTGGGGGAAAAAAGGAGAATCAAAAAAGGGATGAAATTGCTTCCCAGTATGGCTAAGGACTACCATGATAGTCAGTCTATAAGAATTTAAGGGTCTGTTATGGATAGTGTGCTAGGTATATAAAGAAAAGCAAAACAGCCTCCACTCTTAGACTCACTCTCATGTAGAAAATAACATACAAACAACTACATACAAGCAAAATATATATGGGATAGGAAGCAAAGGTGGTGGAGTAGTAGGAAGCAGTACAACTGAGCTCACCTCCATAAAATTCCTCCAAACAGATCTGGAAAAAATACCAGACTTAATCCTGTTAAGGAAATCCAGAAAAAGTCACAGTGAGTCATTTGCCCAGCATAAGCAGACAGAGAATAATGGGGAATGTGACTAATAAAAATAAGAGAGAGAAAGACTGTTGAGGATCACTTCATGGCTAGGGAGTGTCTGTGCACCAGAGCAAGAAGTCCCAGACCCACAGTGGGATACTATGAAAGGGACAAATAAATGCTAAATTGGTATTTTTGGTGTTTGCTACCAGTTCTCAGTCAGAGCTCCAAAGTGAATTGAGAATGGAACCTCCCATAGGGAGATCCTGAGTAATATGACTAGAAAATAGAAAGTTCAGAAGCAAACAGCAACTATGTGCCCCAGACCCTAAGAGTAGAACAGGGTCTCAATTCTAGCAGCTGGCCTACTCTGGAAAAGAAGGAATTTTAGACCAAAGAGAAATGTATAATTCTATCACTCTGAACCAACAGAGCTTTCTAGCTGACTGATAGAAGCTGAGTTCAGCAGCAGTCTTTTGTTGCTCAGACTGAAAACCAGGTCAGGAACTTGCAGAGCTTAGAGCAGGAGAGAAGCAATTAATCTTTCCTCTCAGACCACTTTGAAAGCACTGAAAACGTGCAGGTCTCCAGCCTCTGCAGAAATTCTGGAATAACACAGTACTCAATATATTAGGAAAGCATCCAATCTTTCCTCCAAAAATGCAGCACGGCACGGCCCTAACATCAAGTCCAAAGTGAGAAAGTTGACTGGCAGAATGAAAAAATTAAAAAAAGAATTCTACCATAAATAGCTATTATAATGGTAGAACAATTCAAAACGTAAACCAGAAGAAAATAATTTCAAAATATCTGCAAGCAAAGCCTCAGAGAAAAAACATACCTTGAGTACAAAGTCAAGAAACTGAAAAAATAAAAAGAAATGTAAGGTGTCTCATAGCAAAAACTAATTTGAAAAACAGAAAAAGGAGAAAAAAATGAAAAATCATTAGACCATCTGAAAATCATGACTAAAAGTAAAGCCAAAACATCATATTTCAAGAAATCTTAGAAGAAAACTGCAGCTCTCTCTTAGAACAAGACGGCAAAATAAAAATAGACAGAATCCACTGGTTATCTCCCGAAAGAAACTCCCCAAATGAAAACTCTCAAGAATATCATAGCCGTAGTTTCTAAGTTAAAAAAAAAAAAAAAAAATTATTGCAAGTAGCCAGGGGAAAAAAGAATTCAAATACTGAGGATCTACAGTAGGATCACACATGATTTGGCAGGTACTACTATAAAGAAGCAAAGAACTTGGAATACAATATTCCAGAAGGGAAAGGATATAGACTTACAGCCAAGAATAACTTAGTTGTCAAAACTGAGTATAATGTTGGAAGGGGAAAACATGGATCTTTAATGAGATAGAAGATTTCCAAGCATTCCTGATGAAAAGACCAAAGCTACATAGAAATTTTCAATTTTGTCAACCAGATTGGAACAGGCCAAAGCCAAACAAAACAGGCTAGAGACAGGAGTGTCAGGAATCAAAGAGAAGTTTAATTACAATGAGGAAAACAGGTTTGAAAATCAAAGATCTCCAGGGAAGGGAGATTATGATTTGTGGTAGGGATAGAGCTTTTATGCATGAAAACCACAAAAGGCGGAACCCAACCCAGGCAATTATAGGTTTTGAGGAAACAGTTCCTATGGCAGGCCCATGCATGCAGACATTTTGGGGACAATAGAGGTGTTGCTGGGTGCTGTGGGAACAATCTCCAAGTTGATTGTCTCAAGTGGCAGGAACAGGAGTGCAACATCTTGGTTTGATTCACTTAGTGATTACAAGCATGGGAATTGTTAAAATGTCAGGAAGTATTATTGATAACTTATTGCTGCAGCATATTACCTGCTCCTGGTTCTCAAGTCCCCAGGAACTAAGAAAGTCCAGAAAATCTAAGTAGTTATCAATTAATATGAAAATCATAAATCTTCAGAGAACACCTGTTGCTGGTCAGAGTAATGCATGTTGCCAGAGAGTGAGGGCAAAAGATTGTTATTGTGCCAAACTCAGGGTACAGCCTGCTTGCTGGGCCTTGGCTGTGGAAAAACAGGGTTCTTCCTAATCTTGACAAGTTCAAGCATAGGAATTAAGAGAATCATGAAAAGGTAAACATGAATAAAGGACTAAACAAGCACAAACTGGTTTTGAACCTAGTAAACCTTGTCATCGGAGTCACAGAGGAAATCTAAAGAGGCAAGTGATTCGGTATTGTCTTGATGATCTTAGATAAAGGATGGAAAGGCAGGGAAAGAGGAAATACTGGTCATGGGAAGAGGGAGTGGAAGGGAAAAGAAGGTTAGGAAAAATCATCTTACATAATTAGGATGCTTTAGTAGAAATCTATACAAACAATGAAGAGATGAGAGGAGCAAATGACACTCTCATTTAAACATTTAAATTACAAAGGAAGTAAAAGTAAAGGAAAAAAAGTAAAAGGAAGTAAAAGGAAGAAAACATGCATAACCAGTTGGATATAGAAATATATTTCATTCATTAGGGAAAACAGAGAAAGGGGAAGAGGAATTAGAAAAAGAGTGAGTTAAAGGAGGGATTAATCCTAAGCAAAATAAACTTTAAGGATATACAAAAATATTTATAGTTCTTTTTTGAAATGTCAAGGAATAGGAATCTAAGGGGCTATAATAGCAAGTTATGGCATATAAATGTGATGGAATACTATTGTGTGCTGTAAGAAATGATAAATGAAAGAAATGAAATGGCTTCAGAAAATCCTAGGAAACTTGTATGAACTGATATAGAGTGAAAGGAAAACAATTTATGCAGTGACAATAATTTTGTCAAAGCAAACAATTTTGGAAGAAATAAAAAATTCTTACCATTTATCACCATTTAATGAAATATATTATCTACTTCTTGATAGAGAGGTGAAAGATTGCAAAATAATGTAACAATTATTTTTTTAACATGGACAACATAGAAATTCTTGATTGGCTTTATATGTTTGTACTATGCGTACCCTTTGATCCAGCAATGTCTGTACTGGATTTGTATCCCAAAGAGACCATAAAAAAGGGAAAAGAATCTACATGTGAAAAATGTTTGTGGCAGCCCCTTTTGTAGTGGCAAGGAATTGGAAACTGAGTGGATGCCCATCAGTTGGGGAATAGCTGAATAAATTATGTATATGAATGTAATGGAATATTACTGTTCCATAAGAAATGATCAACAAGCTTATTTTAGGAAGGCCTAGAGAGACTTACATGAACTGATGCTAAGTGAAGTAATCAAGAGAACATTGTATACAGCCACAAGATTATGTGATGATCAAATGTGTATATATTTATATGTATATATTTTCAACAATGAGGTGATTCAGGGCAATGTCTTGTGATGGAGAGAGCCATCTGCATTCAGAAATTGAGTGAATCACAATATAGTAATTTCACCTTTTTTGTAGTTATTGTTTGCTTGCTTGTTTTTTTCTTTCTTTTTTCCCCTTTTGATCTAATTTTTCTTGGATAGCATGATAAATATGGAAATATATTTAGAAGAATTGTACACATTTATGCTATATTGCATTACTTGCTGTCCTTTACTGGATTACAACTTTTCTAGGGGAGGGGAAAAGTGGGGAGGAAGGGAGAAAAATTTGGAACACAATGTTTTGCAAGAGTGAATGTTGAATCTTTGCATGACTATGTTTGTAAAGAGTCTTATTTTTCTTTTGTTCTCACTTGGGAGGAGTGAGGAGAATGTGGATTTTTTCTGATTGAAACAAATAAGATGTAATTTTAAAAAATATACATAAGAATTAGATTGAGAAGAGTTCCAGAGAGAAAAAGATTAAGAAGGACTAAGAAAGACTTCTTACAGAAGATAAAACTTTAGCTGTAAAGGAAGGAAGCCAGGAGACAGAAGAGAATTTTAGATATATGGTAGACATCTATGAAAATGCCTAGAGTTGGATGTTGTGTTTGAGGAATACTAAGTGGGACAGTATCACTGGATCCCAAATTATGTAGAGGGGAAGGGACCAGATTTTGAAGGAATTTAAAAGCCTAACACAGGATTTTATATTTGATCCTGGGAAGTAATAGAAAGCTACTTGACTTTATAGAATAGGGGATAACACAGTGAGACTTGCACTTTAGAAAAATTAATTTGGCAGCTGACTAGAGTAGGGAGAGATTTGACTGAAGGTAATCCACCAGAAAGCTATTTTAGTAGTTCAGGCATGAGATGATAAGAATAATAGCAGTGACAGAAGAGAAATGGACATATACAAGAAATGTTACAAAGGTAGAATTGATAAGACATGAAAACTTAATGAATATGGGGAATGAAAGAATGAAGAGTCAAGGATAAATCCTAAGTTATGAGCCTAGGTTGACTGTTGTGGGGAGGATATAGTGACATTTTTTGACAAAAATAGGGATGTTAGGTAGAGATGAGGGGTTTGGGGAAAAGAAAATAAGTTCAGTTATGGACATGTTTTGTTTAAGCTATCTGAGATATCTATTTCAAACTGTCCAGTAAATAGTTGAAGATTCAAGACTGGCGATCAGGAAAACTAGAGGTATCTGTCTAAACCTGATCATTTTCCACAGCAGCAGATGAGATCACTAGAAAAACATAGTATTGAAAAATTACAAAGAAAGGCTCAGTAAGATAACTGTATAAATGTGTGTGTGTATATATATATGATTTAATATATTTAACATTTAAATTTAATAAATTAACATATTGGATTACCTGCCATCTAGAAGAGGGGATGGGGAGAAGGAGGGGAAAATTTGGAACACAAGGTTTTTCAGGGATCAATGTTGAAAAATTACCCATGCATGTTTTGTAAATAAAAAGCTTTAATTAAAAAAAAAAAAAAAAGAAAGGAAGAAAGAAAGGCTCAGGACAGACTTTTTGGGGGGTGAGTGTGATCTTGATGATCTAGCAAAGGACACTGAGAAGGAAGGATTCAACAGGTAATAGGAGAACCAGGAGACAAAAGTGTCACAAAAACCCAGAGGGAAAATACAATACCAATAAGATCTTCAATATCAAAGCTGTCAAAAAGAGAGCCAAAAAGGATGCAGATTGGGGGGGAAAAGGCAATTAGATTTTGCAATTAAGAGATCATTGGTGACTTTAGAGAGAGCAGTTTGAAGAGATAGAAGGAAGTATTGCTCGATCTTTATTTGTTTTTATTTGTTTTTCTTTTTTTTTTCATTAGATAATGATTCTTAGACTGGAAAGGAGAAAACAAAATGGTTCATGGTAATTTGATACTGATGATAAAGAGCACCTAGATGCCCATGATAAGTTCAAATCACTTGATCCACCTAGATTGTAATGAGAGATAGATCAGGAACGCAGGAACAAGGAGATGGTAGTACCTATTATACTTGGTCCCTGAGTGACAATTACTATTGGTCAGTCCTGGAAATCATATTTTAAGATGGATATCAGTGAGCCAAAGAACATCAAGAGTAAGGTCATCCAAAATGATGAAAGGTCTCGAGTTCATTTTATTCAAGGGTCATTTGAAGAAATTAGTAATATTTAGGCTGAAGAAGTGAAAATGGAACAGGGAGGAGTCAGAACATAACAGCTACCTTTAAGTATTTGAAAGACTATCACATGAAAGAAGGCTTTAAAAAAAACCCTCTTTTTTTGCTTGTCCCCATGGGACAGAATTAGAAATAGTGGATAAAAGTTGCAAAGAGGCAAATTTAAGATTAAAAAAAAGTTTCCTGGCATAGTTTTCTAGCCATCCAGAAGTGGAATGAAGTAGGAAGTTTTGGAAAGTGATTTCCCTCTCTTTGGAAGTCTGGCTTAGACTGGATGATAATTTGTCAGATGTAAGTAGGAGGTTATTTCCAACTCTGATATTCTGCGACTATTGTCTCTATTACTTAGCAGAATGCCTGGCACATAGTAAACATGTAATATCTATCTATCAATCTGTCTTCCACCTATCATCTATCTCCATTTCTCTCCCTCCTCTCTTCCTCCTTGTTCCCCTCTCTTCCCTCCTCCTCCTTCCCTCTTCTACTTTCTCTCTTCTTTCCCTCTCCCATTCCTTTTTCTCAATATCATCTTCCCACATTGATACTTTTTTTTTCCCTTTTGAGTTGTTTGCACAGCTGTTTTTCATTATTCTGAGGTTTCATTTTGCTCTTGCTATCCAAAGTTTGTAATTTGGAAAATTGGTCCCTTGTCCTGAAGAGGTTTGGTGGGGGGGAGGGGGGGAAAGCCTCCTCTGTGTTTTCACAGATTGGGATTTGAGTCTTTCAGAGAATATGTCAATTTGTTCAGCTCTTCTCTTTCAATTTCATCATTGCTTTAATACAATTTAAACTTTTCCCCCCCTTTTTAAAAAGAAAAATATCAGTGTCTACTTTTCATTTTATTTTGAGAATTCTTTCGGGAGATGACAGTGGATCACTTCTATTTTCATTATCCTCTTTTATGAGATAGCTGGGTTGTACAATGGATCAAGCACTAGATTTGGGAATCAGGAACAAGACCTGAGTTTGAGTCTATCTTAAATATTCATTAGCCAAGTGATTTTGGACAAAACAATGAATTGAGTTTAAATTTTGTCATATATAAAATAGGAATAGTAACCTCTACTTTCTAAATTACTTTTAAAGTACTATATAAAATTTAATAAATATATAGTTTAAATACAAAATATATACATAAAATGTTTTGTATATATTTCATTCATAAATATATTTAATTATAAATAACATAAACATTTTATATAAATAAATCTATAAAATTTATGTGAACAGAATATAGTGATGAAGATTGCAATTTCTTAAAATATGGAATCCCAGGTTTTTGGTCACGATTTTCAGGTATTCAGTCTTAGATTATTAAATAGGTCTGGTTTTGATAGTTTTTTGATAGTATATCATTTATATTTTTTCTATTTTTTTTATTCTTTTAGAGTTTTGTTTTCTCATAAAATTACATTTTGTTTGGGTCATTCTAATCTTTAGGGAGACCAGTTCTTGACCTTCTGTTTTAACCTATTAATTCTACTTGCCATTTTTTCTTCCCTAACTGTAATTTCATTTAACATTACATTGTATATCTCTAACTTCATTTCTACCAGCTATTCCCTGTGGCCAGAACATTCTTTTCTCTGAGGCTTTCCTTTGACTTGTTTGAGGTTACTCTCTTCCCTTTATTTTAATTTCTTGGGCTTTTTTCAATCTATAGTATTTCTTCATTGTTGAGTCATTTTCTTCTATTCACTCATATGTTCTTCCAGTTTTTGGATTGGGACCTTGTACTCAATTTCTGCAACCCCTAGTTCTGATAGCTGATTATTGACCTTATTTTACTAGAAACCAGGCCTCCATATAATTTCCTGACCATCTTCCCTCCATGCTACATATCCCTTCTCTTTTTCCAATTTCCCTTTATGTCCTGTCCGCTCCCATTAAAGTGAGAGAACAAGGATTGCTTTAGCACATACTAAGTGCTTAATAAATGCTTTAAAATTTTTTTTCCTCTGCTCTTGGATGGTATGAACAAGCCCCTCTTGATGGCAAGTCCTAGATGTAGTAACTAAGAATGGGACCAGCCTTCTGCAAGAATTTCTGGGCCCCTTCTCTCTCCTCTTTGCCTTGTTCTGAACCCAGAAGTGGTTCTATCTTTTGCTGTGACACTTGAGAGGTTCCAGTAAGATGCTGCTGATTCTCCTGGCAGCAAGCTTTCTGCAAGGCCCCAGGTATTTGCTTTTTAGTTGCTATCCTGATATTTCCTTTTGCTATGGACACAGAGGGTGAAGGTCTTCTATTGCTGCTATTGTGAATCTAAGCTGCATGTGCACTCTGGCAGTTTTTTGGTACGGTTTTAGACAGGATGATGAAACTGAGCTATTTCTCTTTTGTTGTCTTTGTTATTATTCCTTCTAGTGTATTTTTCAAACTTTATACCTGGATGGAGGAGTGTTTATGGCAGATCTAAGTTCCTCTAGTTCCTAACTTATTACCATTTTCCACAATTTTATACCAAGTCATTGTGTTAATGCTTCGTAACTAAAGTGTTTTGAATAAAGAGGGTGCTTCCTATAAGATTTAATTGTATATACTTTTGATACTATTAATTCAATAAACGATTTAAATAGTAAATTAATTTCTCCAATAAATATTTATTAAATGCCTATTATATGCTATGTCCAGGGGATAAAAAGTTTTGGTTTTTTAATGCAATGATCTCTGCCTTGCTTTCCATTTGCTTTCTATTTGGGAGAGGGAATTCCATATATTAGTGAGTAATGGAGGCAAGGGAGAAATATAGGATGGGGGAAATGCTCTAGGAAAACAGAAAAAAAAAGTTTTATCTTATTAAATGAGTTATATGTTCTCATGCCATTTCATTCCCTTTAAAAGCTGTTAATAGGAATTTAGAACTTGTTTATAGGAACCACTTAGTTACTTGTAATTATTTATTACTTAGTAAATAGGTTTAAGGATAGGGATGTTAATGAATCTTGCCACATGGATACTGTATTAGTATAAACTGTTATGTCAACCCACCCAAGCCTTCTCATCTTCTTTGAATCTTCTGTTTCCCAAAAAATCCTCCACTCGGTAATATGGGTAGGTTAAGAACCTGCAAACCATTTCCTAACAATTTTTTTCCATTTCAGAAAATATTTACAGAACCTGGAAGTTTGTCCAATGCCACCATCACCAAACTTCGAAAGAATTGCAGAGAAAAGCTACTTGCTCAGGGATAAACCAACTGTGTTTTTAACTCCACATTCCTCCTACATTTGCACTGGCTGAGAGAACTGTCTCTTCCACAGTGGACATGACCAAGTTTTCACTACTTTTCTCATATGTGGGTATAAATATTCATATTCTCACTAAACTTTGACAATGATTTTTTAAAAATGATTCAAAATCATGTCATTCTGTTTTCCATAGAATGTGAGCTACATGTTGATTTCTGAAGAGAAATATTTTTATTTGGGCATTAATAATAATTATAAAATTAAACTATCTGTACACACTACATAAATATTTGTACCTAAATAAAGTATGTCAACCCAAGTTTCTTTGTGACTAAACACAATCAGCAGTTTTCAAAAGATTTGGATCAATGAACAAAAAACTAGATCTATTCTATCCTATGGTGAAATTCAAATGTTTTCTACAATCTACAAATAATTTTGTCTGCCTTTTGCTTCCAGCTTTGTTTAGTCTGTGGTGAGGCACCTTTTTATGCCAATTCTCAACGTAGCCCACATTTAATCTCTAAATTGCCCAGAAAGCTAGTGGTGCACAATGCTCATGCTTATTAATAGTGGGAGAGACAACTATGGTGATGATATGAACTGCAAATAGGGGTGAACGATTTGGTTAGTAGCTCAGATACCCTATTTCACTTTAGCTCTCAAATAAACTCTAGTAGGATAGGATGCTTAGGATGCTCCTAAGCCTTCCTCCAAGGGCTCAAGAGTGACCACCAGCTACCTCACTTATACCAATACAAAGGAGCGCATTGGTATTCAAGGAGCACTAGCCCCTGTGGTGCAGAGACCTTCAGGGGACTGTTCATCCACGGTTGGCTGCATCCAAGTCTCATCTGTGGCTCTAAGCAGCTATAAGACTCAGCAGCCATACCCTAGTAAAACTGTCTTGGCAGATGAGCTAATCCAAACTGAGGGCAACTGAAAGGACCATGAACTCAGTGATGTAGTAGGGATTGTGTGTCCCAAGTGTACGAACAAGAGTCATGAAGGCAGCTGAAGCAAGTACTCTGGAATGCTCAGAGCTCAGTCATTCACTGAAGATGCCAAGGTTGTCCACTGAATCCCAGGCCACTGTCAGTCACCCTGACTTTTGTCTTGCCGCTGGACTTCAATAACTCTGCAAAAGATAGGCTTACAATTTTGTGCAATTCTACCTCACTTAAATCCAATTCATGTATGACTCAATGCTTCTTGATGTCATTGGTCTTCTTCAAAAATGTTGGTCTTGTTCAAAAATGAACAAGTTAAATTATATAGTTGTCAACCCTTCACATCCCTTGTCCCATTTTGCCATTCCCACCACCAACCCTCAAACATGGATCAACCTTCCCATTTGTCTTCTTGGAACCCACTAAGCTGCTCAATGTTACTTAGGAAAAAGCATCCAAAGGAACTAAGTTCATTTCAAATATATGTAACCTTACCACATATGGGCAATCTCTTTTGCATAGCCATTTTTTCTTTCCATGATAGATTGCCCTAACTGCAAAGGAGCTGCTTCAAAGTTCTCAAGCCCTCAGGGGCACATTCTTATCCCTCTAAAACAATTAGAACACATTTTACCAACAAAGTATGAACTCACACAATCTCCAATTCCCCACCTCATCACTCTTTTACTAGCTTTCTCATTAAAATTCAAACTAGTTAATCAAGCACATGCTACACTTACTGCAAGCTTTAAGAAAGAGGCTAACCCCTCTCTACTTGTGACCGATTCTATCCCATTTTCTTCAGGATCTTGCCACATCGACCATTTCCTTCCTCTTTTCTTCAATCTCTGCCTGTTATTTTGGTTTCGTTCCCGGTAGAATCTTAACTTCCCTGAAGCCACAGACTGATGATTTCTCTTACAGTTCTATGCTAGTCATCTAATAAACGCTTGAATTGTCTACAAATAATGCTAATTCATGTTTAAAAAAACTTTTAATTGACCTTGCCATCCCCTGAAGTTTTCTTACATATCTTTCATTGCTAAATTCATACTCCTTTTGAGCTTCTATTTCACTGTTCACATGTATCTATTCTGACTTTTGATCCTACCACTTCCTTAAAACTTTTAAAGTTAGCAGTAACCTATCAAACCGCCAAATCCCATGACCTGTCCTTAACCTTACACTTAAGGTTGGCCATCTTCTGGTATGCTCTCCTCCATAGGTTTTGGTGACATGATGTATGGCAAATTTATGTGTTGTCATTTCCAGTCGTGTCTGATTCTTCATGACCCCATTTTGGGATTTTCTTGGCAGATACTGGAGTGATTTGCCATTTCCTTCTCTTGGCATGGCATGTATGGGATCCTTAATAACGACTGACTCACTCCTACTACCCTACTTCCTTCTCAGATTCCTTTCCTGGTTCATCTATCACCTCTCCCATAATGCCAAATGGACATTGATAAGATGTCCCATTAGCGTCCCAATTTGAAAATGGAGCTAATCATAGAAAAAACACTTCATTGCTTCCTCATCTCTATTTTTCTGTTGATAGCACTACCATCTTCCTGACCTATATATAAACTGATAATTCTAAACTCTCTTGTCCTTCACCTTCTTCCCATATCCAATGAGTTTTTCATAGTATAGCATCTCAGCATAAATCATATTAATAAACATTATGTTATCTACAGTGTTCCAAGTGAGGGCTGGGGATAAAAAGCAAAAAAGGTGGCTTCAAAGAACTTGCATTCTACTGGGGGCATATAGGTAAGCAGGAAACATTGAAAGAAATGCTATTTAAATCAGTAAAGGCCACCCAGGACATGCCACCTGTTTTGAAGAAAAGTATTTTTGAGGGACTGATGTGGAGTAAATGCATCTCAAGTATGAGACACAGCACCAAAGCATACATAGAATGCAGCATTCTACATATATTGGATTACATGCCATGGTGGGGGGTGGGGAGAGATTAGAACACAAAGTTTTCAAGGGTCAATGTTGAAAAAAATCATCCTTGCATGTTTTGAAAATAAAAAAAAATTAAATTAAAAAAATAAAATGTAGAGTGGAGATGCCCTTGGGATGGGAGGGTGGAAGTGAAGAACCAGTAATGTGAAAACTGAATGAAAAACCAAATAGGAATCAAATTGGGAAGGCTTAAAATTCCAGTCAGAGTGCCTTTTATCACAAAAGCTTAAAATTGAAATTTCAGAGGCCATTACAGTTCAACCTATATGTGGAAAACTGACTCCATCTACAGTATGCCTAAAAAGTGATCATAAAACCTTGGTATGAATGTCTCCAACTAGGGAGAACTTCTCAAGACTGTCCAACATGCTCTTAAAGAGTTCTAATTGTTCTTTTCTCCCAAGATATAAAAGCTAGATATACCTCTTTGCAGAGGCAAACTTGAAGATAGCTAGCATATTCCTTCTAAAATCTTCTGGTTAAATATTCCCAGTTCCTTTGATCTTTATTTGGTCTAACAAGCCTTTCATCATCTTCTCCAATCACTCTCCAGCTAATCAATGGCTTTCAAATGATGCCTAGAACTAAACATAATACTCCATATGTAGTCTGACCAGTGCAGAATAAACTCTCATGTTATTCTGCATTTTGGATCCTATGCCTCTTAATAGAGCCTGATTATATCAACTTTCTTCACTACATCAAATACTTTGAAAGAGAAGGCAATATCCCTATTCCAGAAGAACTCGGGTTTTACTGAGGTTCACATTTAACCACCTAAATTGTTCAACAGATGATCATTTGAAGCTGGAAAGCAATGACTGAGGATTAGGGTGAGGACTCAAGAAATACTTTTCATATGTGAAAACTGTTATTTTGATGTCTTCATGTTAAGGACTCTCAAAAATTGAGCTAAGTAGATGTATTCCAAACTTCAGGCACAATCTGTTACAAAAGCATAGGGAAAAGATGGAATGTTGGATTTGAGAATAGCAGGCCAATTTTATTGCAGTATTAAGTCTGTGAAGAACTTTAAAAGGCAAATGATTTGTGTTTAATCATTTTTCAGTTGCGTCCAACTCTGTGATCCCTTTTGGGGTTTTCATGGCAAAGATACTGAAATGCTTTACCATTTCCTTCTCTAGTTCATCCTACAGATGAACAAACTGAGACAGTAATAACTTTCCTGAGATCACAAAGCTAGTAAATGGGGTCAGATTTTAATTAAGGAAGATAAGTTTACGTTTTATCCAAAAGGCAACTGAGAATGACTCTGGAATTGATAACCATCAATAGGAAGAGAATAGGAAAATGGCTTTTTGCTTTAGCATCAGGTGAGAAGATATGGTTGTCAAAACTAGGTTGTGACCAAGCGGGATGGATAGGATGCAAGAAACTAGTTAATAAAGAGGTGCAAAGAATGGAACCTTATCAGGAAAAAAAGGAGAAATGTAATGTGAAAGAAAGGAAAGATCAAGTTCTTTGGATGTGCTGAAAGACACTTATGGGACAGCCACATAGAGTTACCTTGAAGATTTGATCAAGACATGAGGTTAATGCTACATATAATTTGGGAGCTATACATGGACACTAATCAAACAGAAGTGTACCTAAGTAGCTAAAGTGCCCAAGACAAACCTCGAAAGATACAAAGTTGGGATAAAAAGTGTGGATGACCATTTGCCAAATGAGACAGAAAAGCAATTTGGTAGAAACAACTGAAAATCAAAGGCTGTCAATGAAGTCAAAAACAACAATTTGTAAAGCTTAAAAAAAAAAAAAAAAAAAACAACACCCATCAGATTTAGCTCTTGGAGAGGCTTGTTGAGTAGTGTGATAAAAAGCTAGATTGCAAAGGAATAAATGATGATAAAGGCACTATTTGAATGGGAAGAGATACAGTGGTAGATCTAAGGAATGGAAATCAATTGAAGAATTTGCAAATCTAGAAGACACATATTTATAGGAAACAGAGGAGCCCAGTAAGAAAAAGATCCAGAAGGAAGATTAAGGAGGTGGGAAGGAATGGGATTAAGACAAGGAGATTAGGTGGTCGAAACAACAAAAACTCTGAATTTTTATCAGTATTTGTGAAAATGAATCTTTGAAATGAACTGGTTAATGCTTTTAATCCCTGGCTTACTACTTCAACATCCTATTCTGGCAATATTTTTGGATCTGGGTATCCTTTGCCTTGAGACAAAAAGCTTCTGAAAGTAGAAGCCTGAACATTCTGCTTATCTTTATATAAAAGGCCTACCCCGTCTTTTCCCTCCATGATCCTTCCCCAGTGCAGGCAAACTTTTCTTTCCTAATTATTGGATGTATGTTGCTCCATACTGTATTTTTCTACTGGACTTTGAAGACAGAAGACTGCATGTGTGTTTGTGCACTCACAAACCCATGTTTTAGGATGCCCAGCACCTACAATGGGCCTTCCAAGTAGTTAATATTCAAAGAGAATTCTAACTCATCTTTTAATGACTGGTTTGACTTGATACACACCTTCACAAAGCCATCTTTCCCTAGCAGGTCTTTTTAGCATTTCTAAATTTTCTTCTTTGCCTTTATTATATTCTCTGGTATAATAAACTCTGTAGTTACATTTTAATTCCTCTCTCAGATGTAAAGGCAGTGTCTATGGTCTGTTCTGTTGTTTTTACACTTTAATCTATTAACATTTCTCCAACAAACTTTTAAATTGCCCCTGGCTTTTGGTGTTTTCCAAAATTGAATCTTCAAATAATGAAATTTTACCATCTTATTTAAACAGGGGTTTCTGGAGGCAAGTCTAAAAAATGTATTCTGGGATAACAACATTTTGGAAATGAGTTTGGATGTTTTGAGTTGTTTCCTCACATTATAGGTAAAACTGAATATAACACATATAATCTTATCAGTGTAGACTGAAAGGACTGTGACATTAAATGTCTAAGTGAAAGAGAAGAGTTTCAAAATAGTATTTTTAATTAAGTTCCTTCAAAGAGAAGGCTGGCATTGTTGTTTTTTTTAAAAAATATCCTTTGCAAGAACATAGCAGGCATTTAACTATCGGTAAATTTGAAGAAAACCTACTATAACTGAGCATGCTCACAGAATGAATGCACAAACTGTGATCCAGAGAGTCTTAGAGGTATGCAAGGTCAAAACTATTTTCATTGTTAACACTAAGATATTTTTAATTTCCTACATGGTAAATGTTTATACATAAACAAAAGTTCTTTAGGGGAGGAAATCCTGAAACCAAAAAGAACCCCTGGAATAAAGCAAAGACCAAGATGTAGCCTTGAAACCAGCTTCAGTTTTCACCCCATAGTTACACATATTATTATATATAGTGCATGCAATCTCAGCCATAATCCACTTAAATTTCAAAGAGTTCCAATCAAACATTGTGCCAATTAATTCGTCTTAAACTAAAGAAAATCACACACTATTGGGTAAACACTGATCCCACTTGACACACCTAAATGTCAGGTGATAAGAGTACCAGGTCCAAACAAACAAAGAAAAAGAATTTTTTATTAGCATTGTTACAGGCAATGCATACATCCGAACTGATCCTTAAAGTGTACAACCCCCAACCAAGCTTTAAGCAGATAAATCAGCAGAGTGAAATCTATATTGTACACATGTGCAGAAATAGGATCACCCTGGAACTTCAAACAGAAGAGTGAAATTCACTTTACAAAAAATGTAAATAAAAATAACACCCATTTTATTTTTAAAAAAGTACCATCTCTTTTAAGTGGCAGAGCATTAAAAATACCAAAGAAATATTTTGTCCAATTGAATTCCTATAAGGTCTGAATATTGCATTGTTCACCCTCTGCACATGCCAGGCATTTTCTGGTTTTTAAAGCTAAATTTAAAGAGTTTCAGAGCCCTGCCTTCTGTAGTACTTTTAAATTGTTTAGTTTTTGATTTCTCAGTTGTTATTTGAATCTCTTAAGTATATCAGCATAACAATTTGCTAACTTACATCACAGGGCAGTTATAAGTAGTAAGACTGAAATTTTTCCCTTTATGAGGCTTACATCTGAAGTAAAGAATGAAATAAATGAACACCAGTCTTAAAAAGTTAAATGATAATGAAGTCAATGCCAATTTAGAAAAAGCACTCTTAACCTTAGCTTACGTGTCTACTTTGGTAAATATTAATCTTTAACCAGTTAGCAAAATATTTAACCAAGTTAGCAAAATTAACACCATCATTTCAGAAGATACTCTTTTGTGCATAGTAAATGTTGCAAGATGGACTTCACATTTGATAAAGCAGACTTTGAGGGGGAAGGAAGGGGACAGCAGTTTGCAAGAAAGTGTGCCTCCCTTTCAATACCAATTTAAGCTCAGGGAAATGAACCATAGGCTTCTTGCAACTACTGTTGATCTATAGTGGTGGATAAATAAGTGCAATCTTTAAATTGTTTGATATCCAGCATGACTTCTCTTTCTTCCAATAAGATAAGCAATCAAAACAATGAGGACTAATCCAGCAAGGGCTCCACCAACAGCTATGGGGATCAGCATGTTGTTTTCATCCAGAAGACATTCCTCCACTGAAATAAAAAGGAGGCACCAAAAGGTTAAAATAGATTTTTTTTCTCCTTTCTTCCTTTAAAAGAGACTTTGTTGTCTCTCATATTTACCGCTTTACATAACTGGGGAGAAGAAAGAGGGCAGAGGGGGAGAGGTTAGCTCCTATAGGATAGCCGGCTCTATAAAGCCAACAAAATACAAAGCAGACCAAACCCATTCCTTCAATCATTAAAGAGGTATGATTTTTAAAACTAATTACATTGCTCCTAAATATTGAATATAACTTAAAGAGTTACTTAAAACTCTTAAGTTATACTATGCAAGTTATCACAGAAGAGTAATTCCCCCAATAGATTTTAAATTTGGAAAAGGAAGGCACAATTATAGAAGAGGTTAAAAACAGGAATCTGTGATTTTACTAATCCATAAGATTTCATCCTGGTAAAATTACTTCAAAGCTTTCTAGGAGACTACTGAAGGCAGTAAATATTTTCAACAGGTTTTACTTACCTGATCCAAATTTGTCACCTTCAACCTTGAAAGCCTGGACCCGAACTTTGAATATGTTGACTGAAAATGACTCTGTGACTTGAACATTTTCTTCTGCATTACACTTGTAAGAATTTCCTACACTGGCTTGTAGCTCTTTCAGTGAATAATTGAAAGCTTCAAAACTGGGTTCTGTGTAACATATATAGTTTTCTTATTAAGTCAAATATAATTCTACAGAATACTAAGAAAAATATAAATTATTTATGATCAAATAAAAATAAGAGTAAAACTCTTACTTTTAGCATCAGACAAAGTCATGTTTAAGAGGATCCCTTGCAGGAAAAACTTGCTAGTAGTTGCATTCTTTAAGAAAAAAAAAAAAAAAAAAAGACATTAAATATTAGACACATTTGACAATAAGTTTGATCAATAACAACTTTGGCTTTGGAACCAAAATGAACCCATACTTATTTAGAGAAACCACAGCAATTATTATAATGGAGACAAACACCCTCAGCAAGCTTTTCACACAGTCTGAAGGAATTAAGTAATAACATATATTTTTAAAGCAACATGGTCTAATGGTACTTTTTTGGGGGAGGGGGATATTGAAACAGAAAAGAAACATGAATAAAGAATGGAAAAGATTCACTATCTTAATTTTCCATTTTTTAAAAGACTTGTGGTTTCACTGGCATTAGTGATGAGTAGCCCCCCATCCCAAGAAATACCTTTTTGCAATGTGTAAATTTTAATTTGCCTAAGATACCAAGAGAGTAACTGGCTGGTTTAAATTTACAAAACCAATATGTATAAAAAGTAGGATTTCAACCTAGTCTTTCTCTGAGGTCCTATACCATAATATATATTCCTATACTTTCTCGTTTTTAAATGACTCCTAAAAGAGAAAAAATACTATATAAAGAAAAAGAGAAGGATATCATTCTGGCAGAAGGGAGAATAGAGTGTTTACAAAGGCACAGAGATATGTACAAAGAACAGAAAACACAAAAAAGAACACAAATGCAAAATCAGGTTCCAGGGATAAGACTGGAAGCAGGTTGTAAAGAGCTTAGCCTTTAGAAAGGCCAAATATAAGAAAGAGGTTTGTGTTTTATCCTAGTTTCAACAGGGAACAACTAACATAACTTAAGCAGGAGTGTGGACAATGAGATTCCAAAGAAAAGCAAAGGTACACAAGAAGAAACTAAGTGAGGAGGACCTGAAATAGAACGGTGGCTATATGATTAAATGGGGATAACTCATGTCAGCTGTTATCACACTCTTTGTTCTCAGCACTCCTTCAAGCTCTTTTTAAATTACTAAGGATCCCAAAGAGCTTATATTTATAAATGTTGATTATATCTATCAATATTTACCATATTAAAAATGAAAATATCTTTTGTATCATCATAAAGAATTTTGATCTTGCAGACTAGACTCCCCTCTGCCACTTCCCCAGGAGACTCTGGACCATACTTTGAGAACTGCTGCTCTAGGATAAGATTCTTAAGAATTTTTAATTACTCTATTCTTCCAGTGTCTAAGAAAAATTATATCTTATACATCCATATAATCCAAGAGAACCTTACATTCTGAGTTTGACACTACTACCAAAGATCCATAATTTTCAGGATCCTCACATAATTTTAAGGTCCTCACTTAATTCCAACATGAATATGATGAAATACTGACTTGCTCCTCCTAAATGTACCTATTAAAGCCAATGTCAAACCTGTCAGCTCTTCTCTTTCTTTCTGAGTAATGCAATCACTGTGAATCAAAATGATTCTTGCTTTTTGGTTAAGATTAAGATTGAAATACAAATACAGGATTCCCTTCAAAGTTTCCCTCCTTCTTCCCTTCCCCAAAGGGAAAATTATTACCATTCCAAAACGGAAAGTGAGAGTAGAATTCTCAGTGTTCAGCTCCAAGACAGCTACTTGAGGACTACAGCTCCCATTTACAGCAGTCTTATTTGGGTTGATATTAATTATTCTTCTAACACTCTGAGGGAGAAACAAGTTACTTCTATTACTCCATAAATCTTTTATAGAAAAAAAAAATTCACTATACAGCTGTTCTCCAACTGTTTCCAAATAAACTAGCTTTTTTTTCTTGCTATGCTCTATTACAACAAATGCAGCCAATGCCACAGAAATTATTTTTAGAGTTCATGAGAAATATCTGATCAAATCCTTAGCACTACACAAAAGTAGAAATAGTTAATTTGATCAAAGGGTAGACAGCTCTGAAAATCAGAGTTTAAATTTTGATCTATACTGACATGGAGAACTAAGGATGAAATAAGTATCATACATTTAGGTTTTCCCAAGTTTCAATTGTGCTTTCAAAGTATTTGTTGTTCAAGTGCTTCTATATGCTGGTCTTATTGTGGCAATAACAATTTAACTAACTCCAATCATATAGTTAATAACATCAATACATGTATATTCCTCTCCTATTCCTTGCTCCTAACAGATTGTATACCCTCAATTAATTCCCTTCTTCCTCAATTTTTTTGATTTCTCCAATATTGTAATATTTTTATTCATTCTTTAAAAACAGTGTAAAAAAAAATCCTATATTATATTCTTTTATATCTTCCAGTAGGAAGAACACACCAGAAAACGAACACATTAAAAATGTTAAAAGTAAAGAAAGCTACAGATCTCTCAGTTCTCAACAGAATCAACCTTGTGTTGTGTTCCAAAAACTGTTTACTAGAATAAAAGAATGTCATAGCCCATAATCTCTTAAACCTTGGTGAGCTATAGATCATCATAACCCAGAACAAAAGAGTTAGATACACACAATTTACTTGACTCTAGGGAAGCAAAAAAATGAATCATTTAAATAAACCCCAGATAACCAAAATCTGAGAAAAATTCGATTTTTCACTTGAAGCATTCACTTAGAAAAGTATTAAAATTGTACTAAGTCTCATAGTACAGTATTTATAGTATCCCAGAAAAGAATCAAGAAAATACCTCTCTCCTTTCTTTGCACAGGTAGTAGAGAAAGGATCAGGGGAAGAGTCAAGACTACTGATGTAAAACTTTGTACATACTGTTACACATATTGAGTTGTTTGGCTAACATGCTTTTCCTTCCTTTTAAATCTTTGTTAAAAGGGATTGCGCTTTTGTTATATATAGTTAAAAATGAAGGTGATTGATCAAAAAAGATTTTTAAAAAGACAAATTAGACTTGAAACTTAAGAATTACTAGAATCCATTTTATAAAGTCTAAACTTCTGTTTGTAAAAAATTTCACATTAAAGATGTCACATGTAAGGAAAAAACATACCGTATTGTCTTTTTTCTCATAGGTGAAGTTCAGTTGTAAACCCATGCTGGCAAGCAGACAAGTTCCATTTATGCCACTCACATTATACTTAGAAACCGATGGAGTTTCTGGTGTAGGAGGCCTAGTAGGTGTTGGTATAGGTGCAGTTGTTGTTGGATGTGTAGTAGGCACTGGTGCTGGGGAAGGTGCATCTTGACTGCAACGAGTTTCTGAAGTAAAGAAGGCAAGGTCTAAATATGGCTGAAGGAATGCAAAAGTCTTATAACCTTAGCTTCTATAAAATCGAATGTCTTTAAATAGGGCTAAACTTTGATCTGTTTAGATTTGCAGGACTTGAAGAAATTATAAGAGAACATATCTAAAGCCATCTTCAAACAATAGAATTTTAAAGAGCACAAGAAGGAAATTCCAGTCTTCATTGTTATCCAGCATTCAATATTAATACCTTTCTGTGTTTTTTCACAGAAGTTCCTTTTGTTATAGTTTAAATCCATATCCTCATAATCCATTAGCAGAACTGCACTCTTATATATAAAAACTCTTGCCTACATATGGAGAAAATTTGTTTTTCTGCTTAACCAAAATGCCATAACAACATTTGTTCCTAAAGATCTGAATAGTTCACAAAGGTTGCTTTCTCTCTTAAATTAATGTAGTAACTTGAACCAAAAATCCCAAAGATAATTAAATGCTAGGTAAAGAACAATCAGAATGGCAGATGCTTAGCTTTTTTGTACAGAATAATATTACTATTGTAACTATTTTAAATTATCACTTTCAATTACCATGGTAATGTGCCATTAGCTTCATATGATAATAATGTTCTTTTTAAATAAATATTTCAGGATTACCCTCCCCAAACCCACCAAAAAACCCAAAAAATTACTGCTTCAAATTATCCAAGTTATCACTGAGTTACAAATAGCATCTATTATACAAATATCCTTTTCACTTTATCCTACCAACATTTTTCCCTCAATTTCTCAATTAAGTAGTGAGAATCTAGCCCATCCTAAGCAGGAAGAAGCCAATCAGTAGCTTTCTATGTGTATTTCACCTTACACAAAGATGACTAATATGGAAAGTCAACAGTAAAAGGATTATGGGAAGACCTATAAGCTATTAAAATTGTGTATGCCCTTTCATGCAACTGTACCACTACTCCAAAAGAAATCCAAGAAAGAAAAATATTCACATATATAAAAATATAGCATTTCTTTTTACAGTGGTTAAAGGGTGTCCATCAATTGGGGAATGCCTGAACAGATTATGGTAATAAAAGACTACTATGCTGTAAAAAATGATGGAGATGGTTTCAGAGAATCAAATGATGCAAAATGAGCAGAATTAAAACACACTGTAAAGACAAATAACTTTTAAAGACTTTGGAACTCAATCAACACAATAACCAGCAATTCCAAGACTGGAAAAAGAAACATACTTTTCATCTCCTACATGAAAGGAGATGGACTGGAATTGCTGACTTTAAAACCTATGTTTGCCAGAGAAATTACATTGGGAAATGAGTGTGGACTACAACATAACATTTCTACTCTGTTATTGTTTACTTGCATTTTTATTTTTTCTTCTCAGGTTATTTTTACCTTTTTTCTAAATCCAATCTTTCTTGTGCAACAATATAATGGGATGAATATGTGTACATATGTTGTATTTAACATATAGTTTAACATATTTAACATGTATGGGACTACCTGCCAGTTAGGAGAGGGGGTGGAGGGAAGGAGGGGAAAGAGTCAATATTGAAAAATTACCTATGCATATGTTTTGTATATAAAAAGCTATAAAACACACACACACACACACACACAACCCTATGTTTGCCTCCATTTTTCCTGACATGATCCATGAAAGATTTTATTTTGCAAAGACTATTTTTTTTTTTGTTTATTTTTGGGTTTTTTTGTTGTTGCTTTTTTGCAAGGCAATTGGAGTTAAGGTCCTCCTAACTCTAGGGCCAGTGCCCTAACCAGTGTGCTATCTAGCTGCTCCTACAAAGACTTTAGAAAACACAAGTAAAATACATCCATGAGGCACTAAAAGAGAAATGAAAAACCTAACTAGAAAAGAGAAGTCTAATCAAGACCATAGCTACTAAGGAAGAAGAATGGGAAATAAGTATTGATTAAGTCCCTACTACAGGCATTAGGCAGTTGAGAAAACTGAGACAAGACAAAGGTTAAGTATCTTAACTGGAGTCATTCAGCTACTAAGAGTCTGAGTCTAATTCTGAATTTAAGAGTCTTCCTGATTTCAGGGCCAGCATTTTTGCACAGGCCTATAGCTACAACTTACACCAGAACAAAATCTGAATTTGCAATTGAAATTCTTATAACTAGTTTAATTAATGCATTTAAACTGCAATTTAACAATTTTTTCAGCTTTTCTATTTTTAATGAAATCTCAGGCTTCTTTAAAACTAGTAGAATAAATAAATGTAAATGGTACAGTTTTCAACATTTCTATGACTATATTCATTATCAGTAAACACTACAATCAGCATCTTAATACTTGGATGCCCTAATGTGGTATAAACAGAAATGATAACTAAGATAATTTCCAATGAAGTATGTCCAAAGTAGGCATAGTTTAGGAGGACTGATTCATAGAATACAACACTAGGCAAGGATGAAATGAATAACAGTCCTCTTATTAAATATATTTTACTTCTTCAACTAAACCATGGGTTAAAACAAAAACTCTTTAAAAATGCAAGTTTTTCTGCAAGACTAAGGAGGCCATAACATATTAGTGTTACTGAGATTTGGCTTATGTTGCTTTCCTTTTTAGATCAATTCTTCCTTACAGCAACCATATTAATCCATCAGATGAGAGAATTTAGTTATCTGGATTCCTTTCTATTTCAATTCAGAATGGAAAGATAAGAAAGAAGACAAGTTAACTTTGCAGCATATGGAGAAGTTGGGAAAGGGATATGAGAAGCCTAAAATGAGAGTTGTAATGAAGGGTTTAGAAGTCAAAGGATACAAGTTCAAATTTTATTTCTGTCATTTACTAGATGTTTCTTCTTGTATATGTCACACTTCCTTTCTGGGCCTTAGCTTCTTTATAGGTCTAGACTAGAAAATCTTAAGAAAATCTTAAGTTCCTTTCCAGTTCTATGAACCATAAGACAGAGTCTGAAACGAAACAAAGTTTATCTATTTCCAAATTTTTCTGTATAATTTTCATTACCCCCCCGCCAAAAAGAGAAATCTTATTTATGTCTCATGGATCTTAGCTCTCAGGACCCAAATTCAGATAAGAATCATGGTTAAGACTAAGGATTTTTTTTTTTTGTAAGCTAGTCAGTCTGTCAAAAAAGGCAAATGAATCTATTTCTTACCAAAGTTTCCAGACCCTCTCCTTCAGTAATAGCCCTTTTCTGGAGACAATGTAGTTTATTAATAACCACTTTGAAATGCATTCATAGAACTGACTACAATTTTCCAGATATGGGTGTGACCAGCACAGAAAAACACTGAAATGACTACCTCATTTATTCTGGATATTATATATTTATGAATGAAGCTCAATCTTACTATGGTTTTCTTGGTAGTCATGGACTCACATTTATTAAAAATCCTATGTCTTCCTCCCTATGAGACCTGTTCTTTTACAACTGTTTTTGAAAACAAAAATAAGACTTTACATTTATAGCCATTATATTTCAATTTGTTGGTTTCGGCTTATGATCCAGTTCTAACCCATTAAGATTTTTGTGAATCTTAACAACTTAAAAATTAATTGACAATCTTATGAGACAGGTAATTAATTCATCAGATGACAGAATTTAATCTTGATTTTCAGCTTTGTAATACAAAACGACATGAAAATTATGGCTTTTGTTCTTCATCCAAACTAACAAAAATATTTAACAAACTAAGTCACAGTACTGTTGCAAAACACTAAAGAACTCTTTCCAGGTTGACTCTACTCCATTAATCTACATTTTTTGAACTTGTCAATCAGTTATGAATAAACTCCATCAGCCAGATCATAAATTAATACATAAAATAATTAATACATAAAATATTCAAAAGTAGCATAAAAATGAAGTTTTTGAAAACCCTAATAGTTTAGGGGATGACTTTTGTTCTTAAATTTACTAATAAATCAAGTGTTACACAAGCTATCAAGCTATTTACAGAGCTAGATGAAATAATAAAGCATCTAAAAAAGCAAAAGTTGTAAAATATCAAGGAAAATGCTGGAAAAAGACAGGAATGAAGGAAATTAAAATATTTCCATGACAAACTATATTATAAAGCAGTAACAACCAGAACCATTTAAAATTAAATTAAAAAATGAAAAACAAAAAAGTTAAACAGACTAGATGTAGATCAAAATTTGAACTTAAAGATCCAATATTTGATAATCCCACAAAATATATATTACATAGGAAAAAACTCTTTATTAACAAGAACTGTTAGAAAAACTAGAAAGCAGAGTGGAAGAAATTAGGTTGAAAACAATATCCAAAAGATGAAAGGAAAGGAAGGTAACAGCAAGAATAGAAAAAGCATGGCACAATTTTGTGGGAATAGTTTCAGGACAAAAATGTTGGAAAAGCTGTGGTTTAAAAAAAAAAAAAGATAAGCAAATTAATGGATTACTGATAAAATTATTTGTTGACTAGTCCACCTATTCTGGAAAATAGTTCTAGAGAACTATATTCCCCCCTTTGACCCAATGATAGCAGTATTATGAGAAAGATTCTCTATATACTAAAAATAGTATATAAAAAAAAAAAATAGTACAAAAATTTATACTGGCTAAGAACTAGAAAAGGGATGCCCATCCACTGGTTTTGACTGTTGTGTCAGATAAATGTAATGAGATATCACTATACCACAAAACCAGTGAAGTGATACAAAGTAAAGTACATAGAAGCAAGAAAACAATTTAAAGCAATGATTAAAGTTTCACCTTATGAGGAGGAAGGACCAGAGAAAAGATAAGATCAGCAGGACAAATGATTCTCCCCAAAGAGTCAAGGCAAAGCTGCTCATTTCTTATTTATTTGGCTTGATTTTGCTGCCAAGGAGAATACATTTTAGACTAAAAACAACATAACAAAAATGGCTCTTAGGAAGATGGTATCCCATATAAATAGAGATAAAAACTTCACAGCATTGAAGGTAAGGCGGCTTCAATGGAGAATCAAATCACCTCATTAAAACAATATATCCTGGGGTATTATAAGGACTGCCAACTGTGCCTAAGCTACTATTTCTGAAGGCTGAAAACAGAACTGAAGAAAAACAAAAGCCTCAATTTTAGAAAAAACAAAAGCACAATATTGTCAAACTCTAAGCCAATGAGTTTGACTTAATTTCTCATAAAGTCCTAGAATTTATTTTCAAATAGTTAATAAAGATCTCAAAGCAGAAATGTAACTACAAAGAGTTAATTTAGGATGTTTTCAGGAATAGGTAATACCTAACTAATATTAATTTTTTTCCCCACAGGAATTACTAAACTGGTAGAGGAATGTTGTAGATCTATTTTTATCTGGAGTTCAAGAACACATTTCATTCATGTATTCAGAAAGTATTTAGCATCTGTCTGTATACCAGGTACTGCTTGCAAGTTCTAGAAATACAAAGACAAAAATAGTCCTTGCCCTCAATGGAAGCTAACCTAGTATAGTGGAAACATGCTGGATTCTAGAATAAAAAGGACTTAGATTCATATCTGGGTTTTTGTAATTTTTCTATTCCAAAATTGCTTATCTTGAGCCAAGTGCACCAACTTTTTCAGGAGTGATGTTTTCACACCTGCAAAATGAAGGAACTGAACTAGATGACCATTAAAGTCCCCTGAAATTTTCATTTTAAGATCTTAAGATTACAATTTATAGTGTAGAAAGGTCATAAACAATATAAGACAAGTAAACAAAATACGACATATATACTATATGATGAAGAGGTACAATTAAATGCATTCTGAATTGGTTAGATTCAAAGAGATTTGAGTTCACTTCACACTTACTAAGTTAATGTAAATATCATTTAAAAAATTTAACGTGTTGTTATTCTACAATAATAAAATATAGCTAACAAGAACATAGATAAGTAACAGACCTATACTACTTACACTATGACCCTGTCCTGAGTCGTGTGTTCAGTTCTGTGTCCTACATTTTAGAAAAAACATTGATAAGCTAGACAAGGGCCTTCTCAAAGAACAGTCTAAAGTTCATGCCACATCAGAATCATCTGAAGGAGCTAGACAAATTTATCCTGGAAAGAAGAATGGAGAAGAGAGTGTGATGGTAGAAACCTAATAGTTGTCTTCAAAAATACTTGAAAGGTTATCAGTATAGAAGATGGATCAGAATAGTTCTGCTTTGCAACTATGAGTAAGTAATAGAAGTTTCAAAAAAGCAAAATCAGCCTTGAGATCAAGTGTGACCCAAAGTGGAAAAAGCTGACTAAAGTAATTTATGGTCCCCTGAAAGTCTTCAAATAAACTTATAGTTGTGATATATTAGATTTTTTTTCAAGCATGGGTTGGCCCAGATGGCAATTAAGGGTCCTTTAAAGTCTGAAATTTTGTGACTTTTTATATCACTTAGTTCCCTTCAATTGTCTAACTCTACCATTTTAAATGGGGAAACATTTTCATATATTCTTTCCAGCAATTCAAGTATTTTCTCCCCCAACATATCAATGTAATCATCTAATCATCTCCTACCTCCCCCAGCATTCATGCCCCAGAAACCTTTCTATTATTCCTCAAAATGAACATTTCATACCACACAGTAAATTATCTTCTCTGTTCCTATAGTATCTATGATCGTGCCTTAGAATCCCCTCCTTAGAGGACTCTTCCTCCTCATGATAGCAATCCAACTGCAATGATCATTCATTCTATATTCTACATGATTTACTTGCAGTCAGCTCCCCAAGATTTAGTAGAGAAGTGTTATAGGTGGACAGTTTGGTTCTGCTGGTTGGATTTTATTCCCCTCAATCCTATTTAGAAGACAGACACTGCCTAACTTTGAGCTAAGCATTCAGCCTATATTCATTTACAGATGAAGAAACTGTCACACTGAATAATTACATGCCTAAAATCACATAACTAACTACTGATACTAAGTGGTAATAAAAAAGGCAATGGACTAGAAAGGGAATTACATCAGAAGATGTAACTATAATTTTACTTCTGTCTCTTAACTATGTGACCACGGACAAAATTTCTAAGTTTCATTTTTCTTGTAAGAATTCTCTGAATCTAAAATTCTATAAAATGTAGCAATTTCACTACTGGGCTTATACCCCCCAAAGAGATACGAAAGAAGGGAAAGAGACCTGTATGTGCCAAAATGTTTGTAGCAGCCCTGTTTGTAGTGACTAGAAACTGGAAAATGAATGGATGTCCATCAATTGGAGAATGATTGGGTAAATTGTGGTATATGAATGTTATGGAAATATTATTGTTCTGTAAGAAATGACCAGCAAGATGAATACAGAGAGGCTTGGAGAGACTTACATGAACTGATGCTAAGTGAAATGAGCAGAACCAGGAGATCATTATATACTTCAACAACAATACTGTATGAGAATGTCAAAGATAGCCACTTCCATCAGAATACAAAGAGAAGATCTAACTCAGTTTCAACTGATCAATGATGGACAGAAGCAGCTACACCCAAAGAAAGAACACTGGGAAATGAATGCAAACTGCATTTTTGTTTTTCTTCTTGGATTATTTTTACCTTATGAATACAATTCTTCCTGTGCAACAAGAGAACTGTTCGATTCTGCACACATATATTGTATCTAAAATATACCGTGACATATATAACATGTATAGGACTGCTTGCCATCTGGGGGAGGGAGTGGAGGGGAAAAGTCGGAACAGAAGTGAGTGTAAGGGATAATGTTGTAAAAAATTACCCAGACATGGGTTCTGTCAATAAAAAGTTATAATTATTTAAATAAATAAGGGGAAAAAAATAAAATGTAGCAATTTTTCAAATTATCTTCTAGACCTACTCACAAAAATGGAGTCTCTCTTCTATGTATGAGACAGGATTATAATATTTAAGCCTACTTGCTTTCGTAAGATAATGGGAGCCAAGATGGAGGAGCAAAAGAGAAGTACTGGCAAGTCTATTTCCCTGCTTCTTAAGAAGAGATCTAGATTTTTCTAATTGAGAAATCCAAGAAAAAAAATTTACCATGAGCTATTTTTCCAGCACAAGTATACTCTGGATATCAGAGCCTAGGCAAACACTGGGGAAAAGATGCAGCAGGAAAGCTATGTAACAGGAAAAGAGGAGGTCACAAATCCAGAATATAGGGAGAAAAAAACTTATGCAGGAACAGTGCCAACTGGCAGCTCTATTTCACAGTATCCAGTTCAGGGTCACAGGATCCAGGTAAAATTGAACAAGGGACCTGTGCTTAGGTGATGGCATCCCAGGGGGAGGAACCATTTCAGGTGCTAAGCTATGCTCTGAGCAAGGACTTAGTATCACAGTAAGCAAATACTTGTATGGTTCTAATACCAGAAGCAAAGTGAGGTCTTAGTTCCAGACTCCAGGCAGTTTGAAGCCTGCAATGCCACAACCAGGGTAGGAATCTTAGGCCAAAAGGGAACCTACAATTTTGTCACTCTGAACTAGGAGAACTTTCCAGATAACTGATCCAGCACAGTCTACTGAAACTCCATATGGGGCAAGTTCATACAACTGTTGCTCCTAACCCCAGGTCAGAAATTTGCAAAGCTCAGACTAAGACAGTGAAGACACTTCATCCTTGATTAGGTCTCTCAGAGAACTGAGAGCCTGCAGCTTCCCAACCTGAGCTATTCCTGAGATCCTGGAATAATAAATGCAATATTCAAAATCCCAAGAAAGCACCAGTCCACATCTTAGTCCAACCCTAATATGAAGTTAGGAAGCAGGATGGAGAAATAAGCAAACAAACAAATAAAAAAGAACCCTACAATTAAAAATTATTACAATTACAGGGAAGTTTAAGTAAAAAACCCAAAAGGAGGGAATCTAAAAGCAGAGCCTCAAAGAAAAATACAGCTAGGCAGCAAATTCAACAAGAGTTCCTGAAAGAGATGAAAACAGTTTAAAAATAATTAAAAAACAAACAAATGGAGACTGCTAAATGGGAAAACTAGGAAGTATAAGAGCTATGAAAGAACTGAAAAGGAAATCAAATTTGGAACAAGGGGTACGATATGAATGTTACCCAAGATACAAACTTATAATGATCCACAGAAGCTAAGGGGATAGCACCTGTTCCCAGCACTTTACCTCTTTTAATCAACTCTCACCAATCCTAATTTGCAAGGCCAATATAGCTGAAAGAAAAAGATGACTTGGCAGATTGTTTTCCTTATACAATGCAGTTTTTACCAACTTATCATTTGCCAATATGGATGTTAATCCACAAATTATTGTGTCCAGATATAAAGCAATAGGAACATAGCAATGTTTAGTCATTTAGAACACAACAATGAATGTAATAATTAAAGCACTTACCTTCCTTACTGAAGCTGTTATTTGAAAGGTATGCCTGAATAGTGACATCCCTCAGGGTTACTGTTACATTATTCATCCTTATTTGATTGTCACTGATACATCTGTATTTTTTATCTATATCTGCCCGAATATCAGTTTGGGATTCCACACTCATTTCTGTATATTGACAAAAAAAAAAAAAAAAATAATAATAATAATAATAAAAATTTACAAACAATGAAGAATTTCATGATTCCCTCCTCAAATTTTCTCCATAATCTGGTCAAATACATTTCTCTTTACCTTTGGAAGTTGCACTTGCATTAGGGAATAAATCTTTATCTGACAAGTTAAAAGCAAAACTTAATAGTTGAACTTGGTAACTCTTTGAAGTCCTTGTGAAATTCATAGTCAAAGTATGTCCTGCTCCAAAACCAATCACTAGGACGGGATTAGATGCATTCTCTTGACCACAACTGCTGCTATTCAATACCGCTGCATTTTGTGGAAGATCAAAACTTGTATTCTACAAGACAATTACATTGAAACCCTGTTAGAATAAAGTTTATTAAGTGAATTCACAGATATCTTCTGTACATGTGACTTGTTGGTTAAAGCTCATTCATTCATATGGGAATTCTCTCTATACCAATATAAATCAGCACTTGTCCCATAACATATTGTCTTAAGTAAGCTATCTTCAAGAGATGGGAGATGACTCCAAGACACTCTGATTTCTAATCCTGACTCTTTATTAGTCATGTTACCTCTCAAAGAAAGACCTTAAGTCAAAAAAAAAAAAAAAGTCTAAATGAAACATAATAGCAAAAACATGTCAAATGGTCAGCCTATTAAGGTTTTAAATTATAAATCCTGATATGTTCAAAGAAATGGCATTGCCCTTTATGTTAAGTAAAAATATCATCACCTGCCAATATTCTGTATTTGCTTTCAATTACTGATACTTACAGTGAAAAAAGTATGTATTTAAAATATAAGCTACCAATTTACTTTTACAACCCATTTTTCTCACTGAAATGAAATTACCCAGAAAGGGCAGAGCAAAGCATCGGTCTACATAACTCTTCCCAGGCTGGGAAAGTAAACACTTTTTTAAAAGCTTGTCATTTGACAAGAAACACTAAGCTTTTTTACCCTTCCAGTTATTAGGTTAAAAATTGCTTTAAAAGTAATATTGACAAATAGCGTTAACATAGGAACTAATAAAAGAAGAAAACTGAAAGTAAACTGTACCTCTGACGAAGGTTAGAAAACTAAAATGAAATTCAGTCTGTTAAAATCTTGAGCTATTACTTACCAAAAAACCACCCTTAGTGGTGTAGTTCATAATAAAGGCAGCTGAGAAGTTAGCCATTATGCATGCAGTTTTAGTGCCATTTTCCACCACAAATATTGAAGATGCAACATGTATGAGTCCTGTTGACAATGAGGGGGGAGAAAATTAAAAACTCAAATGAAAATTACCTTTAGGAAAACAGGACATTCAAACCGAGTTGGGTTTCCTCCACCCTTCCCCAGGAAGTCATGTATCACACAGAATTTGAGAACAGTCACTTACCAGTCCAACCATAAATGAATCTTAAATCTCTGTTTTGGGGAGTGGAGTAGGCGTGAGGCAGAGAAAAGAAGTACCCCTCAAGGCAGCCCATTTCCATTTCTGGGCAGCTCTAATTGTTAAGTTTTTTTCTGGTTAAGACTAAATTTGTTTTTTTCCAACTTTTACTTACTTTGAAACAGGTTTAATCCTTCCCTCACTTAACAGTTCCTTACAGGTCCAACTCTTACAATTGATCCTCACATCATACATATCCTCTGGTCTACCATCCTAAATGCCTTCTCTCTGGCCATTCTTAACTTATAATAGTCTCTCTTAAACTATGGTGTTCACGGCTACGCCCAGACAAAGAACTCTGGGAGATGACTAAAAACCATTACATTGAATTCCCAATCCCTATATTTTTGCCCACCTGCATTTTTGATTTCCTTCACAAGCTAATTGTAACAATATTTCAGAGTCTGATTCTTTTTGTACAGCAAAATAACAGTTTGGTCATGTATACTTATTGTGTATCTAATTTATATTTTAATATATTTAACATCTACTGGTCATCCTGCCATCTGGGGGAGGGGATGGGGGGCAAGAGGTGAAAAATTGGAACAAGAGGTTTGGCAATTGTCAATGCTGTAAAGTTACCCATACATATAACCTGTAAATAAAAGGCTATTAAATAAAAAAAATAAAAATAAACAAACTATGGTGTTCAGAACTAAACACAGTATCGAGATGAGATCTGACAAGGGCAGAGTACAATGAAATTACCACCTCCCTACTCTTGAAAGTTATGCTCAGATTAATGCAACCCAAGTTGCATTAACTTTGCATTCATCAAACACTCAAATCTTTTTAGAACTGCTTCCAACCCATGCCTCTTTATTGGGGGTGGGGGTGGGGGATGGGGTTTAAATAACTGCCTATGGATGAGATTCTAGTCTTTTAAAAAAATCCTTTTGGATCCTGATTTTGTCATGTAGCATGTAAGCCATCCAGATACTATCTTT
The DNA here is from genome assembly GCF_902635505.1 of Sarcophilus harrisii. NCBI lineage: Eukaryota > Metazoa > Chordata > Mammalia > Dasyuromorphia > Dasyuridae > Sarcophilus > Sarcophilus harrisii. The sequence continues at coordinate 166,267,574 of NC_045428.1, read as the reverse complement.
TGTGTCTTCAGAAAATTCAGTGAACATAATATCACTCCTTTTACCCCAATTATTAACAAAAACTATTAAACTGCACTAACTTTCTAATTCCAGATCCTTAGGATAGTCTGCTGGATACCTCTTAGTTATGACACTGAACAATTAACCATTATTCTACGTCAGAAATGTCAATTAGTTTTGAATCTATATATAACTATGATATATACATGGCTTCACAAAAATAGTATAAAATATTTTAATCAAAAGTTTTACTAAAATCAACAGCAACATTGTATGATGATCAATTGCAAATAATTTAGCAATTTCTCGGAAATTTGATCCAACATAATTCCAAAGAACTTAAGATGAGAAATGCTATCCACTTCCAAAAGAAATGGAGTATTTTTTGATTTCTTTCTTTTTCTTCTTTCTTGTCTCTATTCTTTAGCAACATGATTAATAAGAAAATATGAATGATTTCATATACATAATCTGGATCAAAGTGTTTGCTTTCTCGAGGAGAGAGGAGAGTAGGGAGGGGGGAATTTTGGAACTAAAAAGTATTTTTTTATTATAGCTTTTTATTCACAAGATATATGCATGGGTAATTTTTCAGCATTAACCCTTGCAAAACCTTCTGTTCCAACTTTCCCCCTCCTTTCTCCCACCATCTCCCCCAGATAACAGGTAGAACAATACATGTTAAATATGTTAACGTATATGTTAAATACAATATATGTATACATATCCATATAGTTAGTTATTTTGCTGCACAAGAAAAATCGGACTTAGAGAACCAAAAATTATTTTAAAAATGAATGTTAAAAATTACTTTTGCAAGTGAGAATAAAATAACATTCTTTTTAAAAAAAAAAAAGTTTTTATTAAAAATAATGTGAAGCAGTTATGCACTGCAGTGGATAGAGTGCCAGACTAGGAGTCTCATCTTCCTGAATTCAAATGTGGCCATAAGCCTAGTAAGGCTAGTTATATGAGCCTGTTTAAGTCATTATACCCTCTTTTGCCTCAGTTTCTTCATCTGCCCAATGCACTGAAAAAGGAAATGGTAAACCACTCCAGTATTTTTGCCAAGAAAACCCCAAATAGGGTCAGAGAGTCATGATAAAACTGAAACGACTGAACCACAACAAAAATCCACATATAAATTATATCCACATTCCTCACATCTACTATTATAGTAATCTTAAAGAAAAAAGAAAAAGGTCAGTTTGGTTAAATGTGACTTATTCTTTTTTTTTCCCCTGAGACAATTGGGGTTAAGTGACTTGCCCAGAGTCACACAGCTAAGAAATGTTAAGTGTCTGAGACCAGATTGGAACTCAGGTCCTCCTGACTTCAGGGCTATCCACTGCACCACCTAGCTGCTCCTGTGTGACTTATTCTTGGGGAAACCATGCTCACTTTTTATATTCACTGCTTCCCTTCCGGGTATTCACCAGCCACTTTTTAAATGATTTTCTGAGGAATTTAAGTTCACTGGTCCATAGACCAGTGTCTTTAGTAGACTTTATATTCTTCCCTTTTTTAAAAACAGAAACAAAACTTGCCTTTCTCCAAACTCATGGTAGCTATTTTTCCACATGATCATTCAAATATCACTGAGTGTTGCACAATCCCATTTGCCAGTTCTTTCGAAACTCAAAAATGTAGTTTATCTATAGGCAATGCTTAGTAGATAATTATCAAAAGTAATAATTCATCAAGGGTAGTTAAGAAATATGTTACTATCTCCTTATTTTTTGTTATTTCCAGAGTACAGTTCTTTGGAAGAATACAAATGTGCTCTGCTTTCTCTCTTGTCTGTTTATCATCCCATAAAAATCCTATCTCCTTCTTTGATCACCTTTCCCCTTAATATAATTTAGAAGTCTCACTTCATTTTGAGATTTAACAATCCTTGTTTTCTTTTCTGAGTCTATATACCTCTTTTATGTTCATCTTCTGTTCATTTTGAGATTTAACAATCCTTGTTTTCTTTTCTGAGTCTATATACCTCTTTTATGTTCATCTTCTGATAACCTGCCCTCCTTCCATCTTCTGTACTTTTAAAAAGTTGGCTGGTTAAATTCCCTGTACATCCAAAATCAGTCTCTTAAAAAAAAAAAAAAAAAAAAATCCCATTTCTCTTTTTGTTGGAATTTTTCCTTTTGGGTCTTCAGAATTCCAATCTTGAGCATCTCAACTTTCCAGACTTCTGACATCATCATCATCATCTCAATCTGCCCCCTTTAGCCATTAGTGATCTTTGGATTTCTCCATAGCAATTGGCACTGAAGATTTTATCTATGTACGCATTCCTGTCCTCTCTAGGGATTTTCATGACACAGCTATTTTGGCTCTTGATTCTTCTAGCTATCTAATCATTCCTTTTGTTTCTTCTGCTAGACCATGGTCCAAATCATACCTGTCTGAGGTACCTTTTTCTATTAAGTTCTCAGATGATTGCAGTGGCTGTCCTTCACCCTATTCATTCTCACCTCTTCAAATCTCCTAGTTTCCTTTCACAGCTCAAAAGTCACCATCTAAATGAAATGCTTCCTGCTCACTTCCCCTTCCACCAGTAATTAACTTCTCTTCAAAATTACCCTATATCTAATCTATGTGGAAAATACCTGGCTGTGCCAGCCAAGTCACACACCAGCACACCTCCTTTTCAGACCATCCTAATGTAGTCCTCCCTAGGACTTAGGAGCCTTAGTACTGAATAGATCTGTCCTACAAATCACATGCTTTGCACTAGGCCATAGCCTAGTGCACCATCACCAAAGGAAACAATCCCTGTAGAGAAGAGGACCACTTCTCACCACCAGCAGCTACAGCCCAAGAGCCCTTCAAGTGTTAACACCACCCATTGTGGCCTCTCTCTACCCCAAACAAAAGTAATATAGTAACAGGTTCTGAAGACCTAGAAAATTTTCCTCAATCGGACTGCCAAACAAATCAATATAAAAAATGATGATTTGTGATTGGAAATGAGAAACTGAAACCATGTTATCTTCCTCATTATAATATGAATTCCATGAGAACAGAAACTGTTTTTCCCCCCTCTCTGTACATCTATTTAATAAACGTGTAATAAATTCATTCCTTCCTTCACTCATTTATTGATCCACTGATACACTCAGAGAGACTCGGATAGCATTAACTTTTTCACTCTAGTCTTTGTATCACCAGCAACTAATAGTGACTTTCTAGATAGCCACTGTACCTTTTAATAAATCAAAGCAATTAAATTTCAGCTTTTAAAAGGGAGAGAAAAGCTGGAACTTAAATATATTACATTTTTCCATGCTTGAACATGATACTGCACTTCTTTGGTTCATAATGAGGTGATTGGAATGATCCCAGAACACTAAGCCAGAGCACTACTGTCACCTTTCTATCCTACCTAATTGTCTAGAACCATAGCTTTAATAAGCTAGGGAGCTGGGAAACAAGATTACCTCTAAGATTCTTATTCTTATTCCAGAATTTGGAAGCGGCTGGTGGAAGTTTTGAATTCAAATTCAGCCTAAAATGCTTACTGTTTTCCGACTCTAGGAAAGTTACTTTATCTGTTTACCTCCGTACTAGACTGCTGGGGATAACAGCACCAGGGTTGTTTCGAGGACCAAATGAGATAGCACTTGTAAAAGCTCTTAGCACAAAATACCAAAAATGTTTGGTTTCTTTCCCCTCTCCCTAGAAGGATTATAATCAATCTAACCAGAATTGTGCCTTAATCAAAAGTAGGATCTGAATGACAGTGGCCTGAAGGAACCTCTACAAGCAGAAAGTAATCAAATTATTCAAGAATATTTACTATATGTGCCTTGCAGGGAACATCAAGATAAAGCCAGACCATTCCCTGCACTCAAGAAGGTTACATATTATTTAAGTGGTTCTTGAATTTTTGTAGAATACTTGTTCTCTTAAAACTGGAAAATGCTATATAAATTCAAGGTAGACTACAATATGTGAATTTTTCTTTCTGAAGCTCCAAATACTAAATACTATATACTAATACTAATACTAATACTAATACTACTATACTAATACTAATACTAAATACTAAATTTTAGGCTCAAGATGAAATAACCAATGAATTGCTCACGTACTAGTAATACAAAGTAATACAAGTAATATAAAACTGACTTAAAATAGCACAGAAAGAACCCCATAAAGTTCATTCTGGAACAGTCCAAAATGGAAGGATTTCCTATTTTGTTGTCTACGACTGCAAAAGTCTCCCTGTACAATTACATTTAACTTTATCTAAATTGGAAAAGTTGCATTAAAAGCATTAATAATGGAAACAGAAGACCTGGATTTTTAATCAAGGGTCCAAAAGCTACCTCATGGTATGACCTTAGATGAATAATTAGCCTCTACAAATCTATTTCCTCAAACGTAAAATGAGAGTTGGGGATTAGATTAGCTTTATCACATCCTTTGCAACTTTCAGTTCCCAATCTCTGGGACATCAAAATATTGTAAGAATGCTTGTACGTAGATTTTTTTAAGCTACAGCTTTGATTTAAAATAAGGCACAAAAATATTCAGCATGGAAGAGAGGTTATCACATCTACTAATCATGTTCATATAATCTTTCTAAAAAATAAATTTACAAATAGGTCATGGACAGACTGTACATTTCCTACTAATATTGCAAATACTTTGTACAAGGATTTATCCTTAAACCACTGAGCTATCTACAAATCACTTTCTCACAATACAGCTTCAATAATGTATTCCAATGTATCCCAGAAAGTTTGCTAAGATGGTTTTTTAAAAATCATTTAAGTGAGGGCAGCTAGGTGGTCCAGTGGATAAAGCACCAGTCCTGAAGTCAGGAGGACCCAAGTTTAAATCTGACCCAGACACTAGCTGTGTGACCTTGGGCAAATCACTTAATCCCAATCACCTCAACCCCCACCCCCACCCCAAAAAAAGAAAGAAACCACTTAAGTACCAAAAATTAAAAAATGCTTGAGTGGTAATACTCTTCTAACAAAAATCTAACAACTTTATTAGATTTAGAAGGGTTACTTTCTTCCTTTGAACTATAATGAATCCATAATTTTAGTGTAGGTGGGTATTTCTTCCCAAGAGTTCTTTTTTGTCTCTTCAAAATCCTGCTCTTAACATTTACCTAATTTGCCATAGGCCTTTCAGTGAGCTTATTAATATTTTTTCCAAGGGTTGTTCAATCTTTTCCCCTCAAGATAGAATCTATCTCTCACTACAGGAAATGAGTATGGACCACAATATAGCATTTCCACTCTTTATGTTATTGTTTGCTTGCATTTTTGTTTTCCTTCACAGGTTTCTTTTTACCTTCTTTCTAGATCCGATCTTTCTTGTGCAGCAATTTAACTGTATACATATACTGTATTTAACAAATACTTTTAACATATTGAACATGTATTGAATTACCTGCCATCTAGGGGAGGGGATGGGGGGGAAGGAGGAGAAAAGTTGGAACAGAAGGTTTTGCAAGGGTCAATGTTGAAAAAATTACCCACGCCTATGTTTTGTAAATAAAAAGCTATGGAAAAAAAAAAAGGTATAATCTATCTCTCAACACTCGTTCCTTTTCCTGTTATGTGTGTTCTTTATGATAAATTAACAAACTGTTTAGAAACTAAAAGCCAGGAAAACTAAACTCTTTCCCAGTCTATGAATCAACAGGAAGGGAAATTAGACACTAAGTTAACCTAGTACTTTAATTTTTAAAATGCTGACCTGACTGAAATTGCCTTTTTCGTTTTGTGAGCCTTTTCCAAAACCACACATTGCAAATAAGTAAAATATCTAAAATTATATAATTGCTTGTTTTGCAAATATGGAAGAAATATGTTTAAATAAATCTGTTGTTAATGGTGGGTGTTTTTCTAACTTTCAAAAAAAAAAAAAATCCCTTAGTGTATAATAAAATAAAAATCCACACCTACACAATTGTGAAGATCATATACACTTCATCTCTAAATAACAAGATTGTACTTTTAGTAGAAAAACTGATTCAAGCCTTTCAATCTTTTGATTTAAATAGAAATGTATTTTAGCAAGCAGGCCTAGCCTATTTGACTTCCCTTAGGGAGGAAAATATAAATTATTTGAATTGGTTAAAATCTTTCAACTCAAAGTAAATGAATATTTAGCCAAGTACCTAATACAATGCAATGTACCCTATAAGTAGATGCATAATAAACATTATGCATGAGAAAAATGGAAAGACTATGATATACCAATGTAATATTGTAAACCAGTGGCAGAACATAGCTTCTTTCATTTAAGGAAGGGTTAACTGGGTCTAAGTTCATTTTTAAAAATGGTCTTAAGATTATTAGAGATAACAGTAGTGAAGGAACATAATTGTACATACCTGTATAATTGTTTCCCTTTAACATAGCCTAAATGAACTTTTGTTAGACTCTTTCTTTTAAATCAAATTAATTTGATTTCTAGAAAGTAACTTTAAATACAGAGTGTGAAAATAAGATATAGCTGTCCCACTAAAAGTATAATTAAAGAAGTAAGAATTCAACCTATACTATCAATACATTATGGTCTATTTGAAAATCAATATGCTACCCTGTTTTGGGTCAAGGGGAAACAGCAATAAATAAGGATGGACTTGCTGGTCTCTACTCTTGCCTCCTCCAAAGTTATCAAGAGGCTGCCTGGGTTCTAGGTATAAAGTGAGATCTTATTTCTGAATTCAGGAAGGAAATAAGTGGTTACTATATGAGCAAGAAATAGCTTTTTCTCCCATATTCATGGAGGTTAGCTTTTAAAACAAACAAGAAAAATGAATCATGATGCTTACAAGCATTTCTAATAAAATACAGTAGGTACTGTATTTGCGACATGACAAAATAGCTGACTTGTTCAAACAACTCCACTTGTAACTAATTACACACGATGGCAAGATTCACCAGTCACATGCACAGGTTTCAGGTTTACTACTGGAACAAGGTCATCTCTGTAGCTATAGAAGATTCAGAATTAAATTATTTTACTCAACAGGTAAAAGTATTTGCATGTTTGCTCTTGGTGATTTCTGATCTAAATAGGGTATAGTTTAAGGTATTATTTAATGTATGAATATAAGCATACACCACATTTTCCAAAAATCCAAACACATTCTAATCATTGATTTGCTCTGCACTGAAGGGCAAACTCATGGAGAAAAAAGAAGCCATAATAGATAAATTAACAGGGGTGTATGGGGAGGGAGATGGGCTTCACCTTATAAAACAGATCTGCAGTTAAGACTATGAAATAGGTGCTGATTTCCTTTCTCTCCTCTTCAGCGAAGCACTTTCAAGAAATCCTTAAATTCTTACTGAGGTTCAAGTGAGCCTGCACCTCTCATTTGGGAACCATGAGTCTCCCAAACATGAGTCCATAAGACAACTCGTTTGCAACGCTTCCCCCTCACAGCGCAGAGGAGGAAGGTGATGAAAAGCACTGCCCCAGTTTTAACACACGAAGGAACTCGGGCTCACAGACGAGTGACTTGCCCAAGAATCCCCAGGCTGTGGGAAGCGTCAGATCAGAAACCCAGGTCTTATGACTGCCAGGCCTCTCAGCGGGGAAGGCGCAAGGGAGTACCTATGTGCAGGACTCCAAATCTTGGTTTTTACAACCCATTCTCTCTCAAGGTTACGGACAAAGTCTCAGACATCCCCAAACTTTAATTCGGATTCCATCGCATTGGAAGAACCCAAGAAAGGCAAGGATGGGAGTGGCTGTTGCGAAACGCAAGGACCAAGTCCAAGAGGCCCTGGGAATCTCTCCCCAGCCTCTCCCCGGGGAAAGCCACAGTATGACTGGAGTCACAACAAGCCGAGTCCATTTCTCGGGCAAGATCTGTAAGAGCAGGGCCCGCAGGTTTTTCCTTTCTCTCGGCCCGGCTGACCGGGTCAGCAAAACCACAGTGACAAATCGATAAATAAAAATACGAGGCAAGCGCTTAAAAAAAAAAAAAAAAAAAAAAAAAGTTTCGCGTTAGTTGAAACCCTCAACTTAAAAACGTTCCTCGTGGCGCCGGCAAAGCCCGAGCCCGAGGCTCCGGCCCGCGCCCTCTCCTCAGGCCTCAGAGGCCCGGAGCGGATCGCCGCTCCTGGGAGGATCGGGGGACCGGGGTATCACAAAACAGACGTCTAGGCTGAAAGGCCCTATCCAGGTGCCGGCCGGCCCTCCTTCGGACCCAAACCATCCCCGTCCCCCGCGGCTTCGGCCGGGCAGAGTCAGCGAGGCCGGGCTATCGGGGCGGAGAGAGCAAGGCCCGGAGCGGGGGCCTCTTTCCCACCTCCCACCCCCTCCGCTACCGTCTGCGCCGAGCTTCTCTCTAGCCGAGGCCGGGCCCCTCCCCGCCGCCTCCATCTTACCGAGAAGGAGCAGGAGCAGCCGCTGAGGCGTCCGGGCGCCGCCGGGGCCAGCCATGGGCGCAAAACGGAGGGACGGACGGACGGACAGGGAGGGAGGGGCGCGCCGAGCGGGCCGGGGCACGAGACGCGCTCGGGGAACGAGCCTGGCGGCGGTTGCAGTGACGACGGCGGCGGAGGCGGGGGGCGAGGGGCACCCCAACTTGCTAACCGCCGAGGAGGGGCGCGCTGGCGGAAGCGTGGCTGAAGGAAGAGACGGGGGAGGAAGGAAGGTGGGGAGGGGTAGAGGCTATGGGGAGAGCAAGACAAATGACGTCCCAGCCAACGAAAGAAGAAACCCCAGCAGCTCCGGGAACCGCAGCTCAAGGAGACCCCGGCGGACAGCTTGGCCGATCATGTGATCGCCGCAGCGAGACCGCCCCTCCCCATCCCCCACGTGGTCACGTGAGCCCCTGCGGAGAAGACGGGAGGGAGAGAGAGAGAGAGAGACTATGTAGAGAACTCTCGCGATATGACGTGCTCCGTGGGAGGGGACCAGACCCAAGTACTTTTGTTCTTTAAACTCGAAACCCGGACCTATCGCCGTTACTCCGGCCCGAGGCTTCCCGTCTTATCGAATATTCTAGCTCTTCCCCTGGGGTGGGAGCGGGGGAGGGGAAGGGCTGGGGTCTTCCCGAGGCCTGCGGTGTTTTACTTTGGGCAACCGCGTGACCCAGGTGCACTCGGGGTTCCTGGGAATGGGAAGCGGGGGACGGGAGGCATCTTTTCCTGCACCTGCTTGGCGCGCCTAAAGTGTGGGAAGAGAGGGGAAGGGGGAGAGGCCGAGCGGGAAAGGGGGAAAGTAAGTGAAGGGGAAAAGGAAAGGCGGAAGAAAGGAACAGTCCTTCCGGGGAGAAGAGGAAAAAGGAAGCGGAATGGAGAAATGGAAACTTTGATAAAGCGGCTTTGTTTTCACTCACGGATGCTCACATAAAAGGCCATTTTTTCAAATAAAGACACCCTTCCCCGTGTTGCTTCTTGCTGGGGACCAGGACGCAGTTATGCGTGGGCTCATGGCCCTCACCTGGAGCCGGAGAAGGGGCTCCTTAGGCCGTGATTTGTATCAGATGTTAGACCCCAGCCCAGATAAATCGGGCAAATGTAATAAAGATGACAATACTACCCAAACTAATCTGTTTATTTAGCGCTATACCAATCAGACTCCCAAAAAACTATTTTAATGACCTAGAAAAAATAACAACAAAGTTCATGTGGAAAAACAAAAGGTCAAGAATTGCAAGGGAATTAATGAAAAAAAAATCAAATGAAGGTGGCTTAGCTGTACCAGATCTAAAATTATATTATAGAGCAGCAGTTAACAAAACTATTTGGTATTGGCTAAGGAATAAATTAGTTGATCAGTGGAATAGATTAGGTTCAAGGGATAAAACAGTCAACAAATATAGCAACCTAGTCTTTGACAAACCCAAAGATCCCAGCTTTTGGGATGAGAACTTACTGTTTGATAAAAATTGCTGGGAAAATTGGAAACTAATAAGGCAGAAACTAGGCATTGATCCATACTTAACGCCGTACACCAAGATAAGGTCAAAATGGGTTCATGACCTAGGCATAAAGAATGAAATTATTAATAAATTAGAGGAACATAGGATAGTTTACCTCTCAGACCTGTGGAAGGGGAAGGTCTTTATGACCAAAGCAGAACTAGAGATCATTACTGATCACAAAATAGAAAATTTCGATTATACCAAACTGAAAAGTTTTTGTACAAACAAAACTAATGCAGACAAGATTAGAAGGGAAGCAATAAACTGGGAAAATATTTTTACAGTCAAAGGTTCTGATAAAGGCCTCATTTCCAAAATATATAGAGAATTAACTCTAATTTATAAAAAATCAAGCCATTCTCCAATTGAAAAATGGTCAAAGGATATGAACAGACAATTCTCAGATGAAGAAATTGAAACTATTTCTAGTCATATGAAAAGATGCTCCAAGTCATTATTAATCAGAGAAATGCAAATTAAGACAACTCTAAGATACCACTACACACCTGTCAGATTGGCTAAGATGACAGGAAAAAATAATGATGATTGTTGGAGGGGATGTGGGAAAACTGGGACATTGATTCATTGTTGGTGGAGTTGTGAACGAATCCAACCATTTTGGAGAGTAGTTTGGAACTATGCTCAAAAAGTTATCAAACTGTGCATACCCTTTGATCCAGCAGTGTTACTACTGGGATTATATCCCAAAGAGATTATAAAGAAGGGAAAGGGACCTGTATGTGCACGAATGTTTGTGGCAGCCCTTTTTGTAGTGGCTAGAAACTGGAAACTGAATGGATGTCCATCAGTTGGAGAATGGTTGAATAAATTGTGGCATATGAAAATTATGGAATATTACTGTTCTGTAAGAAATGACCAACAGGATGATTTCAGAAAGGCCTGGAGAGACTTACACGAACTGATGCTGAGTGAGCAGGACCAGGAGATCATTATATACTTCAACAACAATACTGTATGATGACCAGTTCTGATGGACCAGGCCCTCCTCAGCAACGAGATCAACCAAATCATTTCCAATGGAGCAGTAATGAACTGAACCAGCTATGCCCAGAGAAAGAACTCTGAGAGGTGACTAAAAACCATTACATTGAATTCCCAATCCCTATATTTATGCCCACCTGCATTTTTGATTTCCTTCACAAGCTAATTGTACAATAATTCAGAGTCTGATTCTTTTTGTACAGCAAAATAACAGTTTGGTCATGTATACTTATTGTGTATCTAAGTTATATTTTAATATATTTAACATCTACTGGTCATCCTGCCATCTGGGGGAGGGGACAGGGGGGTAAGAGGTGAAAAATTGGAACAAGAGGTTTGGCAATTGTTAATGCTGTAAAGTTACCCATACATATAACCTGTAAATAAAAAGCTATTAAATTAAAAAAAAAAAAAATTTTTTTTTTAAAGTTAAAAAAAAAAAAAGCCTCAGTTTAAAAGGGCCAAAGTCTCTGAGGAGACTGAGGAGTTTGGATTGAATCTTCATGGGAAAAAAAGGAATTTCAAGAAGAAAGGAACCCAAGTAAGAGTTCATGTGTTCATGTGCATGTGTACAAACTCAGACAGAAGATTGAGAATCGGGCACAAAGAACTAAGTTGGCCAGTGTGGTTGAACTGAAGTGTTTGTACAAAGGGAGTAATAATAATAATAAGGAAGAAATTGTTCTTTCGATCTAACTTGAGAAAGGTTTTAAAATAGCAAACAGGAGTTTATATTTCATCCTAGAAGGTATAAAGTGCCACTGGAGTTTATTGAGTAAGGAAATAATGCTAAGAGCTATGCCTCAGGAAAGTTTTGGCAAACTGCATAGAGCAGGATAGTTTGAAGGTTGAAAGTGAGACAAGAAAACCAATTAGAAGGCTCTTCCTAGCTCGTTTTGGAGGTAATACTGTTGAATTAGGGTAGCTATTTTTTAAAGGGGGGAAAAAGGGACAGGTTCAAGAGAAGTTGTGATAGAATATATAAGCTTCTTGAGGGCAAGAGCTGGTCTTTTCACTGAATCCCTAAAACTTATCACAGTACCTAGCATATTGAACTTAACATTTTTCTTCAAGATCCTCCTCCCCCTCTCCATTATTTTAGAGGGCATAACCATTTTTATGATTCTTCGGGCTCAAAACCCAGAAGTGAGCCATACTTATCTTACTGTCTGAACCCTCCTCAACCCTCTCAAGCTCTGGGAGTTTTCACTTTGGCAACATGTCTCCAATGCATCACCTTCTTTCTTCAGTCATTGCCACTTCTTTAGTGCAGGCCCCTATTACCTCCAATTGGATTATGGCAATAGCCTGTTGTTGGGTTTGCCTGCCTCAAGTCTTTTCCTCACTCCATGTCTATCATTAAACTGCTAAGGTGATTTTTCCTAAATTGCAAGTCTGACACCTGACACTCCTCTCTCTCTGTCTCTCTCTCTCTCTGTCTCTCTCTCTCTCTCTCTCTCTCTCTCTCTCTCTCTCTCTCTCTCTCTCTGTGTGTGTGTGTGTGTGTGTGTGTGTGTGTGTCTCTCTCTCTCTCAACAGAATCACTTCCTTTATTTCCTTCAAAGCCACCTGGCTTCAGTGGCAAGATATGGATCAGGAGTTTAACTGGAGATGGAAGCAAAGGAAGACTTTGGCCCTTTTAAATTGAGGCTTTCAACAGGTCTCAATTTGAAAGAGCACCTATTCAGTGATTAAGGCTAGGTAGCAAATGAAGTAAAGAATAACTTCTTTCACCTAGTCTAAACAAATAAGTGGATGGATGGATAAATAGATGAATAAATAAATCTGGAGGGGGAGACCATCAGGGTTTCTGACATAGAAATGATTGTTGTTTACAATCATTATGAGTTAATCATCAACAGGTCTCAATTTGAAATTGTATCTATTCAGTCATTAAGGCTAGGTAGCAAATGAAGTAAAGAATGACTTCTTTCACCAAGTCTAAACAAATAAGTGGATAGATGGATGGATAAATAGATGAATAAATACATCTGGAGGGGGAGACAATCAGGGTTTCTGACATAGAAATGATGATTGTTTACAATCATTCTGAGTTAATCAGGACCAAACAATAACTAACTTGTGTTTATGATCTTAAAAAGAAGTAAGAACATACACAGATGCTTCTGGTTTTTTGTGCAATATTTAATTGAAAAGGATCACAGCTACCTAAATTAGCAATTTTTGAACTTTTCCATTTTATGATTCTTAGAGAATTGGGGAATACCTCTCTCTTCTCTACCAAAGCATATGTCTTTTTTAAGCTGCTAAGAAGAGGAAGGACTTACTCTTTGATCTCTGTACCTCAGGCTTATTAGGAAACAAGAAATTGATATCACTACTAAATGAACTTAAGGTACAAATTCTTTTATTGTTCAAATGTACATGAAGTGTGCATTTATAAAAATGGAACTGGAATCAGGAGGACCTGAGTTCAAATGGGATATTTATTAGCTGTATGTGATCCAGGGCAAAACATTTAGCCTCCATTGGCCTCCGTTTCCTCATCTGCAAAATTATGATAATAGCACCTATCTTTTAGGGGTTGTGAAGATAAAATGTGTATTTGGAAAGTACTTTGTAAACATGAAAACACTTTACAAAATCTAGCTATTATTTCACATGTGTACATGCATATATAATATATCTTTATATATACTATATGTATATGTACATTTATATGGTGTAGCCAAAACTCAATAAATGCAATAATTTATGCCATTTTTATGCTTATAATACATAGAAACAAAATGCATATTTTCATATAAATGTTCAAGGTATCCTAAGGAAAAGACTAGTTCCCAACTACAAATTGGGGTATTTCTCAGATACTCTGTGTGTCAGACACAACCATTAACATTTTCCAAATAAAAGGATAAATATCTCTCCCATTCACACATACCAGTAAATTAAAATGTGAAATTAATCTCAATTTGTAGATATAACTATAATTGGATGATTATTTCCCACAGATTAGATCATTATATTCTCCGGAAAGATCCACCCTGCTGATTACATTTATTTATATATATCTAATCTATTTAATATACACACAAATATATGTATAAATGTCTTTATAAATGCATGTATGCATATATACATGAATAAATTGTTATCCACAAAATTAATCTGTACATTTTTATACATTTTATTTAGCTAGTGAAATGTTTTAATGCTTTTTAGTTAAGTTCACACAATGCCTTCCTCCAGTTGTGTTGATATAGCATCTTGATGGGAGGAAGGAAAGGAGGATGCTGATAAAATGGCAGAATAGGTCAGAAAATTCCAAGCTCTCTAAATTTACCCCATAAACAAAATAAAATTGTGCCTGAGAGTAAACACAGACTAGTGAAAACCACATAAGGTTGGGGCAGAACTGGGATCCTCCTAAAACAGCCCAAAATTAGCAGAAGAAAGACCCTAGATCAGGACTTAACTGTAAGCTAGCTCTACAGAAACAGGAAACAGGAAGAACCTTGGGACTAGCTGGGTTGGAGGGAGCCTCAGCCCAAGCCATAGGAACTTTCACCTCCTAGACAGTGTGGAGAGTCAGGGGTCTAAGTCTGGGAAGACTAAGAGAACCTTTGCAGGTAAGGAACACCCAGGCCCTTGTGTGCTGCGGAGATATGGCCCTAGGCGAGAAGGAACCAGCACACCTGGTGAGTGCAGAGGCTGGGGGGCAGGGATGATAATGGCTGCAAGAATTTGCAGGAGGGTGGAGCTTTTGGTTTGAGATTCTAGGCCAAAGGGGAAAGCTGAAATGAAGCCAGAGGCACCATCCCCACCCCAGGATTAAAGGTGCTTACAGTAATAGTTCTCATTTAAAAAAAAAAAAATGGGGGCATCTAGGTGGGGCAGTGGATAGAGCACTCATCCTGAAGTCAGGAGGACCTGAATTCAAATATGGTCTCAGACATTAACTCATCCTATCCGTGTGACCCGGGGCAAGTCACTAAACCCCAATTACCTTAGGAAATAAAAAAAAAAGAAAAGAAATTAAAAGCCAAAGACGGCAAGAACCTAATCATAGAAACTTACTATGGGAATAGGGAAGATCTGGGTTCACCTTCAGAGGGAGTACAGTGAAGTAAAAAAAAGCTTCTGTCCTGAAAAGTAACTTTAAATGGCTATCTGCCCATAAAAAATTTATAGAACCCAAGACTTTAAAAATCAATGAGAGACTGAGGAAAAACTTAAAAAAAAAAAAAATCATCCAAGAAAAATTTAAAAAAATATATGAAAAGAAAGTCAAACAACCAGAAAAGGAGATAGAGTCTTAAAGATGAAAATCATTCTTTGAAACTTAGAATTGGGCAAGGGAAAGGTAGCTTTCCAAGAGACCAAGAAATAACAAAACAAAATATAAAGAATGAAAAAATAGAACATAATATGAACGTGAATTGTGAAACATAAGAAAAATAACAGATTTGGAGAACAGATCAAGAAGAGAAAAAGGTAATTGAACTACCTGAAAGCTGTGACCAAAAAAAGAACTTAGACATAATAATATAAGAAATAATCATAGTATTTTCCTGAAATGATAGGACACAAGAGGAAAGTAGAAATAGGAAAAAAATCTGCTAATCTCAAAAGAGATCCTACAAGGAAAACACATAGAAACATCATTGCTAAATTTCAAAAAACCCAGATCAAAGAGAAAATTCTATATGAAACAAAAAACCAAACCAAATATGCTGGATCTACAATTAGAATTGTATGGGATTTATCAACAGCTAAAATAAAAGACTTCAGATTCTGTAATATATCTTGACAAAAAACTAGACCTACAGCCAAAAATGAAATCTCAGATTTTCAAGATTTTGTCTCAATCCAACTCAATAGCAAATTTAACATATAAGAGTCAACATCAAAAACTATTTTCAAGGGACACAACAAGGACAAACTATTTTATTCGTGGACATATAAACCATACACTTATCAAGATATCAGTAATTGGCTAGTTCAAAAGAAAGATTGGGTCAGAGCTGCATATGATTCTAATTCTAAAAAGCAATATTATTTAGGAAAAGGTAAAAATTATGCTATACAAATGAGGCGCAGAGGAAGAATCGACACATAGGCATTAGATGTGGAAGGAGGACTGGTAGTTCTGAAAACCTCATATCAAGGATGGGTTAAAGTGGGGAACAATACACACATACACACACACACCATGAAGTATATGGCACCCTCCAAAGTCTATAAAGAAATAAGGGGAAAGGAATAGGGTAAAGTGGAATAAGGACTAAGTGTATAGATTAATGGGAAAAAAGATAAAAAGGGAGGGAAAGGGTAGCATAAGATAAGGGAGAGGGTTTAGGGTAAAGTTGAGTAGAGAAGGGTGTTAACTAATGGGAGAGAGGGATAAGGTATATAGATAATGGGAATGAGATAAAGAGGAAGCAAAAGGATAGGGGGAGAAGGGAAGGAAAGGATTCATGGTTGAGAGAGGTTACGTTATAATAAGGCAAGGAGTAGAACTAAAGTAGATAAGGAATCCTGATCACTTTAGGACTAGAAAGGTCCTACCTTTGGTGCCCTTCAAGACTTGGTAGAAGTCAGAAGATCACCATAGTCACTACATCCTGCCCTACCAAACATTCTATTCACATTTCCATATGAAAATGAGGGAAATTAAATGTAATATAGCCTTGCTATATTAAGACCAAGTAAATTGTTAACTTTTCAGTGATGTATGAGTGCCTCTTTCATTCCAGCATTGAATGTGAACTAAAAGGATGCCAAGGGTCAGGCCCACCAGTGAGTATCTTGTAGGTCTGGGGAGACAGCTAATGCAAAAAGCAAAAAGAAGGGAAATGGAATATTCATGGAAAGCCAGTCAAGTAGCATGGTGGATAGAGTACTGGACTTGAAGTGAAGAAGACCATAATTCTTCAAGTCTTAATTTCCTATTGTAAAATGAAGATATATTAGATTTAATGGTCTTGAATTTCCTATCCAATTTCCCTATGAACTGCAAGCAGTCCAGTTTGATTGGAAGGCAGTTTACATTGCAATTAGTATGGAAAAAATGGCTGGAACCTGGCTTTGAAAGGCTTTCAGTGTTAAAGCAGATGAGTTTATGTAGAGTATCCCCAAAGTTAAATTTATACTGCATTAAGACTTTTAGGACACTACTTTTTCTTAGAATCACTAAAGAACTATTAGAATATCTTGAGCAATGCTATAGCATGATCACACTTATGTTTGAAGAATATATTTTTTTTTCCCCTGAGGCAATTAGGGTTAAGTTATTTACCCAAGATCACACAGTTAGGAAGTCTTAAGAGTCTAAGACCAGATTTGAAGTCATGTCCTCCTGACTTCAGGGCTGGTACTCTATCCACTGTGCCACCTAGCTACCCCAAGGACATCAATTTTAAGGCTATCGGAAGAGTAGATTGAAGAGAGGACAAATTACAAATGTGAGATCAATTGAAAATTATTGCATTACTTTATTTTTCAATATAAAATTTAGTCCTAGATAATTTTTGAGACTATCCTTTAACTCCCAGCTTTGTTGATCAAAAATTTAATAAGCATGTCTTTCTTGATTTCTCATAGTAGAGCCACTATATACTTTTCGGGCCAGTATTCTTTTTTTTTTTTTTTTTTAAATAGCTTTTTATTTACAAGTTATATGCATGGGTAATTTTATAGCATTGACAATTGCCAAACCTTTTGCTCCAGTTTTTCCCCTTCTTCGTCCTCCCCCTCCCCCAGATATCAGGTTGAGTAATACATGTTAAATATGTTAAAAGTATAAATTAAATACAAAATAAGTATACATGTCCAAACAGTTATTTTGCTGTACAAAAAGAATCGGATTCTGAAATAGTGTACAATTAGCCTGTGAAGAAAATCAAAAATGCAGGTGGACAAAAATAGAAGCATTGGGAATTCTATGTAATGGTTCTTAGTCGTCTCTCAGAGTTCTTTTGCTGGGTTTAGCTGGTTCAGTTCATTCCTGTTCCATTGGAACTGATTTGGTTGATCTCGTTGCTGAGGATGGCCTGATCCATCAGAACTGGTCATCATATAGTATTGTTGTTGAAGTATATAATGATCTCCTGGTTCTACTCATTTCACTCAGCATCAGTTCATGTAAGTCTCTCCAGGTCTTTCTGAAATCATCCTGTTGGTCATTTCTTACAGAACAATAATATTCCATAACATTCATATACCACAATTTATTCAGCCATTCTCCAACTGATGGACAGCCACTCAGTTTCCAGCTTCTGGCCACTACAAAAAGGGCTGTAGGGCCAGTATTCTTAACATCAGATCCTATGACTTTTCTTTTTCTTTCTTTCTCTCTCTCTCTCTCTCTTTTTTTTTTTTGGCTGAGGCAAAAAAAAAAAAAAAAAGACTTGCTTAGGGTCCCCCAGCTAGGAAGTGTTATGTCTGAGACCAGATTTGAACTCAGGTCCTCCTGACTTCAGGGCTGATGACCCACCCAGCTGCCCTGGATCCATGACTTAAAAAAAATTTTTTTTTTATAACTTTATTTTAACAAACGTGGCTTATTTTGTAATCCTATCTATTTTGTTTTATGAATTTAAAAACATTTTGAGAGGGAGTTCATAAACTTTGTCAGACTGCCAAAGGTGTCCATGACCCCAAAAAAAATACTGACCCCAGCTTTAAGGGGTTAACATATAAAAGTGGGTATATAAGCATCATTTCCAAGGTTTTATCAATCATCTTTTTCATTCAGCTACTAAAAGTGTTATAACTTTCACTTCCTCTAAATAGTCAAGTACTACAGTCTTCTCTGTACCACCTGGGCTGTGAGCCAACATGAGCAAGTTGGATCAAAGTACTCACCAAACCAGAACTATCCTAAAGGTAGTATCCAAAGACAATCAAAGGAAGCTTGCAACCTGCATTTACTGGAAGTTATTCATAGAGAATAATTGCAATATCCTTTCCCTCCAACTAACACTGACTGCATCTGGAAACATAAGGTAGCCACACCCTGGTCAGGAAGTATAGTAGTTTACCTTCATTCTCAAAAAGGTATCATAGAATCTGTTATTACTTTCCTCTGACAGATTAGAAGGCAGCATATTACTTTAAATCACAGCAACAAATACAATCTCTAATGGAAACTTGTCATCTCCCTAGAGTCATACATGAAACTTAAGAAGTGCTTATATCCCTGAGGCCTTGAGATATAAGATCAGAAAAAGCTTGTAGCACAACAGGAATGTAAGTAGTATTACTCAAACGTGGGGTTGGACTAGGTGGCTTGAAACTATGGTTCCAACAGTCTTTAGTTCTAGGATTTATTTATATAAAATGGCTCTTTGTTCTGCTTGCTTCACCAAGATGCAAGATTGTAATTACATATAGAACAAAACTGAGCAGGGATTTTAAATGAAGTTTTTTTTTTTTTCTTCTCAACAGGATTAAAAATCCTTACATTAATTTTGTCACTATTGCTGAGCAAACTATCTCCTTTGAAGTTTATACCATTCACTCTATCATCCCATCCCTATCTTTGTTGTAATTATTTATAGATTTTCAGGTCTTTTTTCCACTTCAGTGAGTTAGTATTTAGTTTTCAGTCTTCCTTTCCACCTTGCTCTCCAGGCTTCTATTCTCATTTGTGGTACCTACTTTTCATTTACAATGAATGAGAGAATCTACTCTCATATACTAGATACTTAAGTACTAGTTTTGGTGACTCTTAATGTATTGACCTACAAGTTCATCAACTTCTTCATGTTGTCCTCAGTCTCCAATTTAGCCCTCCACAGTAGGAATAATACTTTATATCTTATTATCACCGAAGATTTTTCTACTTCCAAGATCTTGAACCCTGAAATTCTCCTGTCTGATATGTTTCTTCTGCCTTGTCTTCTGCCACTCTTCTAAAACTTTTTTCTTAATCTTTATCTAGCCTCTAATCTTCTATTCTCCTAATCTATCATCCCTGTTTTGGCTACAACATCTTTGCCTTACGGTCTAAACCTCATATTTAAACTATACAGCAAGGTTTTGTCCTCTAACATAAAGACTTTTATTCCTTTAACCAGAAGGTTATTTACAGCCTAGCATTCAACTGGTTTCTCATTGCCATGTAGCAATGTTTGCATTCATCTCTAATTGATTACCATGTTTTCCAAAGTTCTCTCTAAGAACCCATGACTCTATTCTCTTATTAGTAGATTGAGTCTGCCATCCCTTCAAACATTTATCCTCTATCACTCTATCCTTTTACTACTGAATTCTTCTGAGTCATCTGCACTTACGGTCTTAATTCTATTTCAACAGACCTTTATAAAAGTGCCTTTTGTGTCCAAAATGCTATACTAATAAACTAAAGTCACAAGAATAAAACTGAAGCATTCCTGAGTTCAAGGAATATACAGTAGGAAAGATAAAAATGAAATTTGAGGTGGTAAGAAACAATAATTACTGGGGGAATAGGAAGGATTTAGGTGGTTGCTGAGCTTTGAGTAAATTAGGGATTCTAAAAGGTTTAGGTGAAAAGAGAATGTATTCTAGAGATAGGAAACCTAGGGAATGAATAATTGGGAAATAATATATCAAGTTTAGGGAATAGCTTCTACTAGCTAGTTTAGCTAGAAAATACTGTGTGTGTAGTGGAAAGTAATATGAAATGTCAGGAAAAGCAAGTTGGCCTCAGAGAATGTTAAATACCAGGTTTTGTGTTTAATCTTATGAAATAGGGAGGTCCTTAAATTGCTGAAGCAAGGGAGTGACATAATATTCAAATCAGTGTCTGAGGAAGCTTTTTTGGGTACCTGGGTGGGATTTGCTTGAGTAACAGGAAGGCTATATATAGAAGAGGAGCTGTAAAGCAAGGATCAACAAAATTTGGCAACTGAATGGATAAGAAGGCTATGAAAAAGGGAAAGGTCAAGAGTGACTCCAAAGTTGTAAAGAGGCAGTAGGCAGATGGCTTTGTGTGGGACTCACATTTATAAGAGATTATAACTATACATAGAGGTTTTTGTGGTTATCTTGGGAGAAATGATAATTGAACCCGTGGGTGCAAATGAGATCACTAAAGTAGACAGACCTGAAAGTAAAAGAGAAAATAATGAACAGACAGAGCCTTGGAAGATCACTTTCCTTCCAGAGCAGGTTGATGGATGAAGATACAGGAAAGGACTGAGGAGTCTTTTTTATCAAACTGGCCAGAGGAGAAGTAGGAGTCAGATCATAAAAGCCAAGGGAGGAAAGAAGAGACTTAGAATATCTGCTGAGGGAGATTCCATAGTCAGAGAAGAATAAAAGGATGGCTCAGCATCATTGGACTTCAGTTATCTGACACATTTGTAGTTGTATGAGTTCCTCAAGTGAGAAGAAGCAGGGGAGATGAATGGTGGAGGTGACTTAGGTGATTTGTTGAGTCATGAGACTTGAAAGAGAAGGTTTCAAGGAATTCAGCTGTGGATACACGCTTATAATATATGTAGAATTAAAGCAGTCAACTATAGTAGTAAGATCATGGAGACCACTTTTTGGCTAATCATTCACTCCTTAGGTTCTTGGTTTTGCTCACCACTTTACAAGAACTATTCCTTTAAAGACCTTAACTTAATAAATCAATTTTTTTTCCTATTTCTAAGTCAAAGTAAATATAACACTCTGTTTGCATTTTAGGCATATATGTACCAGAAACAATTTTTATTAATTTATCATCATTCTAATCTAGTCATTGTTGTTTTTGTATAAAGAAATATCCAAAGTGACATAGTCTCCTTTTACTCCTAGGCATTTCTCTTAACAAGTCCTGGGGATTGTAAGAAGGAACCTAAAGAAGCAAGCATTTATTAAGTACCTGCTTTGTGTCAGGCCCTGGGCTAAACATTGTACAAATATTATCGCACTTGATTCTCACAATAACTCTGTAAAACAGATGCCATCATGATCTTCTCTCACAGTTGAGGGAACTGATGCAGACAGAGGCTGTGTGATTTGCCCAGAATCACACGCCTAGGTGTCTGAAGCTGAATCTGAACTCAGGTCTTCTTGACTTGGGGCCCAGTGCTCTATTCACTGTGTGATCTAGCTACCTCTAGGCAGCTCCCTTTCTCTTTCCTCTGCATCCCCTCCTCTGACACTGTCACCATCCTAGTGCAAGACCCCATCACCTCAGTATTGCAGTGGTCGCCTAGTTGGCCACTATGCTTTGTTGTTTTCTCCCTGTTCTGCTACTTTCTTCGTTTATCTGTCAAAGTGATCTTCCAAAAGCACAGGTCTGAACATAAAACCCAGTTATTCCATAAACTCCAATTACCTTCTGGATCAAACAAAATCCTTTGGTTTTTAAAGGCTTTCAGAACTTGGACCTTTCTTATCTTTTCAGTCTTCCAACACTTTGCTCCCTTCCACGTGCTCTGTGATCCAGTGTTCTTTGTCTTTTCACTGTTCTTCTCATAACACCTCCCATCTCCCAACTCTGGACATTTTCATTGGCTATTCCTCAGGTCTGGGATTCTCTACCTCCTTGTTTCCCTTGCTTTAAATCCTGCCTTTTGAAATCATCCTTCCCTGGTCTTTTTATAATGTTAGCATCTTCATCTGAAATTGTTTCCAAGTTATTACAAATGTATGTATATATGTGTGTGTGTGTACATACATATCTCTATCTCTTGTTTGTAGACTCCCCAATTGTGAACTCTCTGAGGGCAGAGCCTAGGGTTTTTGTGGGTTTTTTTTTCCCCATTACTTTATATCTTGATGCTTAGCACAGTACTTGGCACATTTTAAATACTTAATAATACTTGTTCACTGAATTTGACTTACTTCTCTGGCTGATTCATTCTTCAAACAAATGTCATTAAGTGTATTCCTAATGTACAATCTAATCATGTTACTAACTTGTTCAATTATCTTCAACAACTCCATATTGCCTGTAGCCTAAAACCCAAACTCCTCGCTGGTCATACTGTAACTAATTATACTTTATTGATTATAAAACAGGACATTATTCAATGCTAAACTTAGAGAGATTAAGTAGTTGTCTGTGTTCATAGTAAGCATTAGGGAGAGAAATTAATTTCAAATCTTCTGCCTAATCTAATACTTTCATCCCTAAACAAAGTTCATTATTTTCCTAACTTAAATCTGGTCCTCTATCATTTTCATCAGTGTCATGATTATACTCTTCACCTTCCATATTCAAATAGTTAACAAATTCTTGTAACTCAATTTAGGCAATGTCTTTTGTATATATCCCTTATTCTGTACTCAGATTCTCATTAACTGCTCAAAAATCTTCTTTATTGTTGTTGTTATTCAGACATATGTGATTCTTCATGAAATGGATTTTCTTGGTAAGGATGTTGGAGTGGCTTGCCATTTCCTTCTCTAGTTTATTTTACATATGAGGAAACTGAGGCAAATTTACTTTAACACCTAGTTGCCTTGCTCTCCAAGAAGACCAACATGATGTCACTATGTTGCAGTCAAGGTACAGTATGTCCACTGTGGCTGATCAGGTGAGCTCAGAAGGCTCTATCACAAGTCAAATAGTTCATATGTACATTTGGACTGGAGATGTCTCCAAGTTTGTGTATGTCACATTTCTTTTGAATTAGAGGAATTTCTTGATTCTGGCATGCCCTACTGAGTGTTCATACCAGTGTCTCCTATATGTCACAACAATTCTTCAGAGACATACTGCCCTTGATAGTGTCCTTCTATTGGTTCTTTCACTCTCCATGTGGGTGTTTGCCTTGGGTGAGTTCTCCATAAAATAGTCTTTTAGGCAAATGTTTATTTGGCATTTGAACAATGTGGCCAGCCCATCAGGGCTGTACTTTCTGTAGGAGAGTTTGAATGCTTGGCTGTCCAGTTTGAGAAAAGACTTCATTGTTGAGGACCTTATCTTTCCAGGTGATCTTCAGAATCTTCCTAAGACAATTCAAGGGTTAGTGATTCAGTTTTCTGATGCATGATACAGGCACACTGTCCTGTTTCACAATCATATAACAATAAGGTCATCACAGTGGCTCTGGAGACCTTCAGTTTGGTAGGCAATCTAATACCTCTTCTCTACCCCACTTTCCTTTGGAGACTCCTAAACACTGATTGACCTGGCAATGATGTTGTCAACCTTGTTTTCTATGTATAAGCCCCTAGAAGGTATATTGCCAAGGTAAGTGAACTTATCCACATTTAAAACTTCTCCATTTAGGATCACTGATGGTTGCGTGGATGGAGGGTATGGTGCTGGCTGATGGAGAACCTCTATTTTCTTGGTGTTAGGCCAAAATTAGCACAAACTGCAGAGAATTGATCCATCCTTTACTGCATCTCAGCTTCAGAGATTGCACTAAGTGCACATTCATTGTTTGGTACATAGTGAGCACTTAAACACCATTTACTCTTTGAAAAGTGCAGAGCAGTGTAGTTCTAAAGCAATTTCTTTTAGAATGCTTTTCTTGTGTTGATTTAGTTATTGAAATTTATGTAGCTACCCCTACTGTTCCAGGTCTAGCTAGTCTTCTGTGCTGGTCAACATAGCCTTAATCATCATTTTGTTAGTAGAGGTGTCAGTTTACCAGTACTTTTATTTATAAAAGTCTTTCCTATTACCTGCTAGTTTTACCATCAAATCTCATTTTCCTAAGATATGGCAATGAAGGAGGAGCTAAATTGAAATTACTTATTCCCTTTTGTAAATATGTACCCACAGGACTGCCTTGCCCTTATGACAAATTGTCTTTAAAAGCTGTTTAGTTTAAATCCCCAGTGTTGATTGATACCAATGATCATCCTACCAACACATTTTTCTTGGTGTTTTAATAAACTTTTAATTTTCTTTTCCTGAGTTTTGCCTCTTTCTGTAGGGCAAAGGTTTAAACAAAGAATTTTCTTTAACAGAAGATTAAAATAAAAAAATATGAAAAGAAAAGTTTTTAGCAACTGTATTCTGTTAATAGAAAAATGGTGTTTAATAATTTTTTTTTCTCTACCACATATTACTTCTTTAGCTTGCTTTGATTTTGATACATTTTTTCTAGTGGATATACTTATTATCAAAGCCAAAACTAGTAGAAAATGGTTACTTCACCATAGTTTTAAGCTATGACCTCACAGCTGTCTTGCCTTCCTCTCTGCCTTGCCTTTTCACTAAGATTCACTAATCTTCTCCCACCCCAAACATGAACCAATTAGCCTATAGATTCATGCCACCTGAAACTTAGATTAGCTCATTATCAGCTGCCACTACTCTTCCCCACCCCCACCCCAATTTTGCCAGTCCCATCCAGGTAAATTCAGTCCTGGCTCTGCATAGTTTCTATTCTTTTCATCTTATGACTCTAATCGAAATCTCATTTTCTAAGATACCACCATATCTTGACATCTTCTCTAAGGCTTTCAGCCCCTTTCAAAGTTTCTTGCAGTCAAGAAAAATTGGGATAGTTCTTGCTTTCTTTTGCTACTTTCGGATCTTCCATCTTCCTCTTTTCATCATAACTTCCTTTTCTCCCTTGGAGTTCATTGCATCCTGTTAAAATTCATGTTGTTGTCATTTATGGACAGCTAGGTTATTTTTACCTTTTCTGCATCTCTTGAGTTCTATGGTTGGAGATCAAATTTTTTGTTTAGTTCTGGTTTTTTCTTCAGAAACAAATGGAATTCATTTGTTTCATTAAATGTCCATCTTCTTCCCTGGAAGAAAATGCTCAGCTTAGCTGGGTAGTTTATTCTTGGCTGCATCCCAAGTTCTTGTGCCTTTCGGAATATCATATTCCAGGCCCTTCGTTCCTTTAATGTAGAGGCAGCCAGATCTTGGGTGATCCTTATTGTGGCACTTCGGTATTTAAATGGTTTTTTTTTTGGCTGCTTGTAAAAATTTTTCCTTAATCTGATAGTTCTGAAATTTTGCCACAATATTCCTTGGGGTTTTTATTTTAGGGTTTCATTCAGAAGGTGTGCGATGAATTCTTTCAATGCCTATTTTACCTTCTGATTCTATTACATCTGGGCAGTTCTCTTTGATGATTTCTTGTAAAATAGTATCTAGGCTCTTTTTTTCATCATAGTATGGACAGCTAGGTCAGGTTTCATCCTTTTACAACAAGATTTTCAATCTTCTTCACCCCCTCTGGTTTTCCTGCACACCTTTAGCTATTTGTTTTCTCAACTTTCACTACCATGATTTCTGTCTCCAGTATTATCTCAACCATATTTGGAATCATCACAATTTAGCCACCCTGCCCCTGTCCTCTCCCCACCCTCCAAGGTCGTTCAGACGTTACTTATTTTTGTTGTCAAAATCATTGGTTTACAATTCTACTTATGATCCGTATTCTAAAAGTTGGACTGATGGTTGATTTGTGCCATGTGCTTTTCTCATCCAATTCAACTTCAGATAATTGAGCATACCCTGAAAGAACAGAAATCCTGAATTAGAAATCAGAATATCTGGGTCTTAGTCGTTACCCTCCCATTTATTAGACTTATGACCTTGCACAAATCACTAGCCCTAGTGTGCTTCTTGATCATCAATCTTGCATCTCCAATTGATTCTTGAATATTTTGGACTGTGTGTCCTGTAAACATCTTAAACTTACTCTGGTTCAAAATCTAGTTCTTATTTTCAGCTCCTCATCCCTCTAAATACAGTCTCTTTTGCCAGATCCTGTTGATTATTCTACCTTTCCAACTATAACTCTTTCTCTCCTCTGATACTGTCCTCATCATCTCATACATGGGCAATTGAAATAGCTTTTTGGTTGTCCTTCATTCTTCAAGTCTCTTCACTCTAGTCTAGCTTCCACTCGGCTACTGTGATCTTCCTAAAATCCAGGTCTGTCCATGTCCCTCTTTCCACCTCCCCATTTCCCCCATAATTCTTTTACCTCCAGAATCAAATATAAAACTTCTTTTTGCCTTTAATTGGCCTTTCTAATTTTGATGGATTTTAGTCCCATTCATGTATTGTCCTAGCCAATGGCTCAGGCCTTCTTATTGTTCCTCAAACAAGTTACCCAATCCATGATCTGAAAAAGGCTTCATTTCTTAAATATACAGAGAATTGACTCAAATTTATAAGAATTCAAACCATTCTCCAATTGATAAATGCTCAAAGGATATGAACAGACAATTTTTAGATGAAGAAATTAAAACCATTTGTAGTCATATAAAAAATGCTCTAAATCATTATTGAGTAGAGAAATGTGAATTAAGATAATTCTGAAGTATTACCATACACCTCTCAGACTAAGATGACAGGAAAAGATAATGACAAATGCTGGAGGGGATGTGGGAAAATTGGGACAGTGATACATTGTTGATGCACTTGTGAACTGATTCAACCATTCTGAAAAGCTATTTGAACTATGCCCAAAGGGCTATCAAACTGTTTATTGATCCAGTAGTGTCTTTATTGGATCTGTATCCCAAAGAGAGCATAAAAAAGAGAAAAAGAGGGGCAGCTAGGTGGTGTAATGGATAGAGCACCAGTCCTGAAGTCAGGAGGACCTGAATTCAAATCTGTCCTTAGACACTTAACACTTCCTAGCTTTGTGACCCTGAGCAATCACTTAACCCCAAAAGCCTCAGTAAAGAGAGAGAGAGAAAGAGAGAGAGAGAGAGAGAGAGAGAGAGAGAGAGAGAGAGAAAGAGACACGTGCAAAAAAATGTTTGTAGCAGCTCTTTTTGTAGTGGCAAGAAACTGGAAACACTTAGTGGATGCCCATCAGTTGGAGAATGGCTGAATAAATTATTTTATGTAAATGTTATGGAATATTATTGTTCTGTAAGAAACAATCAGTAGGATGATTTCAGAGAGGCCTGGAGAGACTTTTTTTTAAAAATTTATTTATTTAATAGCCTTTTATTTACAGGATATATGCATGGGTAACTTTACAGCATTAACAATTGCCAAACCTCTTGTTCCAATTTTTCACCTCTTACCCCCAACCCCCTACCCCAGATGGCAGGATGACCAGTAGATGTTAAATATATTAAAATATAACTTAGATACACAATAAGTATACATGACCAAACCGTTATTTTGCTGTACAAAAAGAATCAGACTCTGAAATATTGTACAATTAGCTTGTGAAAGAAATCCAAAATGCAGGTGTGCATAAATATAGGTATTGGGAGTTCAATGTAATGGTTTTTAGTCATCTCCCAGAGCTCTTTCTCTGGGCGTAGCTGGTTCAGTTCATTACTGCTCCATTGGAAATGATTTGTTGATCTCGTTGCTGAGGATGGCCAGGTCCATCAGAAATTCATGTACCACAATTTATTCAGCCATTCTCCAACTGATGGACATCCATTCAGTTTCCAGTTTCTAGCCACTACAAAAAGGGCTGCCACAAACATTCGTGCACATACAGGTCCCTTTCCCTTCTTTATAATCTCTTTGGGATATAATCCCAGTAGTAGCACTGCTGGATCAAAGGGTATGCACAGTTTGATAACTTTTTGAGCATAGTTCCAAACTACTCTCCAGAATGGTTGGATTCGTTCACAACTCCACCAACAATGCATCAATCCCACATCCCCTGGCCTGGAGAGACTTCCATGAACTGATGCAAAGTGAAGGGAGTAGAATCAGGAGAACATTGTACATGGCAACAGCTAGATTACACAATGATCAATTCTGATGGATGTGGGTCTTTTCAACAGCGAGATGATTCATACCAGTTTTGGTTTTGTGGTAAAGAGAGCCATATGCATCCAAGAAGAGGACTGTGGAGACTGAGCTCCAATGTGGATCACAACATTGTATTTTCACTTTTTTTATTGTTTGCTTGCATTTTGCTTTTTTTTTTTCTCATTTCCTTTTTGATCTGATTTTTGTGTGTATGTGTAGCATGATAATGTGGAAATATGTATAGAAGAATTGCACATGTTTAACATGTTGGCTTACTTCCCATCTAGGGAAGGGGGTGGGAGGAAGGAAAAGAAAAAAAAAATTGGAAAAAACAAGGTTTTGCAAAGGTGAATGCAAAGGTGAAAATTATCTATGCATATGTTTTAAAAATAAAAGGCTTTAAATTAAACAAAATTACTAAAAAAAAAAAATACTATAGGGGATTTAAAGGGAAAAAAAAAAAACTTGAAGCAAGTTACCCAATCTTCCAATTCAATGCATTTTCTTTCCTTCCTTCCTTCTTTCTTTCCTTCTTTCCTCTCTATCTTCCTCCCTCTCTCCCTTTTCTCCCTCCCTCTCTCCCTTCTCTCCCTCCCTCTCTCCCTTCCCTCCCTCCCTTTCTCCCTTCCTTCCTTCCTCCCTTCCTTCCTCCCTTCCTTCTTTCCTTTCTTCCTTCTTCCCTCCCTCCCTTCTTTCCTTTTTTCTCTTTTTCTCTTTCATAAATAGTATTTTTTTCGTTTCCAATGACATGTAAAGATAGTCTTTAACATTATTTTTAAATAAGATTTTGAGTTCCAAATTTTTTCCCTTCCTCCCCTGTCCCTTTATCAAGATGGCAAGACAACTAACATAGGTTATAAATGTGCAATAATGTAAAAGCATTTCCATATTATTCATATTGTCAAAGAACAAATGGAACAAAAGAGAAAAACCATAAACAAACAAAAAGCAAAAGTGATTTGACTTTACTTGACTGAAGACAGAACTATAACTAGCACTTTGTGCCTTTTTAAAAAAATGATACTGGGGTAAGCTAAGTGGAAAATGCCCTCAAATAATTTTTTAAAGGATACATTTAGTTGAAGTACAAAGGAAGAGACCTTTGGGATACTAGAGTGGAGACCATAATACAGTTTGTGAGAATGGGAAACTCACCTAAGTTAACCTCGAGTTAAATGCATTATACATTTTTAAATTTAAGTTACATTATTAACATTTCTTTCTCTATCAGCTTTTTAAGTTTAAACAATGAACAAAGCAATAAATCAAGTTCTGATTTATAATGTTTGCTGATTTCTAAGGTTTCTTTGGGGTACAAATAGCTCTTGGCCACATTTTTCTTAATAGCAAATTGTACTTGCAACAGGAAATGTATCACAGTTGAGGACATAGATATTGTTTTAGGATTGGGCAGTGAGGAAAATAATGCCTCCTCCTGATTGCTGGCAGGACTTTTAAAGGTTTACAAAGTTCTTTAGATTTTATAATAGGAATGAACAGTACCCATGGGAGTGAGTTTTTAGTAATGACTGTGCACCTTCCGTGAAAAAACAAGTAACACAGCTTACTTTTTTTGGAGTATTCTTTCCTGAAGGTAAAATACACATATAGACACCCCCTCAAACAATATAGTATTAGCAAAATCTAGGCTATGTAGAATTTATGGAAAATGTCTAGTTTTCTGGGTAGCTAAGAGTTTATCTTTTTTAAATAACAAGAAGTTTTTGTTTGCTTATTTGTTTTAATCATTGTTGATTGAGATTATTTCTAAAATGTCACACATCTTCCAGTTTTCTTTTAAAACTTTAAAATAAGTTGTTATTGATGTCTGTTTTTTCACAATATCAGAGTTTTCCCCAGTATTCTTCCCTTCTTCTTTGAAGAAAACTATTCTATGTAACAAATAGTATTTTTTAACACAAAAAAGGAAAAGAAAAAAAAATCAGAACAAGTGATCAAAACACTGAAAAAAGTCTGGAAAATACATGCAATGTACAACACCTATGGATCCCCTACTTCTACAAAGAGATAAGTAAGAAAACTATTCTATATAACAAATAGTATTTTTTTAACACAAAAAGGAAAAGAAAAAAAAAAACCAGAACAAGTGATCAAAACATTGAAAAAGGTCTGAAAAATACAATGTACAACACCTATGGATCCCCTACTTCTACAAAGAGATAAGTAAGAAAACTATTCTATATAACAAATAGTATTTTTTTAACACAAAAAAGGAAAAGAAAAAAAAATCAGAACAAGTGATCAAAACATTGAAAAAAGTCTGAAAAATACATGCAATATACAACATCTATGGATCCCCTACTTCTACAAAGAGATAAGTTGGAAGTGTCCGCGCTTTGCTCTTCTTTTAAACCCTACTTGTTTCTTTATCATTTTGTTACACTCCCTGACTTTTGAAAGAGATATTGAGAAACTTCTGAGTATAGGTTCTTGAGCGTCCAGGGAGGATCTTGCCCAAAAGCAGAACCATATATGACTCAAGGTCAAATAAAGGGAGTAGCCAAACTGAAAGGAAAAGTGATATACTGATACTTGAAAAAAGCTTGAACCATGGAGCCTCAGCTGTCCTCAGCTTGTATAAAGCCTTTGCTGGACTGCTCAGAGAATCATCAGCCTTCTATGGAATGGAATTTGTGGTAGCCTAAGTGGCTCCGTGGATAGAGTGCTAGACCTAGAGTCAGGAAGATTCATCTTTTTTGTCTTAATTTTCTCATCTGTAAAACGAGCTAGAGAAGGAAATAGCAAACCATTCCTGTGTCTTTATCAAGAAAACCCCAAATGAGGTCATGAAGAATTGTACATGACTGAAAAAAGACTGAACAATGATAATGTATAGCTTGTCCAGGAAAATTAGTCTCTAGTTGGGTGTTGGATGCAACTTTAGAGGGTCATGATCACCTAAATAGTACCTTATGCAGCACAACAGGGGTTTGTGTATTCAAACTAAGCATGATGGAAGCATTTGAGTCAGGTTTTGTAAATTCAATTCATTGCAAAATAGGGCTGTTTTGTTCTCTGTGGTGTAATGTTCTTTTGATTCGGTTTCCTTGGGGTCTCTGGGAACAGCCTTCGTTTCAGTTCAGTAATCACCATAAGTACAGCCAGGTGTTAAAGTCCAAATCCTTTATTGTCTCTTTCAAAGTCATGTCTCTTTTCCTGGGGCCCAGTTAGCTTTCTTAGAGGCCTATCTCTCTCCTTGGTTCAGAGAGCTTGAGCTCCCGCCTGTCTTTTCTGCTCTCTGTATCTCTCTGAATGAATCCTGGCTAAGGCTTCTAGCTTATATGCTCTACACTGAGTATAAAGCAATCATTATATCACTAGGAAACCATTATTTGTTGTAAGATTAAATCTATCATACTGAACCATGTTAAACTAGGTAACCATTGTCTCTATCAATTCCACTGACTTTTAATTTAATACCTTGTAAGAATCCTTTGTTTTAAATTCAGAGTTCTGGCCCATAACACTATGGTACCAAATTTATAACCTTTTTTGATTGCTCACAGTCCATTCATCTCTCAGTAAACAATTTTCATGAGTTGTGGCCAAAAAAAAATTCATCAATTGGTGACATGACTTCTGGGGGTGAGATTCTCTGAATTTAGGCTGATCTTGTACTCCAAAAGTACTTCCAAAGTACTGCTTTGGAAAAACCAGTTAGATCTGCTTTTTAAATTTTTCCTATGTCTTTCCTTGCTTTTCACTGACAGTATATTTGTCTATAGTATCTCACTGGACCCCTTTAATTTGCTACTTCTGATCTATGAGAGGCTTAAAAACTTGATAACTAAGCTTGGTAAATAGACTGTAATTAAGGGCCTGAGACAATCGACTCCAATATAGGAAAGTATACAAGGTAAGTTTTGTGGATTTTGCCCCATTTGCTTTGGCTGCTCGGAGATAGAGGCCAGGGGAAAGGTCAGTGATAATATTTGTCCCAAGGTATGTTGGCCCAACTGGTTCTCTGCTTTGTGTATGCTTACAATGAGGATCTTTCTTCTTTTATTACTTTCTGGTTCTTGGTGGTATTTTAGACAGAGGAAGTTATTAGTAAGCCTAGTTCCTCATAGAAATCAGCTCATGAGCATTTATTAAGCATTTATCCACCATGTCCTAGCATTAGAGGGTACAAAAAATGAAAAATGAAAACATTTTGTATCTTCAAGGAATAATGAGACAATATGTGTATATTTATATATGTAGTACACACACATAAAATACATGAAAATCATTGGTTGAGGGAGTCACTAGTAGTAGTAGAACAATTGTATGAAGATATGAAAGGCTAAAAATCTGGAAATTAATGAATCAGGGTTCTGTCTTTACATTTGTAAAGTATAATCATTTATTAGGGTAAGTAGGAACCTAATTTAAAAAATTAATAATGATGAAGCATTTATTAATAGCTTGTTATGTAATAAGGCATTGTGCTAAACAGGAGAAATACAAATCTAAGCAAGTGAATCCTTGCCCTCAAGGAGCTTACAGTCTAAAAAAACTTTTTTTAATATCTTTAGATTTCATATTTTATAATAAAATTTAAATTTTGACCATATGTTTCCCTTCTACCTTCCAGAGAACTGTCCCTTATCAAAGATGTTTTTTTAAGGAAAAAGGGGAGAAAGAAGGTAAAAATCAGCAAAATAAATTAATATAGTGAAAAAAATTTGACAATATATACAATGCTTTACTTTGGCAAAGGTATGGGGAGAGATATTTTCTTGTCTTTGACGCCTACCTCATTCTTTGTAATTTTAAAACATTCATTTTTGATTCTTTTTTTTAAACTTCTGTGAAAAGGAAATGCATCAGTTTCAAACCTACCTGGGAAATCCAAATGAACTATTTCTACTCCTGAGTACTTAGTCAATACAAATTAGCAGCCTAGACAATGAAAGCATAAAAAAGGCTTAATGAATTTGCTCATTATTCTTCTTTGTTAAATATTGTAAAGCAACAATCAAGTCAGGAGACTTGAGTTCAAATCTGATCTCAGACACTTAATACTTCCTAGCTGTGTGACCCTGAGCAAGTCACTTAACCCCAAGTGCTTCAACAAAACGAAACAAAAAAAAAAAAAAAAAGAAAAAGAAACAATGGAACCATATTAAAAAATATTCCATTTGTTCAAATGTGTGTTTTAAGAATATTTATAGGAAAAGAAGTCTGATCCCTTAAAGATTAAAGGCAATGGAGAGATTTACATAAACTGATGCTGAGTGAAACGAGCAAGACCAGGAGATCATTACATACTTTAACAACAATATTATATGATGATCAATTCTGATGGACCTGGCCATCCTCAGCAATGAGATGAACCAAATCAGTTCCAATAGAGCAGTAATGAATTGAACCAGCTACACTCAGGGAAAGAATTCTGGGAGATGATTATGAACTATTACATAGAATTCCCAATCCCTATATTTTTGTCTGCCTGAATTTTTTGATTTCCTTCACAGGCTAATAGTACAATATTTCAAACTCTGATTCTTTTTGTATAGCAAAATAACTGTTAAGACATGTATACTTATATTGTATTTAATTTATACTTTAACATATTTAACATGTATTGGTCAACCTGCCATCTGGGGGAGGCGGTGGGGGAAGGAGGGGAAAAATTGGAACAAAAGGTTTGGCAATTGTCAATTTTATGAAATTACCCATGCATATAACTTGTAAATAAAAAGCTATAATTAAAAAGAATAAAAATTTTTAAAAAGATTAAAAAAATAAGAGGGAAAATACAACATTTAGCAAAAAAAATGGTATTCAATGTTAATTTGACACTGATAGAGAAAAGAAAAGTCCAAAAGCAACTAGTTGCCTTTGTTGGAGGGGAGAAGGAAAATAGACATGGAGACTATAAACTAAGTATATAACATAATGATCTTTTAATTCCTTTTAAAGCAAAGTCAGATAAATAATATACAGAATGACAGTAGTATAAATTGAAACAACCAACACCAACAACAACCACTAAAACAGAATACATGTGTAAGAAAAAAAAGGGAGATGTAGTCAACGTCAGTGTCCTTGTGTGGCCCCTTTTCTACCCACCCTCTCCAAGAAGAAAGTTGAGACTGGGGGCTACCACTTTATTCTTCTCAGGGAGATGGGTTATCAATTTCGAAGTATATCTTTCTTCTCCTTTAAATACAATTTACTGAGGGGATATGATTGGGTTCCATGTACCTTCTGATTGCTTTGTCATCCGGAAGAAGGGGATCTCGAGCTTGACCCCCTTCCCAACTAATACCTGTTCTATAATGAATATATATGGCAAATAACAAAGTAACCCCCTTACCCAAATTATAGAAAAACTTAATTAGAGAAGTTTTGCAATAGACAATATATACCAGACAATACAGAATGAAGGAGTTCTCCCAGTGAGAATGAAACAATTTACCTCCACTGAGAGTGTCCTGGATCTCACCCAAGGGGAAACTCCCTTAAGTTTCTAGAGTAGTAAGCTGGGAACAGGGATATGATGGATACGACTAGTTCTCCTCGTGTCTTTCCTGTCTTTTTCCTTCACCAGCCTGAAGTAAGATTGGTCTCATCTCTCTTGAAACTGAGGACCAGAAGCACCAAAGTAACTTGATGAGTTTCAAAGGGAGCTGGTTCTTGAAGAGTCCCAAAAAGGGACTGATGAAGGCTGGAGCAATTCTCCAACTAAGCTCCTCTTCTCATATAGGGTGGGTCTTCATCTCACTAAGGAGAGAGAATTCCATTGCCAGTCCTTTGGGACAGGTGTTGCATATCTCCCCTGAAGAAAATACTTTGCAGTCCCTTGAAAAGATCAGCTGGGGCATGTCCCAAACCTGTAAATATAAAATCCAAACACCACCCCTTTAAAACAATTTTCCTGGTGTTCCTGGCAAACAATTGTTTGTTGAAACTGAAATATGATAAATTAATTTCAGCAGTACATGCAGTAAGCATGGCCCTATTCAGAGCATCACCTGCAAGGAATCTGCTGCAATAACATGCTTAACTATGTGGAAAATATAGCACAAGCACATTTCAAAAGAACAGGTATACACAGCAATCAATCTAAAGCAATAAACATGGCTAACACAGTAGAGCTAACAAGCTGTAACAATAATACTATATAACACTATAAGGAGACTGAAAAGTAGCAGTTTGAGAGGAGAACCAGGAAAGACAGAAATACTGTCTTAACTAAAGAGAAGACAGTATCAGGAAGAAGAAGGGTGATCAACAATGTCAAAAGTTGAAGAGAATTGACATTTAAGAGATTATTGGTATCTTTGGAGAGAACTTTCAGTGGAAGGATGTTGGAAAACAGATAGTAAGGGGATAAAAAGTGTGAGAAGAAAGTGGAAGTACCTAGTATAGATGGCCTTATTGAGGAGTTTAGCCACCAAGGCCAGAAGAGATAAGGAATGATGGCAGTCAGCAAGCAAAAAGGATCATGAGAGTTTGTTTGATGTGGGCATGTTTGTACTAAGTAGGGAAGGAGCCAGTAAGCAGAGAAAGATTGAAAAAGTTGGTGTTGACAGCAGAGGAAGGTAATTTGTTGGAGGTGATGGGATGGAATATGAATTCACTTGTGCAGGTAGAAAAATTAGCTTTGGTGTACATGACCAAAACGTTATTTTGCTGTACAAAAAGAATCAGACTCTGAAATATTGTACAATTAGCTTGTGAAGGAAATAAAAAATGCAGGTGTGCATAAATATAGGGATTGGGAATTCAATGTAATGGTTTTAGTCATCTCCCAGAGTTCTTTCTCTGGGCGTAGCTGGTTCAGTTCATTACTGCTCCATTGGAAATGATTTGGTTGATCTCGTTGCTGAGGATGGCCTGGTCCATCAGAACTGGTCATCATATAGTATTGTTGTTGAAGTATATAATGATCTCCTGGTCCTGCTCATTTCACTCAGCATCAGTTCGTGTAAGTCTCCAGGCCTTTCTGAAATCATCCTGTTGGTCATTTCTTACAGAACAGTAATATTCCATAATATTCATATACCACAATTTATTCAGCCATTCTCCAACTGATGGACATCCATTCAGTTTCCAGTTTTTAGCCACTACAAAAAGGGCTGCCACAAACATTCGTGCACATACAGGTCCCTTTCCCTTCTTTATAATCTCTTTGGGATATAATCCCAGTAGTAGCACTGCTGGATCAAATTTATATCTAATTTATATTTTAATATATTTAACATCTACTGGTCATCCTGTCATCTAGGGGAAGGGGGGGGGGTAAGAGGTGAAAAATTGAAACAAGAGGTTTGGCAATTGTTAATGCTGTAAAGTTCCCATGCATATATCCTGTAAATAAAAGGCTATTAAATTAAAAAAAAAAAAAGAAAAAAGAAAAATTAGCTTTGGTAAAAAATTAGCTTTTGGTAAAAAAAAAATCTATTTTTTTAAAAGGATTTGTTTTCTTATTCCTTTTTACTAAATTCATTTTAAAAAATGTTTTCTTCAATTAATTTCTCTGCTTCCTTTTCCAAAGGCTAGTTCTTAATATGAGTCAGGGTTGAATGAAGAGATAGGACAGAAGGCACGAGTGATGTGAAATGAGGAAGAGGGGAGAAGAAGGTTCTTACAGTGAATGACCTCAATTTTTAAAAATAAAATATGAGATATAGTTTTAAACTGAGAGGGCGAGGGGAGGTAGAGCCATGGGAATTTTGAGGAAGGATGACAAGATTTACAGAGTGGAAAAGCATACTAAATAAGGGAAGTAGAGTAGGATAGTTGGATGGCACCCAATACATTAGGTAGTTTCTAACTTTCAATTGTAATTTACATATCAAATTATTTGTAAAATGTCATATTTAGTAGTTATTGAATATTAATTACATTGAGTTTTATAGTTCAAAGACTTCTGGTCCCACATCTCCACTTGTCTATTGGATAGCTTGCACTGCACATCTTGTAGACATCTTTTTTTTCCCCCTTTCATTTATGTTTTTATGCTTCTCTTGAGTCTTGTATTTGAAGATTAGATTTTCTATTCAGCTCTAGTCTTTTTATCAGAAATGATTTAAAATCCTCTATTTCATTGAATGTCCATCTTTTTCCCTGAAAGATAAAGCTTAATTTTGCTGGGTAGTTGATTCTTGGTTGTAGTCCAAGCTCCTTTGCCTTCAGGAATATCATATTCCAGTCACTCCAAATGGGATGGAATTTCCAAATGCAAATGTAGAAGCTGCTAGGTTCTGGTTATCATGATTGTGGCTCCTTGACATTTGAATTCTTTCTAGTGGCTTGCAGT
This sequence comes from Sarcophilus harrisii, assembly GCF_902635505.1. Classification (NCBI taxonomy): domain Eukaryota; kingdom Metazoa; phylum Chordata; class Mammalia; order Dasyuromorphia; family Dasyuridae; genus Sarcophilus; species Sarcophilus harrisii. The sequence continues at coordinate 166,229,780 of NC_045428.1, read as the reverse complement.
ATTTTCTCCTTGCTCTGTTAATTCTGGAATTTATTTACAGTATTGCTTGGAGTTTTTGGGCTACCTTTTAGATGTAATAAATGGATTCTTTCAATGACTATTTTGCTTTCTGGTTCTAGGATATCAAAGCAGTTTTCCTGGATGATTTCTTGAAAGATGCTATCCAGGCTCTCATCATGGCTTACAGGTAGTCCAATAATTCTTAAATTGACTCTCCTGGATCTACTTTCCAGATCAGTTGTTTTTCCAATGAGGTATTTTACATTTTCTTCTATTTTTTCATTTTCTTGATTTTTTTGACTGATTTGTGATGCCTCATTGAGTCATTCACTTCCATTTGTACAGTTCTAATTTTTAGTGAATTATTTTCTTTGATTATTTTTAAAAAAATCTCCTTTTGCATTTAACCAATTGTATTTTTAAAGTAGTTATTTTTTTCAGTGGATTTTTTTTCTATTTCACAAATTCTATTTTTTTTAAAGGATTTGTTTTCTTTTTCCTTTTTTACTAAATTCATTTTTTAAAATGTTTTCTTCAATTAATTTCTGTGCTTCCTTTTCCAAGCTGTTGGTTTTTCCCCCTAAACTTGCATAATTCTCCTGCATACCTTTCACTTCTTTTACCCATTTTTCTTTTCTCTTTTAAAATCCCTTTTGAACTCTTCCAAGAGAGCCTTTTGAGCTGAAAACCAGCTTTGAGTCCACTTGAAAGCATTTTGCCTTTGCTGTCCTCTTCTGGGTTTGTGTTCTGATCTTCCCTGTCTTCATAGTAGGTTTCTGTAGTCAGACTTATTTGCTTTCTTTGCTCATTTTTAGAAGGTGAGTTCTGCTCACAGGACATAGTGGAGATTGTTCCAAGCTTCTTTTGCAGAGGGACACTGAGAGACTGGTGGTGCTGCAGATGATTTTCCACTGTACTGGATGGGCCTGGCCAAGTCCCACTTGTTACGGGGGATCATAGACTCACAATTTGCCTTCTGTAATGGAATGTCTCACAGCTGGTTTGCTGATCTATTAGCCTGAACCAGAGTTCAGAGTAGTCAACGCTGCTGTATTTGGGCTAAGAGTCTCCTGCTAAATTCCTGCTTTGAGTCTCTACACATCCTGAGCCTCATTGGGCCTGGGACATTCTTATTGGGATGAGTATCCCCTTTGCCCAATTGAGATAGACCTTCCCTGAAGTCCTTCCATATCTTAAGCTGGAAAATTAATATGTCTCCTCTCTGCCATCTTCATCTTGTAAACTTCTTAAATCCCAAATATCTAAAACTAAACATTATAATATTAAATATATTATATTATATTTACTTCCTGCCTAGTTTATCCCTTTTCCTAACTTCCCTGTGACTGTGGAAAAGATCATCATTCTTCCAGGCACTTGAGTTCCCAATGAAGTCCCATTTAGACTCCTCTCTATCTATCCAATCAATTGCCAAATCCTGCCATTTCTATCTTTATAATATTCTAGCTATGATTTAAACTATAGCTATGGAGTAATAGAAAGCTAGTATATCTAGTTGTGTAATAAAAAGAAATGAAGCCCTAAGTTAGAAAGCATGAGTGCCTTTTTTTTTTTTTTTTTTTTTTTGGAGACTAATAATAGAATAGACTATGGTATCAATATGGAATAAGGTTAATTGATCTAAAAGTTAATATAAACATTTATAATGATCTTGTTTAATTTAGCTATAGGTCATGTCCAATTAAAATAACGATTTTAAAGCCCTCAGCAGAATGTATAATGAAAAAAATGTATTCCCTACTCATTTTGAGAAATATTTGACCCAAATTAAATTCCAGTATATAGCTCTTATTGAAAGATATACTAAGTGTTTTGCTTCTCTCTCTCTTACCTGCTTCCATCACCACTGCCCATTTGTTCTGGATTAATACCACCACCTAGAGACTGATTTGGGAAATTATTTGAACCTCTTTTTCCTCAAAACTTCACCACTTAAAATTAATTAGCAGTTTCTTACACATACATACATTTTAAAATTCTTTCTTCTTCTTTTAGACACTTACTTAGAAAAATTAATTTCCCTTTCATCATTCCAGATATGAATCAAAGAAATCATGCATGACAGTTTATTTTGTCATTTCTTATTGCAATTTCTTCAGCCATTTTCTAAACAATGAGCATCCTCCCTCTTTAGATAATATCTTTTAAAATTCAATTTTATTTTATTTTCAGGCAGGTTCCTCTCCTCCCTTAGATTTTAATTTTTGCTTTCTTTTTTCTCCCTTTTAGTCCCCCTTTTAGAATGAAGAAATCAGAATCAAGAAATTTATTTTTCTTATGCCTATCTCCTCCTATTAACTTCTCTCTCAACCATCTTGACTTGTTTCCATGCTGGATTTTTGTATTTCTTCAATCTTCCTTTGACTTTTTCTTCCTTTTCTTTTTAAACAAGAACATTAAAGTGTTAAGTGTTTGAAGTCACTTTTGAAAAGGCATGTCCTCCTGATTCTAGGCAGTGCTCTCAACCTACTCAGCCATCTAACTGCCCCAAAGGGACTGTTTATGATCAGAGTAAAGTTCATCTGATGTATTCTCCCCCCATCCCTTTTCTATATTTGAATACTCTTCTTCCCATGCATCCCAGTTATGGGAAATTGCACATTATACAGTCCCCTTCCTTTCAACACGTTTTTCTTTTATTGTCCCTTCTCTTTACCCTCTTAAAATCCTCAGAATAAAATTAATCTGCCTCTCAAGTCTTTTGTTTTCCCTTTTTAACTAACTCAATATTCTTTGTAGACATTAAAGTTTTCAAAGGGACACATTTCTTGCCTACCCATACCCATTAGAATGTTAGCACTCAGAACCATATAACTTCTTTCAATTGCTCAAATAAATTTATTTTTCTAGGTTTCTCTTGATTCTTAAATTTTCATTTCAAAGTTCCTTTTCAGCTATGGTATTTTTTGTTACAAACATTTGAAAATTTTCTATTAAATTAAAGATTCCCCCCCCCTTTTTTTTTGCCCTGTAGGATTACATATTCAGCCTTGTGGAGAAATAATTCTTCCTTAGAAACCTAAGTCTTTTGCCTTTTGGACTAACTATTGTATTCCAAAATATCATCTCATTTATAGTATAAGCTGCAAGATCTTGCATGATCCTGATCATGGTTCTTTGGTACTTGAATTGTTTATTTTTTGACTGTTTGCTGTATTTTTTCTTTGATGTGATTAATGAAATTCCTGGGACTTTCTGTTTTGGGGTTTCCTTCATAAAGTGAACAATGGGTTCTATCTTCTCTTTCTCCTTGGTAGATTTGGTTACATATTTTTTGAAATATAGAATCTAGGGCAGGTTTTTTTTTTTTTTTTTTAAATATTTTTTTGTTGTTATTTTGTTGTTTTGTTTTTTTTTTTTTTGCTGAGGCAATTGGGATTAAGTGACTTGCCCAGGGTCACATAGTGATAAGTGTTTGAGATCACATTTGAATTCCAGTCCTCCTGATTTAAGGGCTGGTGCTCTATCCACTGCACCACTTAGCTGTCCCTTAAGACATGATTTTTAGAGAATCTTATGATTCTTAAATTATCTCTCCTTGACATGTTTTCCAGGTTATTTTATATATTTGATATCTTACATTCTCTCTATTTTTTCAACCTTTTGTTTTTGTTTTCATTATTTCTTTTTATCTCATGGAGTCATTTCTGTTTGGTATATTCTAATTTTCAGGGAGTTCATTTTTTGGATAAGGGCTTCCACTTTCTCTGATAAACTAGTTCTTTCCTCCATAGTTTTAAATTTTTTTAATGTTTTTTTTTCTTTTAGGTATCCATAAGTCCTCATAGAAAATCCATTTTTTTCCTTGCAGTTGAATTTCTGCTTGCAACTATTATGGCTGTTAGCTCTCTCACTTGAGGCAGTTTTTGATACTGCCCGGGGTTTTTGGTTTATTTATCTCTTTAGCTCAGTTTCTGAACTGGGGATTTGGGCCCATGCCGGGTTTTGCTCTTTTGGATGGGTTAATGTTTCTCTGAGTCCCCTGGGTTCTTTCTGCTACCCTCTCAGGGATATATCTCTCCGTATCTCTGAAATTCAGAACACTGTTTCTTTAGGGGTCTCTATGGCACGTTTGGGCAAGACCCTGAAGCCTAGTTGTGACTTGAAACCACTTTGGGGCTTTTAAAGCAGAGCTCTTCTGCCGGCGCTGCCTCAGGACAAACCTCTGCAAAACCATTTGGCCTTGCGGGGAAGGCAGGGCCTGTTTGCTTGTGCTTGTACCACTTAACACTGGGAGGCTTTAACAAAGGGATATTTACTTCAAAGACGGATTTTAAAAAACAAAAACAAGTGTACACACATTTCTTCCAGTACCAGAAGGGAACACTTTCCCTTATATCACCTCAGACTGGGGTGGTTGGCTCTAAACGGTCCAAGATCATGACTAGGCGGGTATCATGCATCACTCCCAAAGACCACTCCTTGTTCTTCTGGGCATAGATGTTGTGCTGGCTATAAAAGCTGGCCTGGATTCTGGTTTATCTTAAATGAGAGATTCTGGAGCAACTGGGTGGCACAGTGGGTAGAGCACCAGCCCTAAAGAGTCAGGAGGACCTGAGTGCAAATGTGGCCTCAAACACTTAACACTTCCTAGCTATGTGACCCTGGGCAAGTCACTTAACCCCAATTGCCTCAGCAAAAAAACCCCACAAAATTAGGGATTCCTTATATCTAGAATTGAGAAGAACAAATAAATTGCAAGTGTGTGTATGGGATGTCAAATGGACTCTGAAGGAAAAAGAAGGCTCCATTTCCCTTATGACACTAGTGCACAGTCTCTTGCTGGACATTGTCACCCCATTAACCATAGCTGGTGATGATGAGGGAAAGAAGCAGTCAGGATAGTCAGTCACGTGGGGACAATTCCACACACACACAGAACACAGACACAAACTGAAACCCTTCTCCTAACGCACAGCCACTCAGCTAGACTCGGTCACAACACATCCCGGTCCGATCCGGGCCCTCCAAGGCGCTTTTCTTCCTCATCATCACCATTTTCTCAGAAACAGCTCCCTGGCGTGTCTGAGCAGCCTCAGTGGACGTGGCCGTATCTATCACATGTCCAGGAAGCTGTTCTTGGTGCCTCTTTGTCCGTATCAGGCCGGATTTGCCCAGAAAATGAATGTTATTCTACTTAAACTCTTAAGTTATGTGATAAACCCCAATGGAGGAACTACCTGAAGGGCCCTAAGTAGCAGAAGTGACTACGGTAGTGGTAGTGTAGCTGTAGAGGACTGGAACAGATCAACCAGGACAAGACAGTCTGAGGGGCAATACGGTAGGAGAGAACAGGCCTCACAAACAAGAAGACTCTGCTGCACACTCTGTGGCTCTGGGCAAGCTGTTCTGGGTATACCCAGGCAACTCTCTCCAACTGTGGGGAAGTGGCCACTGTGGACTCCTTTTACTTAGGAAATCACAGATTAGGTTAAACACACACAGCCATACAACACAACTGAGAAGTCTGAGGATCATACTACTTTCTTTCTTTCTTTTTTTTAAATAAGCTTTTTATTTTTCAAAAGATATGCATGAATAATTCTGCGACGTTAGCCTTGCAAAACCTTATGTTCCAATTTTCCCTCCCTTTCCCCACATCCTCCCCTAGATGGCAAATATGTTAAACATGGTAGAAATAAATACATGTTAAATCCAATATATGCATGTTACACAAGAAAAATCAAATCAGACTGAAAAAAAGAGAAAGAAAATAAAATGCAAGCAAATAACAACAAAAAGAGTGAAAATGTTATGTTGTGAACTACATTCAGTTGCCACAGTCCTCTCTCTGGGGGCAAATAACTCTCTTCATTACAAGATCATTAGAATTGCCCTCACTCATCTCATCATTGAAAAGAACATGGGTCCATCAGAATTGATCATTGGATCATACTACTTTCTTAGCCACAAATGGCCAAAAGCTAGTGATGAAAAGGGTTATCTGAGCTCGATAGATTGATGATAATTTTAAAAAGACATCATGTGATAAAATACCTTACTCTTCATTTGCAATGTTGGGCTGAGAGTGGCTTTCAGGTAGAATAAATAATATTTGATGAATAATTGCTCAGAAATGCTTGCTTTCACATTATCATAAAATTTGAGAGTTGAAAGGAACCTTAGACTATATAGCCTAAACCATACAGGAATGAAATCCTCACTCTATTATATTTAGCAAGAGCTCATTGAAGACTTCTAAAGAGAGAGAATCCATAATCTCTCAAGGCAAACTGTTAAACTTTTGGACAGTTATAACTTTTTTTTGCCATTGGAGCTAAATCTGTTCTCTTTCAACTTCCCCACATTAGTCTTGATTCTGCTTTCTGGGGCCCAAACAAAAGAAGGCTAACCACTTTTCCACACAGCTGCCCTTCAAGTCTTTGGAAATAGTTACAATATTCCCTGAATATTCTGTTTCCAGGATGAATCTCTCTTTTATTTAAAGCTAAATTTAATTACAAAAATTTCTATATGGAATATTTTCCTAATTCTTTGGATTCAAATTCTCTGTAGCATTATATAACTTATTTTTTTCATTGTATTTCTTTAATTTTTTCAATTATCATATTTATTTTTCTTTTCCCTTTCACTTTCCCTCCAATTTAGAAGCAAGAAATTAAAACCTATTAACCAATATGTATATCAAGCAAAAGAAATAACCACATTTCCAAGTCTAGAGAGCTATACTTCATTTTGAATCTTGTATACAACTTCATTTGTGAAAATTTAAATAAGATATATCTCCTTCCCTGAAACATTCAAACCACTAGACAATCTTAAAAAGGAAGATTTTAGAGAAAAAGGGGAACCAAAACCTTTAGATGGTTTTCATATCCTTCGAAGACAAGAGACTTTCTCAAAGAACTTTGAAGGCAAGTTTCTAGAGTGTAAAAGTAGACATACAACATTATATTATCTCTCTCAAAGGACACATATAACATAGTCTGGTAATTTAATATTTTAAGAGTTTACTTAAAAGAATTTGAATGAAAGGAATTAAATGTTCTTCTTACATGGCTGAGGTAGATAGAAGGTCATGGGAATTTGAGTTTGAGGAACTAGAAGGACAAGGTTTCAGGGGAACAGGGGTTGGGCTGAAGAAGAACTGAGACAGGTTCCTGTTTATTATTGATAAAAATCAGGAGAGAAAAAGTGATTTATTGGCTACAGAAGCCCATAATCATTTGTAATTCAATATAATTGAAGAGAACATGTTGATAAGGAAGTGCCAAAGTCCTTTTATGTAGTTCACAAAACAAGACTAGGTAGGAATATATCAAAACCATGCTTAAGAAACATAGTGGGCAAAGCAATTTAAAAGTGAGGCAAAAATGATATCCTAAGTTAGGAATTCTCTCTATAAAGTTAGTATTATATATATTATTACTAATATGTCATATAGTTAATACTGTGCAATTATATATGTATAAGTAATACACATTAGTATTAGTTTGTATGGCAGAGCTAATATTCATTTACTATATCATCTGCTGATATCATCAACTTGTTCAGATGCTTTTTGAAGCCATCTGCTGACTCAAGTCACTCTTCTTCCTCAGTGAGTTCAATACTTGGTTAATTGTCATTTCTCAATATTCAAATAGAAAAATCTTTGAATATTGGGGTCCATCTTAATTCTTGTGACCGGTTTCCTTTCTATCTCGGTCATCCATGAAAGTAGTTGCACTTGAAATTTCACCATCTATTTTATGTCTAAAATGTTGTCTAATTACAATCTTCTACCCTTCAATCTTTACCACCTTACCTGCAGTAGTAATGCCATTGCACAGCGGATTGAATTGTAAAGGGAATTCAGCAAAGAAACAGAAGCAGGAGATACATTTATCTATCTTTCAATCATAGAAATGTTAATTCTATGGCTCATAAGTAGGAATTTGGTTCTCTTTGACCAGATTATCAATCAGCAATGAATTGAGGAGTGGTCTTACTCACTTTTGTCTCAGGAGTTTGATGTGTGGGAGTTTCCTAAGGCTGGAAGCTGTCTAAGTGTCAGAATCAGGCAGATGGGGTGGGGGTGTTTCCTGAGGCAGATTCCAAAGCTAGAAGATTTAGGGCTACTGACTTATTGTTAGAACAGAAGCCCCCCAAAGTCAGGAGACCATAAAATCATATTACATCATTTTTCCCCCTGAAGTAGTCATCCCCAAGTTCTTTGGTGCAAAAGGGTGAGGTCTCATTTTCTGGAGCTGCTTCATGCTTATAAAGGGTGTGGTATAAGGCTCTGCCCAGGGCGGGTCCAGAGTAAGAGGGACAGCAAAATGGCAGCAGTAGCATTTAGGGGTGTCCTGGGTTTCAGAATCAGTTAGCCAGTGGTATTCAGATTGAATGAGTAGTTGGAAGTTCATAGCTTGGAGCCTGAAGGAAACAAATCTCAAAAGTAGGTTAAAAATGCAGGAGCCAAATAGGATCAAAAAGGATAATTAAAAGTGGAGTTAGTAGGGACAATAGCTGGGAACCTCACCCAGAGGAAGGCTGGAGGGGTGGGGTAGAGAGATGAGGCTATCATGAATGGCTCTCATCCAAACAGCTTTTCCTAGTATAAATGGTAAAGCATGTTTTCCCCCAAATCCCAGCTTTTCTCTTCTTGAAGGGGTGAGGGCAGTGTCTGAAGCAGTGGCTTTATACATAGTGAAAGGAACACTTAGATGACCTAGGGTGCAAGCAACATGATTAAAAAGGTGTTAAACATTGCATGCATTTTAGAGAGGATGACATGTAGAGTGGAAATAATAATTAATCTTAAATGGGTTTGATCTCCTTTAGCAAAAACCTGAGCCTTCAAGGAAGACTTTTACCCAATCAGTAAAGGTGACAACAAAAACAAAAAGCAGTTTGAAGCCCCTGGAGGGGGCATATGTGTAAAGTCCATCTGCCAGTTCTTCCTTAAGTATGTACCCCTCCTCCAAATAGGCTTCAGGGGGGTGAGCAGCCCTTTCACAAACTGGGCATATTTGACAGATCTGTTTGTTTCTCCTAGCTTGTAATCACAGGATCAGAGAGCATGGTTTTTCAAGTGAGTAGCTTGGTGTAGGCCATGGAGAAGTTTCCACTGGCTGGCATCAGGATGGGGAATGTTAGTTCTCAGGTGGTTGATGAAGAAGCTTCAAGGAAGGTGGTTTAGAAGCATTATGAGTGAGTTTGCCAGAATAATTTTGGAATGGGTGTCCCACAATTATTATGTAGGTAAGAGATCCTTTCTGGCAAGAAGATAGGGAATAGTTAGCTCAAAGTTATTCCCCTGGGAGTGGGTAGCTAGCACAGATAGAGTGGCATCCCGGGAGGGGATGATGACATTTGGGAATGGGGTCTTTGCAAATAATGTGTCAGGTTGCATATGTGGGCTGCCTTGAGGATGCTGAGGGCTCACTCAACAATCCTGAACTTCCCCACTAGCCTTACTTAAGACCAAGGAGTTATCTCCCCACTGGCAGGGACCCAGAGTGAGTGACACCAGCTCTCCTGAGCTGAAGGAAAGCTCTCATTCTTGGAATGTTGTTGAAGGTACACCTGGAAAAAGTGGAAAATAACAAAAAAGTAAGCTAAGCTTAAGTGCCTCAGCCACCTTGTGAGTTAGTGAAGGCTGGGCCATTGTGGCTCTGCAAAGAGCTGGACAGCCAGAAAGAAGTTCTCACTGACTTGCCTCTGGGATTAGAAGCCAGCCTGAGGTGAAGAAGAAAGGATGGGTCCCCCTTTTTTCCCAAGCTGGGGAAGTAAAGGTGCCATGGCAGGGGCAAATAGGCAGCAGCATGGGCAGCTGAAATCTGCAAGCCAGTTTCCCTTTCATGTTTGATAAGAGGACTTTTTGCTGTCAAAAGTCCCCTTTCTTTTCATATAACCCCAAGAGCATTCAAAATATGAAAAGCATATTTGGGGTCAGTACAGATGTTCATTCTCATTCCTTTCCCTAGTTCTAAAATTCTGTAAAGACAAAAATGTTCTGAACTTGGTGAGGCGTTAGAACCTCCAGTGGTTGGCCTAGGGTGAGCTTAGAGGCTTAGGAGGGCTGTAGCAGCCACTGCTCTAAGGCAGGGGTCACCCCAAAGATACCAAATTTGGCCCCACCTTTCATTCTGTAGGCCCGAGCAAGAGATTAGTTTAGCTTTCAGGATTTTTTTTTTTTTTTTTTAATAATAGCCTTTTATTTTCAAAATACGTGCAAAGATAGTTTTCAGTATTCACCCTTGCAAAACGTATAAAAATAGGCACAATAAAAATCAGACCAAAAATGAAAAAAATGAGAAAGAAAACAAAAAACATAGTTTTCAGTATTTTAACTGTGTGGGCCTTTAAACAAAGAACTTCCTAGACCTGCATGGGCTGCAAGGGAGGCTGGAAGTTAAGGGTTTGTATGGCTGCAGTCAGAGAAGCCTCTGGGGTGGAGCTGCAAATCAAGATACCACCTAACCCATACTGGCCATGTGCATTGGTGGGGGGTTGCATTCCCCTGGATTTGTCCCTCCAAGGGCAAAAAGAAATTGTCTTTATGCAATGGTATACAAAAGCAGAAATCTTTAAGATCTAGACTGGAACATCTTTGTGTCCCCTGGGATCTGAATGTTGGGATTAGGCCACTAAAGCTGGGGAGGCGTGAGGGGATTGGGTGAGCCCCAAGGATTCCTTGGTCCCAGCAGAGGAACCTACTTCCTCCCAGATTTTATATGGAATATGGGAGGGCTTTGAGAGAGGTACAAAAAGTTCACCTGGAGGTCTGAGAAGGGAAAATTGGGTCCTCAACGTCACCATTTAATCATGCCCCAGCAAGGGAAGCATTTTAACCATGCCTTTCCATCTTCGTGGTAAAATCAGTTTGTTGAACCCAAGCATAAGATTTTACATTATGTTTATCTTATTTAATTCCATTTTATTCAATGCAAAAGATATTCTAGTCTCAGATTTTTTTTTTTTTAATTTTAATCCTGTTGCCTAGTATGTTAGCTATCTCCCCCAGCCTTGCATCATTTGCCAAATTTATCAGGATGCCATCTATACCTTTGGTAGACTGATCTACCTTACACAAAATCACTGACCATAAAATGTGTTTAAGAGCGAGCACAGAGTAAAGCACAGATTCCTGAGGCATGTTATGGAACCATGATTTTATGCTAAATTCTGAATCTACCAATTAGACTATCTTCTGAAGCCCAAGCTTTGACACACTCTTTAGTCAAGGCTTCGGCCGCTTCACACTTTTCAGGCTTCATAACTGCAATTTTCTTACTCCTTTCCAGCCTCAATTGGTATAAAAGGTTTTTCCAAAAGATCAGACCTCTGACCCTGAAAAAATAACATGGAGACTGGTGATACATCTTTTGCATCCAGATCTTTCCCACTGATGACAGTCTGGCTGTGTCCAGGATGTCCTTCAACTTGCTTGCATGCTCCATGGAATCTCAAAGGAGAATAGGTGATTGGCAAGCTCCAAATTTTCTTTCACAGCCCAAGTATTGCTATATTTACTCCATATACCAGGCTCAATATTGAGAAACCATGAGAACAGTATCCTTTTCCTACATTTTCAATGTAGAAGTTGATTTTGTTGGAATAGTTACATATTTTAATATGTTATTATCAATTTTTTTTAATGATGAATAGAACCCTAACTTGCTGCTAAAGCAGACTGAATAACAGTTTCAAAAACATCAACAAAACTCCCAAAAAACAAACAAAAAAACAAGCAAAAAACTATTGGAAAGATTTCATATCATAATTTGGAAAACCATTGTTTAGTGAATCAGTAGTGATTCAGGGACTGACTTCATGGATCAGATAATTTAAAAATTTGTAAAGCTCTACAAATTCACAGCACTTCCATTACCCTAACTTTCCTTAATCAGAAGGAGCAGTAAAAATAAAGATCAGTATTTTGAAAAATAAGCTGGTCAAGATATATGGCAAAACTTATCTGAAATGTTTAGATATCTTACTACTTATTCTTCTGACCATGAAATCCACAAGTGGAAAAAATTTTCTTTGCCTTCATGAAATACTTTTAAAAGACTGATGAGAATCCTTGTAGCATCCTCACCTTATCCCCCCCTTTTATGCAAATCTTTATTTGGTTTGTGGCATGTTGAGTTATTGCAGAACATTCACAAAATGTTAAGGGGTTCCATTCATATCTCCTCGATGCACAACCAATGGCCTCTGACAAATGGTGCCAACTTCTCATAATCTGAAGACTAGGTCCTTATAAAAGTCCTTTAAGGAAAGCTTTGGAAACTTGTGGGAGGAATCCTTGTCTTGTTTATTAATCACTAACACTGCTATTAAGAGTCAAAGTTTTCAATCCTGTATCCACAATTCAACTTGTAAAATGCCTCAGCCCCTTTAGAAGTAGACATGGTAATGGAAGGACAGGGTGAAATTCTAGGTACCTTTACTATAGCTTTAAAAAAGAATCTGTAAGTGGACATGACTTTATTCAAGAGACAAAAGCCCACATGGATAGTTCTAAATAATCTCTTTTTAAATGGTATTGTTACCATCCTGGATTTGGAGTCAGAAAGTGACAACTTTGAATTCTTCCTCAGATTTTTAGCTTTGTGACTCTGGGCAAATCACTGAATCTCTGAACCTCAGTTTCCTTATTTATAAAATAGGAATCATAATAGTACCTATTTCAGAGGATCAAATGAGTTAATATATATGAAGAGCTCTGTAAAGCACAAAGTGCTATATTTAAGTCATTGGATGTAGCCTTTAGGCTCTTTTTTGGAAGCAATGAGGGTTAACAGATATGCTCAGGATCACACAGTTAGTGTCTGAGCCAAATCTGAATCCAGGTCTTCCTGACTCCAGGGCCGGTGCTCTATCTACTGCACCACCTGGCTGCCCCCAAAGTCCTCTCTTAAAGAGAACTTCATTCCTCCAGACATCACCATGCCTTACTTGCTTTCTCATAGTCATGTATTCCTTCTGGAAACTCTATTTTGTTGAAAGACCCAGGCCAGCTCCACTTCATTCCTTCATTCCTCTTTCTCTTCAGAAATACTATGAATGTTAGTTGGAAACAACTTGGGGTAGCAGGTTAGAAACCTGTTTCATTAATAGAAATGTAGTTGATAGGTTTGGCTAAAATCCAAGGGGGATTATTTTTCTTTCAAATCTACAGATTTCCAGAATTTTTGTGAGAATTTACAATATTTTACTTGTTTTTCTCAGCTCTCATGAATTCTATTATCTCTACAATCATGATTCTCAACACTTTGTATACAGCCCAAAACTCGCTTTTGACCTGCAGTCTCCCATCTGCTTCCTGGCTTTTCTGACCAAGTTCTAGATTAAAAAAACCACCTATAAGAAGGCTTTCCTCATCTCCCTTAATGCTAATTCCCATCTTCTGTTAAATTATAATTTTAACTATCTGGTGTCTCATACACTAGACTCCCTGTCTTTTGTTTAAACCTGTCCAAAAAAGTTAGTCTAGCACCACTTGTTCTTGAAGAAACCAAGTAGCCTTTTGAGGGGTTTCCCTTAAATAGAACATATTAAATGATTAGGAAATAGCTAAAATTTGGCTAATAATCTGCCCAATATCAATTTCATTAATTTGTATAATCTTCCCCTTTTTTTGGCATAAACATTTTTTCAGGTCTGTTGGGTCTTTTTTTTTTGGTCCAGGTGAAATGAATTCTTACTATTCCCTCATTCCTATTTCCTAGGTTTTTCTCACACAGTCCTAGATGTGATTTTATTGTAGCCCTTAAAGACAAAGTTCCCTTGACCAAAGACAGCCACTTGGCCCTGACTCCGGAATTTATAGTTCTGTGAACTCCCTGGGCAACTGAGGGACCAAGTGATGTGCCCATAGTCATGCAGCCTTGCAAAATGGGACTGTGTCAAGGACTTCCCTTCCCAGTTCTATAGTTGACTCTTGTCTATTGTTCACAGCTGTCATTTCTGTTCTATCCTTTGGGGAAAAAAACAAAATATAACTCATAGGCTCTGCCTTCTGCAGAGTTATCAATGATCCCTCTCAAAATAGGGGTCAGATTTTTTCCCCCATCCCAAGGAAATTTTCCCCAAGGGGACATCCCAATTCCCAAACTCTCCTGCTGTCTTTAGTTTTCCCGCTCATTGAGATTTGGCACCAACATGGTTTTTTATAGGATTATCCTAACTTTTGTGTTCATACTGTTAAGGCCCCAATTCCATTCTTTTATTTTTGAACACGATAAAATATTAGACCAAGACAAGCTGAATTGTGAAGGAACAGAATGTTTTTTTTTTTCCTATTAGCGATATATTTTACCAAATCCTTCAAGTCTTTTTTCATTTTTTCCTCTGCCACTTTCACATTTAATCTCTAATCAATTGGTATGTCAAAAAAAGCAATGAATGCCAATACAAATTTCCCCAAACTCTCCATATTGGTTTAGATTCCCAGCTTTCTTTTTTCCAAATAACTTGTAGGTGAATAGTTCACCATGAAAGAAATTCTTGAAACCTCTATCGCCTTACTGATATATCCTTTTAATAACTTGACAGTTATACCTTCCTTTCCTTTTCTTCATCATGGCAGCTGGATTTAACCTACTTTCCTCTTATCATTTTTACCATTCCATTCACTTACTTTTCCTTATGAACTGCCTACTCCTTAATGCACTTTTAAAAAGTTTTTCTCAAGTTCTTCCACATTTTTGTCTTCATGAGTCATCCTAACTACTTTCACCATTTCCTTTAGCTCAAATTCTCTTTTGGTTCTATAAGGTACTATTTTCCCCACTCAAATCCCTTGATAATCTTCAATTGCAGATCATATTCACCGACTGTTTTCTCTGCTCCTAACCCCATATTATTCAATATTCCTGGAAATAATCAGAAAACCAGTGTCCATACCAATTGTTGACTGGGCCCTCACCTATACAAAGTAATTTATATATCTGATTATCCATACATTCTCTATCATAACTGTCCCATATCTCTGTAGGTTCCACTCTTTTATTCCACTACTTCACCCCTTTTCCAAAAATCTTCTAAGATTTTAGACCATTTGTGCCAAGTTTCCGCATTTCCCAAATCTTTTATCTTCACCTATATTCTCCTTTTAACTTTAACCTCACTGTTGTGATAAGTTTTCTTGGGACTTCATTCTAATAATCATTTCTCTTTCTCAATCTTCAATTTCCTCATCTATACTTGTTTCTTACCCAGTGCCTATGGGTACCAGATAAATGGTGCTTAATAAATGCTTACTGACAGGTTTAAGATACTTTTTACCCCCCAAAACCACTCTTCAATACTGCTATCTACTTAGGCTTCTGTTCTATATCCTTTTTCTTTCATGGCCCAAGTCTTACAAAAAATAGTTTATGATTTTTACATTTGTTGCAAAAGTTCTTATGATTTTATTTCTGATCTTACCAGTTCCCTGAAATGGTTCTCAAAGGCCATCAGTGACTTTTTAATTAACATGATTGCTTTTTTGAAGTACTAACATGAACATTTATTTCACTGCACTTTAGACCACTGATAACTTTATGTCTCTAATAATCTCATAAATGCTTGATTGCTTTCTCTTTTGCTGGATTAGCCTCTTCTTGCTCCAGATTCCATAATTGGATATTCCAAGTATAAAGAGTAATAGCTCAGACTTCTATAAATACCTGTAAATGTCTTTATATAGATTTCATTTGTCAATATTACCTTGTAAGAAAATGCAGGTATTATCTCCATTTCATAGCTGAAGACAGAAATCCATAGTCCCTTCAAGACTAATTACCTCTGTTGATATGAACTATTTCTTCAGTTGTTAATATAGGAAAAGGATGCTCTCAATTTCTATAGTTATTTTCTGAGTGCCACTAGTGGTAGCATAGAAATGCTTAAAGATACTTGTGTTTTGAATGTTAGAAAAATATCTTTAAAAAAAGAGAAAAAAAGAAAATCAGACTAATGAAGTTATAAAACAAAACAAAAATGTGCTGAAATTTACCTGTCTGGCACAGCCAAATTATAAATTTATAATGTTCACTGAAATGATTACTGAAAAAGAAAATGACAAGTAAAATTTGAATTATGTGAGGTTAAACCTTTCCCTTCAAAAATGCAAATATTTGTATTTGGTGCTAATCTAATTTTGTTGGTGTTACATCTTGGTAAATAGATTTGACAAAATATGAAATAAAAAAAACTGATGAAAATAGAAATGTAAAGGGGAAAAGGATAAAGGATATGTAATTTATATTGAGATGATGTTTTTCAGGATTTGTTAGGAAATTAGCTACTCCTTGACATAATATATAGCATTTTTAAACACAACATCTTTAAATATAAAATCCAACCATGTACCTATCACCTCTACACGCAACTTTTCTAACACTGAGGATGGTACATGCACAATGATTCTCATGAGAATCAAATTTTGTGGATTCTACTATCATAATTTACCTGTTGATTCACTTTATAGGACAGGTAAAAAAAGAAAATTGGAGGATAATACTTTTAAATAACACTGGCAAACCAAGAAACAAAGAGAATTCACTGGAATTGGAATTAGTGCTTTCAGCTCAAAGTTAGGAATTTACCAATCATAGAAGAAAGGTTATTTCTAACACAGTTGGAACAAAAATCTAACTAGCCAAAATAATAGTTATTAAAAAGCACCGACAGATACTTGAGGTCGTAGGGGAAATTAAGGAATTTCAGCAACATTGCCCTCATTTTCCTTCCCCCAAGGTAGTGTATGATAAGACATGATTGGGAAGAATGGCCTGGTCTTTATAGTCACTAATGCTATCTGCTCCTTTCTAAATCTATATGGAGCTATTTAGCTTAGCCAAAATTTTTGTTTGCTTGGTGCTTGCATAAAGCATATGGATATAATGGCTAAAAAGTTGTAAGAAATTTGTATTTCACATATCACAAAATTTTATTTCTGTAATCTTTAGGCAAATTAAACTAATTTTATTCAAAATATAAGTCTACATTAAGTTACAATATTAACAATCTCTAGACATAGTTCTTGAACTTAATATGCAGTAGAAATCTATTTGGCTTCTATATACTATATCCTGTAGAACCAAGAAAAGAAATAAAAGCAATGGAAATGATGATGCCTGAAGAAAGAATGAGGACTTTAATACGAAAATCCATAAGATGTCACATTTTAAACAATGAATGTTTTAAAAGGGGGATTTTAATTGTGCACAAAATCAAATTACATAAATTTAGTATTTTCTGGAAGTATTGCTTAAACACTTATGTCATGATCAAAACTCCTTTGGTAGCTTTTAATCAAAATGAAACATGCTATTATGCAAATCCTGTAAAATATACAGAGGTACTTGTAAATGTTATCACAAAAAGTATCTTGCTCATAGTTACCATACTATATAGCTACATAACTTTCATTCTTTTAATTCAAACCCACTTATATATATATACAATATGAAACAAGATACCAACAAAATTCTTTTAGCCTCTCTAGACAAAATAACCTCTGCTTTCACAACATCAAGACTTTAAAAAGCCTTTGATAAACTTTTTTTTTTTTTTTTTTTTACAGTGGTGGAGCACATAGTATGATTACTATCCTTGTGCATGACTGTAAAAATAGAACCAAGGTTTACTGTAGTAATACTATAGTTACAGTAAATAAAATCAAATAGCAGTGACCCTAATGCAAAAAACTGGGTCCGCTAGACTCAATCTTAAAATGTCAAACAAAAAAGAACAAACCAAAACACAAATCCCAAACATGAATACCATAGCTAAAATAAAGGTATCTGATGGTTCACTATATTTAAACATAAGCATCCTCTTGGCACTTAAGAGATCTTATTTAGAAACCTGATTTATAAAAAACCAGTCTCCAAAGTTTAAAACTACCTGAAAATAAATGTAAAAGAAACAGATACTGGTACTCATGGTGCATAATTCAAAAAATCAGCGTATTTCAACACTGAATGTTTCTGCCTAAGTGTTCGTCAATTAAGGTCTCTTGTTTTCCTAGATACCGAAGTAATTTTTGTAGCTAGAGAATGCAGCATTTAGGGTCTTTTTTTTTTTTTTTTAAATGATGTGCATTCATGATCACACACAAAACCAAACCAAACTTTAGGTGTTTTGTCACAGAAAAAAAGTCCACAAGAGGAAATGTCTTTTAATTGGTATCTTCCTGTCCAACTTCAAAATTATTTTGTACAGAGCAGTAGAAACAATCTTAATGGTCTAATAGAATAAGAGGAAGATGGGGGGAGGGGGTGGGGAAGAGGAGATGTATGCCATTTAAAAATCACTAAGCCTTGTAAAGGATGATCCAAGAAACATTTCCTTTGCTTTTCATCCACAGCAGGGCATGCAGTTGATTGAATCATATGCATCAACCTGAAAATCTGCTGAAAGTAGGTCTGGAAACAGCATCGGTATGTTTCAGTGTCCTGAAGATACATTCTAGTGTTTTATGAAAAACAGTCTGTTGTTGTCGTCTTCATTATGCAACATAGTGGTACTGATTAGGGTTGTCTTTGTCTCTTTCCATATAGTCTCTGTCTATTAGAGATTCAATTCTCTTTTTCAAATCTCCAGGCTATAAGAAAATATAATAATGGTATAATGGTATTAGATTTCCTAATATAGGATATGATTAAAAAGGAGCAGTGTATTATTAAAATCCACCTTTTGAATTTGCTCTTGGGAGCTGGACAAAACAATTAATGAATTTATTAATTTTATTGTTTATGTATTAACTCCAAAGTTCATAAACTAAATGATAGCTTAAGTCATATTCTGATCAGCTATTATTTCCCTTGACTAGAAGTTTTTCCACATAAAAGTAATGTTGATAGTTACCTCCTATGAAATATAAAAATTGCTTAGTAGTTACTAATCAATGCATAAATTCTTAGGCAAATTTTTTTTAAAAGGCAAATTCACTAATTATCAAGTATATAATCAACATAATCAACAAATGTAAATAATATTTCCTTCAACTATTATATCACATTTACTTACATAGTGTAACAGAAATACCAAATTGTATCAAGGATATCTGTGAACGCCAATAAGAAGTCATCTTTTTTGATAGGGTTATTATTATAATGATAGGACTGGGAAATGCCACGGTGTGGTGAAAAACCGTACAAAACCCAATTCCAAGTTCTCTCAGTTTTTTTGTGGGTAAGACATATAAACATAGTAAAGTGAATCTGGAAATAACTAGAACCAAGTAATACTGGTGAATGGATCAATGTTAAATGTAGAGCACTTTCTGGGAGAAAGAGCTTTCTAGGAGAATGCAATAAGACTCAATTCTGTTCAACATTTTTATTATTTACTTGGATGAAGACACAGATGGTATGCTTATCAAATTTGTAGATTTGATTGAATTGTTCAATCTAGTATCAAGTGTTAGAATTACTTAGAAAATGAGGTATGAAAGACATCAGAGGGGAAGAAGAGAATATAGGAAGGTAGTAAAGCAGAGAAGAATAGAGACACTAGAAAAATATAACAGATTTAATAAAGAAATATTTTCAGAAGAATGCTATATTTTCTCTACCTTGGTTTAATTGGTTCCTCACCATAAAGAACATCACTGAAAATTTTTGTCATCAAGTATGGCTGCTTAAAAGAGGTTAAGACTACTAAGTTTTTTTTTTTCCCTATCTGGAATGAGTTAGATACACCACCATTAGTTCTGACGTTATTTGCTATATGATTATGGATTATTAACTCCATATTGAAATCAGATCAGTATATTTTACTCAGCAGATGCCAGAACTTAGGTCTATCATTGTTGGGGAACATTAAGGCTGATAAATACATTTAGAATTAACTTAAGATGACTTCTTTATTTTTTGCTATATGCAGTTATTATGAAGCAAAGAGAGTAAACCAAATCTGAGAGCACTCTCCAAACAGAATTAATCAAAAGTCAGCCTCAGAAAAATTCTGGTTAGAATCTTAGAAACAGGATTGAGTGGAAAGAGACTTTTTATTGCCATACCAATTTGTCATCTTCATTTTTAATCATTTATGTTGTCCTTTGAATTATTTCTCAAAACCTCAAATATTCTAGAAGGTAC
Source organism: Sarcophilus harrisii (assembly GCF_902635505.1). Lineage (NCBI taxonomy): Eukaryota > Metazoa > Chordata > Mammalia > Dasyuromorphia > Dasyuridae > Sarcophilus > Sarcophilus harrisii. The sequence continues at coordinate 166,209,708 of NC_045428.1, read as the reverse complement.
CAACTGATATAATATGAAAAAAATTTCAACAATAAATTGTGAAAATCCGTTACTTTGTTAACTTAAAATAACTACATGCTATGACCTTCCAAATTAAATTCTCTGAGGCCTCAGTCTATACATATTAAGGAAAAATCCTCACAGAAAACTAAGCAGTATCCAACTTTTCCTTGTTTGAAAATATCAGCAGACTCCCTGTTAGAGATTAGGATTTTAACATTATTACTGGCCAGGAAAAAATGATAATTAAAAAAAATTTGGCCTAAAGGTCTTACCATTACTTCCTACTATGTTTCAATGCTTATTTCAAAAGACGTTAGCTCTTATAACACAAGCTTAGTTGTTACATGTGAAATGAGATTGCGAACCCCTTGACAGTTAAATGAACAAAACATACCTGACAAACATTCAGTTAATTAAACATAATTTAGTACTGTATTACAAGTGCAATTCAATTTGAAGATGTTATATTTACCTTTACTGGAAATTTCAGCTGATTATACAATTCGGAAACTAGAAGATTATGACCAAGGGTCTTCCTCATCTTCATTATTCGTACAATAGCAGCATCAATCTGATATTGTCTATCCTGAAACACTCGTTCTGTGGTGCTAACTTGTTCTTCAACCTAAAGTTTAATAATAATGAAATATAGGAAACTTAAAAAAATTAGTTCTTTAACATACCTGAATTTTAAAGAAAAAAATTCTACATGACAGGTCACTTTACAAATCAGACATAAGATTATTTTACACCCCCCCTCCCCCCCCCCCACGTATCATTCCTATTTTGTAGATAAAGACATCAAGGCTCAGGAAAGCTAAGTGATATGGCCAAAGATCCTCCCAAGACTAAGTCAGTCTCTCATATAAGTGGATAAGAGCTATCAATCTGAGAATATCCCAGCTGTTACATAGTTACATAGGTAAGAACTTGGGGAGGGGCTACTGTATTTCTGAAGGAGTGTTGTGCAGTGGGAAAAAGCGCAGAATTTGGAGTCACAGCACTCCTTCTAGTATGGCCATGGAAAAATTATTTCCCTTATATGAAAAGAAGGATATTGGGGCTAGATGAGGTTGAAGTTTTTAAGTTCTAGTTTTTAAGCTATGATCCCTATGTTTAAGTATACCATGGGTATATATAAAATAACTGCATTGTTTGAGATATGAAAGGACATTTTATTAATCAAGATAAATAAGCCAGCAATCTATATGTACAATTAATTTTTATTTATGTAAGAATTTTAGAGAGTAGCTTATCTGAATCTTTTTTTTTTTTTTTTTTTTACTTTGTCATTTATAACAACTCTAGATATATAAATAAGGCAGGGTCTTGAATAAGGAGAATGATCAAATATTTGAATTATGTGAATTCTAGGTTGAAAAAAAGTCCTATTCTGGTCCTTCAAAAGCCCATACATTGAGAGACAAAGTATTTCAACACTATACTTGAGTAGATGACATAATAAAGGCCAAATTATATTAAAACAGACTAGAAATGCCCCAAATAGTTTTATTTTATTGGCTTTTCTTTGCACTGAGCATAAATTCATAGGATATTCAACATAAAGTATTCTGTTTTATAATTTTTACAGGTTAATCTAGCTTTCTTTTTTCCAGATGAAGAAAACAGGGTTGAAAAAGTTCAAGTGGCTTGTTAAATGCATCCAGGTAATAAATTACACAGAGAATAAGAACTTGAATATAGGTACTTAAAATCCAAACTCTGTGCGCTTTTCACACTGTAATTTTACCATTTAGGATTTCATATACATCTGCTTCTCTGAACAGACACAGTCTACATATTTAAACATACTAACATATAAGAAGTTTGCTTAGCTCCTACTTTTCATTTTCTCTCCTTATATTTATATCTGTTAAGGTAAGTATGAGAATGAAGCCTGAGACTGATCCTGAAAACCCCACATAAAGGAAGTGGCCTAGACTTTACTTCCTGAAGAGCCTCAGGAATGACTGTTTCTATCAGTTTCTTATAAATTTTGGATAGCAAGATTTTTTTATTCATAATGAACACTAAAATATATAAAAAAATCTAATGCAGTCACAATGTACTTTTGACTTGTACTAACACAAGGAAATTTGACCATAAAATAAATGAACTGACTCCTTAATAAATGTCATAAGGATATAAAAATAAATATAAAATTTAATACATACAGTTTCTTTCATCTGGATTTGATTTATCTTTATTCTGAACAATTTGTGCTTGAAATCTCCATTAAAGAAGAATTTATCTCCATCATCTACATCTTTGCCTTTTGGACTTTTAATCAGTACACGTGCTTTACCACAAGCCAAAGACTGTAAGGTTCTTCGCAATTCACTATCCTCTGTATATAGGAAAAAAAGTAGTTACAATATGACATTTAACTGAATAATGCATTTATCATTTCTTAATGTTGCCATTCTGATAATTCTAATTATTAAAGAATCACCATTTTATAAGAAGAGCAGGGAACCAGGTTACATATAAATGAATCAAGTTTTATTATATACCTATGTCAGGTATTGTAAGGTATTGTGTGAACAGTCTTGAATAGAGGTGGAGGGGAGGAAGGGTTACATTCCAAGCATACATTGCAAGCAAAGGCATGGAATACCACATGTGAAAAACAGAGAGAAGGCCAGTTTGCTAGATCACAACATACAGGAAGGGATATAGATTTAATGAATCTGCAGAGAAAGGGTGGGGTTAAGTTATTAATGACTTTAAAAAACAAAGAATAATTTCTATTTTATCTAGAAGAAATAGGGTATGACTGGAGTTTGTTAAGTAGGAGAGGGATATAATCAAATACATGTCATAGGAAAACCAGTTTGGTAACTGAGAGACTTGAAGTAGGGATATCGATTTAGAAGCCTCTACAGTGCTCTAGAATGTGGCTTCTTAAACTTGTTTCACTCTCCACCCCTTTTGCCCAAGAAATTTTTACATGACCCTGAATGTATGGGTATATAAAATAGGCATCCAACTCAAAACATTTACTGACAACAAATCATAATTTTGCTACCCCCCATGTTCAGGTACATGACATCCATAGGGGATTTCAACCCACAGTTTAAGAAGGTTTGCTTTAAATGAGAGGAAAACCAAGTTGGTAGGTAGATATGTGAAGAGAGGGCATTTCAGCTCCCCACATGTCATGTGAGAGGGCAGATAGGAGTGATTTGGGGAACAGAAAATAGCCTGATTGGAAATAATCATTATGTGTAGTGAAGGAGAGGGAAGAGCTGAAAGTAACTTGATCTTCAGATCACAAACCTGAGACTGAGAATGATTTTGGGAAGCAAAGAATACTTCTACTTGGGATATATTAAGTTTGCAATGTCTCTAGGATAGTCAGTCTGAAACGTCAATTAGGCAACTGATCATTTGGGACTGAAGCTCAGTAGAGAGACCAGGCTCTATGATTCCTCTAAATAGAGATTATTTGTGAGGTATGTTTAAAATAATTATCCCCATTTTATAAATGAGGAAACTGCGGTTAATGGAGATTAAGTGACATGCCTAGGGTCACACAACTAGGGTCTGGAGAAAATTCAGTTAAGACTTCTGTTACAGATAGATGATGATCAGCCAAGGGAGACTGAGAAGGTAGTAAACCAGTTGGAGGTAGCCTAGAAGAGTAATAAAAACCCCATTAGTGTCCACGAGACAAAGTGGTCAACAATGTCAAATGCAAGAGAAGTCAAAAATGAGAAGTGAGAAAAGACCATCAGATTTGGCTAATTAGGAAATCTACAGTAATTTTTATAAAAAGTTTTAATTAAGTGACAAGTCAGAAGTCAGGGTACAAAAAGAGTGAAGACTGAATGAGGGGAAGACTAGAGACAAATTTTTAAAAGTTCATAGACTGAGGAAACTCTAGTTCCTACTGAAGGTTTTTACCACGACACATATAGCATTTACATGCTTGTAGACACATTTAATATGGCAATTAAACAGTTTTTGCCAGTGTCCCCTCAAGTTTTTTTTTTTTTTTTGCTCCTTTCAATGTATTTACCCTTTTCTTGGCCTATCATTACTTTCCCATTTTCCTCAATAACTGCCCCTATCGACGAATAAAAATTATCAACAATTATACTCAGATTTCTGCTAAATTTGTTGGGTCTAAAATTTTCCATTTTACTTTGCACCTATAGTCCCATCAAGTCTCTACCAAGTGGTGGAAAGCATACATCTTCAGTCAAACTGGTCACCCTTTTTGATCTTGAGAATTCTTAAGTCTATTAAAATTGTTATCCCTTATACTCATTATATAAATTATGGCTCTTTTTGTTGTCGTTGATCAGTTGTGTCTGACTTTTCATGATTCCTATGGACTATACCAAGGCCTTTTATCTTTCAGTCTGTTCCCATGATGCTATGTATTTATCTCATCCTGTCTTCCCTTTTCCTTTCATCTTTAATCTTTAACAGAATCAGGGTCTTTTCCAATGAACCATGTCTTCTCATTATGTGACCAAAGTATTTAAGCTTCATGTAAACCTTTCTGGGAATAGCCCGACTAATTTCTTTAAGTATTGACTGATTTTGATCTCTTTGCTGTCCAAGGGACTCCTAAAAGCCTTCTTCAGTGCATTTGATTTTGATTGTCTAGTTTTCCTTATAGTTCAAGTTTCATAGCTATGCACTGCTATTAGAAAAGCTGTAGTTTTGACTCTATAGACCTTTGTTGGCAAGGTGATGCTTTTTAGTATGCTGTCCAGATTTGCCATAGCTTTCCTTCTAAAGATCAAGCGTCTTCTAATTGTTCTTCTGGTTTTGCTCATTACACTTTATGTTACTCATTTTTAGAGTAAAGGAGACAGGTATGTCTGAAGGGAGTATCAAAGTTTAAAGATTACAAAGAGAGAAAGGTGACTGAGGGAAAAATCTGCTGGAGAAGACTGAAAGGAACAGAATCAAAGATATATGTGGAAGGTTTAGCTTTGACAAAGAGAAAGGCAACTTTATTATATAATATAATAATTTATATTATTATAAGCAGGGAAAGTAAAAAATGGGGGGTGATGACTAGGCTTTGAGATTAAAATAGAGAGCTCATTTCAAAAAACCTTAAATTTTCTTAGTAAAGTAGAAGGCATGATATTCAGTAACAAGGAGAATGAAATTATAGGAAAGGAGGCTTGAGAAGAGAATCTGGAATAGTTTTTGTTGAAAGCACACATCTTCAGTCAAACTGATCACCTTTTTGATCATGAGAATTCTTAAGTCTATCAAAATTGCTATCCCTTATGCTCATTATATAAATTATGGCTTTTTTTGTTGTCATTGATCAGTTGTGTGCACTGCAGAGAGCTCTGTTGAAGTCAGATAACAATTTGTCATGTAATTAATCAGCACAGTTGCCTAATTACCTCAAGCTTCATTCTGATGCATTTGAGTAGGAGTAAAAGAAAAACAGATGATGGGAGCAATTCAAGACCGGAGTTTTCTTTTGAACAAGACTTAAGCAGCAACAGGATAAGTGATAAGCATATGAGAGTAGAGAACAGTGTGATGATGAATTGGTTAACTAAAGAGTCAAGATCGGGAAAGGAAGAATGAGAAGTCATAGAACATCAGTACTTATAGGGTGAAGGAATAGGAAGTTTCTTTGAGGGGTAAGAAATAGGGAAAAGATAGAATATTAAAATTCTCAGACTTTCTGATCAAAGAAGTGAGTAACAGTGAGAGCCAAGGTGTGATTATTCCTGAGTAGCTGATATATAATGTAGTAATACTTGAAATAGAAGAGTTGAGAGATGGGGAGTTTGAGGTAATATCACTACAAAAGACCAAGTCCCATAGTATCAAGGCAGGAATCTGGGAGGAGACAAAGACAGTGAAATAGGTACTGAACCCCTTAAGAAAGGGGGACAGAACGATATAACATCTACAATATAATCAGGAGCAAATAAGTACTTTGAAGAATGTTAACTGGATATTTTGAAAATATAGAGTTTTCCCCACCTACACCAGTAGCCATTTTAATTTCTTCAAAACTGAACTCATCTCCTTCATTAAACATAAGAAGCACTAATGTCTGAAAGAGTGACACCTGAAACTCCTTCTTTCCCTAAGAGAAAAAAAAAAAAAAGATAAATAAGTTAATATTTATTTTTGAAATATTACATCCCCTATCCCCACCATCCATATTAATTATTCCTTTGTCCTTATCCTACTGAGTTCCTTTTAAAGTCAATGGTCATTTCCTTCAGGATTTAAGAAGGATTAAAAGACAAAATATATGACAGGAAAGGGAGAGGTAAGCTTAGTGGCTAGATAGAATTAAGATGACCTGAGTTCAAGTATCTTAACTTCCCAGTGTCTAAATCCTGAGATTTTTTTAATGAATACCATATTGTAAATTATAGCCTGTCTGTATTATTAAGAAGAAATTCCTTAGTAGGAGCTCCCCAATGAAATCACAGGTTTAGTTAAAAAATGAAAGGTAGGGGGCAGCTAAGTGGCACAGTGGGTAGAGCATCAGCCCTGAAGTCAGGAAGACCCGAGTTCAAATCTGAGCTCTGACACTTAACTCTTCCTAGCTGTGTGACCCTGGGCAAGTCACTTAACTCCAATTGCCAGGGGGGGCGAGGGGGAAAGAAGGTGGGAAAAAAGGGAGAAACAAAATTATAAAGGAAGAAAAAAATGACTTGTATTTTTATTAAATATTCCCACTTATGCTACAAAATAGCAGCTAGTTGACATTTGTATAGGTGAAAAAGAATTCCCACATCAATGGAACCATTGATAACTTCTTTACCATTTTCCCAAAGGCTGCTATTGAAATGGCATGAGACTCCTTAAGCCCAGGTTCCCTGTGTAACTCTGTTGTATACCACCAAATACAAGTTCAGTTAGGTTCCATTTATTTACTTCAACTTTTTTTTCCCCTCACTAAGAAAATAATCTCAAAAGATTAGTCATTTTTGGGGGGGATCATTTTTTACCATATAAAATAGGTGAGATTATCTGAGCTAGTTTTGATTCAGAATTATTAATGCTTATTTGGGATGAAAATTAATTTGTATAAAAACAATGTACCAGAAGCATTATTACAAAACAGAAAATAGATTGGCTATATACACACAAAAGCATCTCTTTAAAAATTAAGGTATCAAAACTCATGCCATTATTTTGATATGAACAGATTTTCATTAAGATAAACTAGAAAATAAATTACTATAGCCTTTCCTAATACAGAATAATAAAGATGGAACAAAATGTAACAAAGGAACATTCTAGTTATTTAATATCTTTGAAACATCATAAGTTTAAATTTTAATTGCAAGTATTATATTATAGTACTAAGTTTTAATTTATTAGAAATTATCTATTTTTAAAGACAAGATATTTGAATTGTTTCCCTCTTTCTTTAGCAATTCCTTAATTGTTAAAGTTACCCAAGCTAAGGAACATAGTCTACTGTAGAGAATTAAGTGTCACTACTGAATGATTTCTTTTTTTTTCCATTCCATTTTTCTCCATTCCAATTTCCATTTTTTCCATTCCAAAGTAAAATCAACACTTCTTTTTCCCCAAACTGTTATTTCCATGAGAGTGTGTATGTAGGGAAGAGGGAAAAGAAGAGAGAGGCATGGTGCTTATTTGTTGTTTAAAATTAAAAAATCTTGATAAAATGATTATGCTTAAGAACCAAACAATAAGATACTCAATTAACATTAACATACTTCTTTGAACTCTGCTTTTAAAACAGCATGTCCCAAAGTGGTTTGCCATTGAAGCTTTCGACCACTGTGCTTTCCAAGATAAAATGTCTTAAATACTTCTTGAAGTTTAACCATCTGTCAATGTAAAAGGAAAAAAAAATTACTTATACTGTGCTAGATGAGATCTTCAAGTTTTCCATAATCTAGATTTAAATGAAAAACCAAATACTTTTCAAACTTAATTTAAAAAGAATTGAGAGTAACAATTCTCTTTACATAGCTTTTATTTAAATTGTTTCTTAACTAAATGAAATAATTTTTTTCCTTTGCTATTTCATGGTGGTGGTCTTAGAAGTATTACTAGCTATTTATGTGACCATTTGTCAAGTTAGAAAATCACTGTGAACTATATATTTTAAGTGGAAAATTATACACTATAAAAATAGATACCAAGGGATGAATCTTTTAAAACTTTTTATATTTGCTATGTGGTGAACACTGTACAAAAATAAAGAGGTTCTGTTATCCCAGCTAGAGCTGAGCAATGCTAATTCCTCTCAGCAATTGTACAAAAAATATTTTGAGTCTATTCAAAGCAAATTGACAATTTTTCAAGGTGCTACTACCAGCATAAACAGTCATGCTTTAGAATACTTATGATTTCCCAACATTCTCTAGATTTAAATTTAATTTTTTAATACAAATGATTATTAATTACTTGGAATTGTTCATATCTGATTTCCATCAATAATTATTTCTGTTGGTCTTTGTAAAAATGTCAGACCTAGAGTTAGGAAGACTCATTTTCCTGAGTTCAAATTTAGCTTCAGACATGTCATAGCTGTGTGACCTGGGCAAGTCACTTTACCCTCTTTGCCTCAGTTTATTCATCTGTAAAATGAGCTGAGAAGGAAATGGCAAAGCACTCCACTATCCTAATCCCCAAAAGAGGTCACAAAGACTCGGACACAAGTGAACTGACTGAACAACAAAATCATTTGTTCAATATCTATTCAGTTTATAGGCATAATATGTATAAACTTTTAAGTTCTCAGAAATGACAATAGTCATACTTACTTAAGGCAACTTTGTATAGTGACCAGATCTACATGCAGATAATAGCTATATAAATTTCAATAACAATACATTAGCATTTATGTAATATATATTTGATAAGTACTTTCCAAATACTATCTTATTTTATCTTCAAAACAACTCTGGGAAATAGTGCTATTATTATCACCATTTTACAGGTGCCCAGGATCACATAGATAGTATAGTGTCTGAGGCTAGGTCTTTTGGACTCCTAGTTCGGTATTCTATTCACTGCTTTATCTATAATAATGATAATGTTCAATTCTTACCTTTCCAAGTCTATCAGATTAAGAGAAAGTTCAAATAGTAATAAATGATGAAAGAAATAGAAATTGGTGGAAAGAGAAAACAATTACTTTTAAATTGATCAAGTTGATCTTTTGACAATATTACAAATCCTAAGGCAATAGGCAAATAAAAATCATGAATGTATTATCAACACAAGAGTTTCACTATAACAGTGTATGTCTGTACTAAAGATGTTTATGCTAAGATTGTAGCCTTTAGACATACTGGGCTTCTATGAAACTATTAAGAGATGCACTATAAATAATACTTCTTTTTTAAGAGTACTTACCTCTGGAGTTAAATGCACCTCCATAGGTGTGTATGTTGGCCAGTATCCCATAGTAAGTATATTTACTGTTAGATCTATATTCCCTGGGTCACTCTGATTCTGCATGTACTAAAAGCAAAGTTGTTCATTATTAAAAACAAAAACAAAAATAAACAAGTTTTCCCATAACTCGAACATGGATGATGTTTTAAAAATTATTTGCCATCTACTTAGTCCACAAAATATACCTGTTTAAACTGAATCATAATGTCTTTGGAGAGCTCCATATCCTTGAACATTCCCTCCAACTTGCTGGTGAAAGCAGCACCACATTCTGTTCCAAAAGTAAAAAGATTGTAAGAAATAAAAAAAAAGAAGTAAAAGAAGTCATTGTGAAGAATTGCCAAGAATAAGGATGGGAAAGAATATCTCATTGTTGCAATTGCTCACCATGTTTTAGTTTTGACAACATAGACTTTTCAGCATCAACAGAAGCACTCTTTCCAACAAGGAGTCTTTTTGCCAAATCTTTCTTATAAAATGCCTCAAAAACATCTTTACCTATTTATGGATCAAAATAAAAATAAAGATTATATTATGAGTTAAAAGAAGAAATTATTATTTCTTAAAGAATTATATCTTAAAGAAAATATTAATTTCTTTAATATTCAAAGCTATTTTTTTCAATCAGAAGATCCCTGAATAGTATTTATTTAGGAATAAAAGCAACTTTTTTTAATGACATTTAAATGATTGTAATAACATTAGTTACACTAGAGTCTCAAAAATCAAAGGCTGTCTTTACTCCCCCCAATTTCTTAACTAAAGTTGGTGTAATTTATACGTGGTTAAACTTGTTAGTTCAATAAAATAATTTAAGTAAAACAGGTCCAAATACAAGAACTTTTAATCCATTCAACACTACTGACATTTCTGAAAGTAAAATTTTGTTCAATATAAGAATTTCTTACCATGAATAAATCTGAATATTATCATGATTTTGTCAAGAATTCTTTCTAGTTCTTCATCTGTTGCTTCTTTATTACCAGCTCTTAGCTTGGAATCAACATGTTTTGCTAAGAAATCAAAATAATTGAAAATTATTTTAAAATATGCATTTAAAATAAAAAAATCAAAATCAGCAAACAGAATTAAACCAAGACACATCCTGAAATAGTTTTATGGCAATATGGTTTTATGGAGTATAGGGAACTCCCTCTGAGGAATCAATCTTTTGTACTAATGCAGATTTTCTAGTCAAGTTTTTCATAATTAATAGCGTGAGACTCACTGAGGTTACAGGAATTGAATAGGATTCCAGAGTAACAGAGGTGAGACTGAGATGTGAACTATGTTTTCCTGATCCCCAAGATGAGCTCTCTAGAAATAGAAACTGCCTGATCTAATACATGTGAAGGTTTTTGAGTTTTTCATTCTCAGGATAATTCAGATTAATTATAGAAAGCAATCTTAAATAGAGAGGGACAGTAGGCATAAACTGTTGAATCCTTAGTTACAGAAAGTGATGATGGCAAATAAGTCAAATAATTTTCCCAAATGATACATAAATTTAAGAAAATACTTTATGAACTCTTTTAATGTCTCCTAAATAATAAAGCTTCTAGGGAATCCTGAATTATTCATTCTGATTATTTTAGAAAGCAGTGATTTTAATTTGTTTTTATATTAAATTATTCCTCTTAATTCAACATTATTTATTAAATAACAGGTATTGTGTTCTCAAGAGTATGTGCCTTCTTATCCAGTACAGAGTGATTCTTTTTGATATGTAGAGTTGTACCAAATTTTTAAAAAAGGAAAAAAAAAATAGCTCTCCTTCCTCCTGTTGTAACTGTCAAGGATACATTTAATAGTATCTGGTGAATAATCTTGTTAGCTTGAGAAAACTCATGTAATTTAATCACTCTTTGCAGACAATATGATACAAAAATAGTGAAGAGAATGTGCCCCTTGTCTAGGACATTATACATTGGAGTCTCATCGTTGTACTCCCAATTAAAGTGAAGATTATAACATATAATATGTCATCACAATTAAACTGCATGGATAATTATATACATTCTGTTTTCATTAACTGAAGTTCTGAAGTTATTACTACTTATATACAAATTAAGAAATACTAAAAGGTGTTGTGTTAAATTAATGTGATTTAGAGCATTTTATAATTTTTTCATCTGAAAACTTCTTGTTCATATCCTTTGACCATTTAACTGAGAAATGACTTGTAGCTTATAAATTTGACTCTGTTCTCTATCTATTTTAGAAATGAGGTCTGTAACAGAAACACTGATTGTAAAAATTGTTTCCTAGTTTTTAGAATGGCCAACATTCATTCAACATTCTACTGAATATTTCTACTTTTGGAAACCAAACTCAAATTTCTTAATGAAATATTTACTCTAATGGGGCATGTTATTTTGCTTCTTCAAAATGACTTTCTTTGCAAATCCAAGTTTTAAAGGTGATAAAGACAAGACAGATTTTTTTTCTCCAGAAAAAGAATTTTATTTCTAGAATTTCATATATATTTTATGTTTGTTTCAACTAATTTGTCTTTTGCCTTAAAAGATGTTTTGTATAAATTTTTTTCTTACCTATTAGTTCTGCTGGCTTATTTGGTCTCTTGTTGATAAATGTTTCAAAGGATTCTTTCATCAAGTTAATGAATTTTTCATTTTTCTGAAAGCATACTTCTATGATGTGGTCCACTTTATCCTTAAAATCTAGTAGTTCTTGTACCATATCTTTGTCCTTTTCAGGATTAACTACTATTGTTGTCCCAAAAGTCTGTAAATGTAAAAACAAATGAATACCAAATCATACATGGCATCAAAAATTATTTTGTGTTCATATCAAAAATGTCACTTAAGATAGAGAAGGGCTTAGAATTAAATTTTTATTTATTTTTTGTTAGAAGTTAGATTGAGGGGCAGCTAGATGGCTCAGCGGATACAGCATCGGCCCTTTAGTCAGGAGGACCTGAGTTCAAATCTAGGCTCAGACACTTAATACTTCCTAGCTGTTTGACCTTGGGGAAATCGCTTAACCCCAAATGCCTCAGCAAAAAAAAAAAAAAAAAAAAAAAAAAAAAAGTTAAGATTGAGATTTTTTTCCAGTTCTTTTCTCTGGATATGGATAATATTTCCATTGTTTTATATAACAGCCTTTTGGGAATAATTCCAAATTACTTCCCAGAATGGCTGGATGAGTTCACAACTCCACCAACTGTGCAACAGTGTTCCAATTTTCCCACATCCTCTCCAACATTTATCATTTTTCTTTTGTTAGCCAATCTGTGTTAAGTGGTATCTGAGAGTTGTTTTAATTTGCATTTCTCTAATGAATAGTGATTTAAAGCATTTGTGTATGATTATAGTTTTAATTTTTTCATCTGAAAATTGCCTTTCATATCCTTTGACCATTTAACTGAGAAATGACTTGTATCTCATAAATTTGACTCAGTTCTCTTTATGTTTTAGAAATGAGGTCTATAACAGAAACACTGATCTCTCCCACCGTTTAGAAATGAGTTTTTAATAACATCAAGTTAATTTATTAAAACCATTTTCCAAATTCAGTACTTAAAGTGTCCTAAGTCTAAAGGAACTTTAAAATGATGAAAAATTCTGCAGTCTATTATCACTCCTTAAAATAAATTTAAACAAATAAGAAAAAAAGATATACTTACCAAACAAAACCATTCTTATCTAGTCATGAATATAAGGCCAAATTCATGGTTCAATATCTTAGATTACTTTCACACCATAAAAGTTAACTAATTTGACAAAATTTTCAGAACAGGCTTCTTTTGAGAATTAAATTATTAGTAAGAGCAGTAGCACAAACACTGCAGTGTCGGCTAGGGGAAACTGAGACTGGAAGCTCTTAGCCACAAACAAAACCTGGATGTCTAAACCAGTCACAATATGATGAGCTCCAGGGGAAAGGAATACCACTAGGATGACAAAAGAATAACCTGAATAACCTGGCCCAGACTGATTCTGAAGACAAAAAAATCCCTTCAAATCATTATCAAGAATAGGTCTATGATGGGCCACTAGTAGGACAAAGAAAGGAAGAAAAAAAGAAATATAACTATTTATATTTTTAAACTATTTGGCAATCTTATTTGTCAATTCATTGGAATTTTGTATATAGGATCTCTTTCAGAGTTTACTACATAGATCTCTCCTCCCTCATACCTAGTCTTTCTTCTTATTCTAATTATGTTAGTGTCATTGTACATTGGCCTATCTGAAAAAAAAAAAAAAAAGCATAAGACAATTGTAAGTTTTAAAAGTGGAATTACAAAATGTCTTATGTCTTAAAAAAACAAAAAACAAAAAACCCAACAGAATGTAAGCCACAAAGAATAATCTTCATAACGGCATAAGCACAACCCCTAATTCTTTTTAATTTGCAATGTCATCTTAAGATGTACTACTGTATACTCATTAACATCAAATCTGAGATTAAAACAAAGTAAAAACTAACAATAATTCTGAAAACTAAGACAAATAGCTAAGATAGTGAAGTAGCAGAAAACAGTACAATGAGTTCCCACTTTAAAAATTTCTGCAAACATATTTAAAAACTGTAGACAAAATCCTGATGGGGAAATTCAAGAAAAAGTCAGATCAGAATAGAGAGACAGCTAAAGATGTCTCTGAATACTGTGGAACATGGTCTACCCAGAAGTAGGGTGTACATGCAACATTCCAGCTTTGGGCACCATGGCAAGAGTGCACATGACTCAAAAAGCAGACCCAGTATTGTGAACAGGTGTTAAACTCACACCTTTGTTGCCTACACCATTTCTAGGTCACAAAGTCAGTGCAGAGTAAGGCCATGATCTGGCCTTGACCTAATGCTCCCACAGAGGAAGCCCCTGGGAATTATCTTGAAAGACAAGCAAATCCAGAAGCAAGCATGCACAGAGTGGGGTCTCATTTCTAGCTTCTTGCTAAGTCTGAAGCCTGAAGAGGAAAAACCAGGGCAGGAATCCCAGATCAAAAAAGTGCCTGTAGTTTTTCTCTCTGAACTAGCAGAGTTTCTAGTTGTCAGGAGCTTGCAAGGCTCAGATAATGCAAGAAACAATCAGACTTTGTTTGGAACAGACACTCTGGGAGTCAATGTAAGTTTGTAGGTCCCTAGTCTGAACTGTCCCTGAAATCCTGGATTAAAATAACACTCAATATAACCCTTCAAAGCAGCCGTGAGATCCACCCAGATCTACATTTTAGCAGTATACAGAGTCCAGATCTAACACCAAATCCAAAGTCAGCTGGATGAATGAACAAATAACAAAAGAATCCCAACATATATGTTTTTTGGACATAGTACAGAAATTTGTTCCTCTTGATTATAAATGTTTGTAATAAGATTTTTGTTTTTCTTCCTCAACTGGCTAGGGAGAGGTGGTGATGGGGGTGAGGAGAGAAGAGAGATTACTGATGACTTAAAAAAAGCCATATATACACACATATATAAAATCCCAAACCTAAGGCCTGAATTTCATTTTAGAATAATGCCAAGCATTTCCCACAATACTTATCTGAATACCTTGATGTATTCACTCCAGTGCTGCAGGAGTATCTGTTGCCCTCCTTTTACTCGACTGAACAATTGGTACATCTGTGTGAGATCAGGCACTCTGTTTTCATCAAGCAAGTTATCAAGTCCTAAAATGAAATTAAAAAATAAATTATAAGACATGATTATAGCTGGATATACAAAAGTCATATCTGTAATTCCTGCTGCTAGGGAGGGTAAGGCTAAGTCACTTCAGTTCAGGAGATCTGTGCTCCAGCAAGTTGAGTCAATCAGGTATCCACACTGATTTCAATTGCAATATGGCAAGTTCCCAGGAGAAGGAGCTAGTTTGCCCAACTGTTTCTCAAACTGCAAACAGAGCAGGCCAAAGTTCTGAGATGATCAGCATTGGAATAAAGCTGTTTTACTTCCAAGTTGGGCAAGATGAGACAACACGGTCTCCAAAAATCAAACACAAAAACATACATTTGCTACACTCAGTAAATCTACACATTAAAAATGTTGAAAATACATACAACATTATGACTACTCCTTATGACAGTATGTCAATTAATGCTTAGTACTCATGTTTGCTCTGGCTAAAAGATAATTGGTATCCTTGTGATGATGATAGATGGAATAAGTCACTGGGATATCCTTAACTTCACTGAAACACCAATTAATAAAGGGCATTCCAGAAGCCTGAAAGATTCATAAAATCATAAATTTTAGAACTGAGCTCTGAATAGATTAATAATATATTAGAAAACGAAGCTGCAGAGATGCTATGACTACCCAGGATCACAGACAACAAAAGCAGCAAAAGCTGAGATTTAAACATCTGCGTCCTTGGGTTAAAAACCAAGTATAATCATCAAATGTTCTTTCTGGTCAAGTCCCCAGGACTATTATTACTTGCCATTCTTTAGAAAATATAAATATAACTTTTCTTTATTAAAAAAGTGTTTATGTGAACTAGTTTATTCCATATTTCAAACCCCAAATAACATTTAAACTTGTAGTATATGAAACATGGATAACCAATCCCAATAATCTCTACATTTTAGCCATTTTATTCTTCAATGACTATTAACTTTTAATTAATTTCTAGTTTTTCTAGACCATAACTTTGATGTAGGAATTAGATTCTTATTTTTCCATCTTACTTCTCAGAAATAATTAGATCACAGTACCATTAACTGTATTATATCCTTTTGACTTAATCACATTTCAAAGGGGGTAATGAAAATGGGGACTTTTTAGCACAGAAATCATTTGGTGCAAATTTACCAGTAAGAGTTATACCACCTCTCTCTTCAATTTCCTCTCAAATTTTTAATCTGAAATTTTCCTTTTCCTCATGACCCACAATTTTTACCACCTATGACTAGAACCACTACCATATTCAAAGTTCAGTATTTATAAAATGAAAAATATTATTATGCCTACTTGTGTTAATTATAGTGATCTCTTGGATAAAATCTAAGCTTTCTGAGATCAACCACTAGTTTTTTCTTTTGTGTATTTTTGTCTTTGTATCCCAGCACCAATCACAGTATTTGGTATATAAAGTAGGAGTTGACCAAATATTCAAGATTGATTTATGGATTATCAGGACAGTAAAGAGCTCAAAGATCTAGTCTTTCATGTTATAGACAAGAACATCAAGATCCTAACTTTTGTAGAAGTGAGAAGCAAAATTGAAATGAGAATTAGAATCATGATTTCACAGATCAGAGTTCCATTTCATCAAGCTGTCTTATTCATGAACATGCAGAGGATGAAGGACATAATTTATTATGTGGAAAATTTTACCTTTCTGTAGAATCGCTGTTAAATGTTCACCTAAAAGTTGTTTCTCCACACAAGCAATTAGTGGTTTCCTATATAAAACAACAACAACAACAAAAACAAAAAAAAAAAGAAAAGAAAAGGCATCAAAAATATTACATGGCTTTGATACACTAGGCTAATTCCACGTGACAAGTAGAATGTTATATCACTGAAGCAAATATAGTAGTAAATGTCCATCAATATAGAACCAAAAAATAAGCAAATTCAAATAATCAGAAAATTTTAAATGTATAATGCTGAAAATTATTTGCTTGTCAAGACTGAAGTATATTGTAAGATCAGTCACTTTTTAATCATAAAAAAAAATTTCTGTTTTAGTTCTTGAAACATAAGCAATCCACAAATGATATACATTAAAAATTATTAATCATCATTCCCGATTCTAGAAAGAGGAATGAAATATTAATAATAAAGACCACAAAACTCCAAATAGTAAGCGCAATATACAAACATGTTAAAATATTTAACTAGCAAGTTATTAACAAGGAGAGTCTTAACTTATGAAGAAACCACAATAAAAATATTTTAAAAGAATTGACTGTGATTATATTAAAATTATATGAAATTAAAATAACAAAAAATAATCTGGCCTTTTTAAACAAATCTTCAGAAAAGAACTCCAACAAGAGAAACATTTCAACTATAACACCAAAGGGAAGGTTTTTGCTAATTCACAGTGATAATTATTTTCACTGACAATAATGCATTATTGTCTTCTTCGTTATAAATTTTATTCTAAGTGTCTTGGGAACAGAAAAAAAAGATTTGAGAAACTCATTTCCTGACAGTGAAGAATAGAATTCTAATAAAACTGTCTTCCTGTCAACATCACCAAGAAAATTTCTATTATGGATATAATTCCATGAGTTTATATAGTCAATACCAGAAAAAAGATTTTGGGAAACCCCTAACTTCTAGAGGGAGCAGCCATCATTCCAACTCAGAAGGATTCTCCTGGTACATCTGTCTTAATTCCTATTTCAATCTTTTATGCCACAACTATACACAAAAGATTAAAATTGTAGGTGTCTGTCAGTTTTCTGGACAAGAAATAGTTTTTTTTTTTTTTTTTTTTTTTGAGATTACAGAATCCTTAAAAAGAGCTCTCTGCCAGGAGCAATTGTGCTCTGTGTGCTACAAAGACATTTTCATGCTCATTTTTCAGAAAATAGAATTCTAACAGGAGAAAACATTTTCTATCTCCAATTTCAAGGACTCCACCAGATACCTTTGAGACACAAAATGGATCCTCTGAGTTGCTCCTTCTGTTAGATTACTGCTCAATTTTATTATTCCACACACAACACATGGTATCAGGAAGATCCAAGTTCAAATTCAGCCTCATATAATTGCTAATTATGACCTTGGGTAAGTCATAACTTCAGCCTTAGTTTCATAAAATGGCAGCATCCACCTTCCCAGAGTTTCATGAAGATCAAGTTGAGATAACATTTGTAAGCCCTCTGCAAACTTTAAAGTGATATATGTTTATGTTTATATAACTATTAATTTTTTTCCAGTAAAGACAAGGTAAAAGAAATTGTGACTAATCAATTTTTCCTGTTTCTCATTTCACACACCCCACATATTGTTTCTTAAAAATTACAAGGTATTTTACATACATTATCTTATTTGATCCTCACAACAGCCCAATGAGTTATTTATTTATTTATTTATTTTGCTGAGGCAATTGGGATTAAGTGACTTGCCCAGGGTCACACACCTAGGAAGTATTAAGTGTCTGAGGCCAGATTTGAGCTCAGGTTCTCTTGTCTTCACAGCTGGAGCTGTGCTTTATCCACTGTGTTATTTAGTTGCCCCAAGTTATCATTTTACTTAGATAAGTGTCTTGTCCCAAGTCACTTATCCACTGTGCTATTTAGCTGCCCCAAGTTATCATTTTACTTAGATAAGTGTCTTGTCCCAAGTCACAAAGCTAATAAATGGCCAATGGCTTCTAATCTGTCATTCTTTCCTTTACAGAATGCTGCTCAGAAATAAAAAACACCCAATACATCTGTAATGAGACAAATCAATTCTATAACTAAAGACAGTGTTCTTGATTTTTGAAAAAGTGCCTGGGAAAAGAAAATGAAAAAGTTATAAATTCATTCATTTCTTTAATTTATTGTTTTTATTTTTAAACAAATTGAACTGTGGAGTTAAAAATAGTATCAAGGAACAAAAGAGATTCAGGGACAAAAGATTTAAGGGAAACTTAAAAAAATTAGAAAAGAAGGAGAAATGATATGAATTAAGTCTTAGAGACTAAAATTTTGTGTGAGGGACTAATAGTGATAAGTTTGTACAAATGGGAAAAAGGAGACAAGACAAATGAGAGAAAAATAATACAGGTCTACAAATTCATAGGTATGTGATAATAAAGGAATAATGATTTCTTTATTCTTTTATGATCGACAGTTATCTAGAGTAAGACAAAAAAAAAACAATGAAGGAGAGAGACTGAGATGAAGGGACCTGAAATGGGAGTGTCCTGCTCTAGAAGAGAAAGGACCCAACACTGTTTCTTTCAGGAATCAATTTTTCTAAAAGCACAGCAGAAAACATAATGGAGTGCTCTACAAAGGCAGTAACATAAAAATGGAATAGATGAGGAAACTTGTTTGATTTCTCAGAAGATTTACCCTCATGACACTTAAAAGAAATAAAAAGAAATGAATAGTTTAAATAAATGAAGTTGAATAAATCTATGGGGACAAGTAGATTAAACAATTAAGTAGAGAGGGGTGGTGCATTAGATCAAAAACAGAAAACTTAAGTCCCATGTGAATAAAAGATTTACATCATTACTCCAGGCACTCCGTTACATTTGTTGATTCTAACTAAGTTTTACTCACTAATGTTAACTCAAAGACATAGTCAGAAGGAGGTTTACATTAATTCTTTCTATCTTCTACCAACCCAGCAAATTATTTTAAGATGAAAACATTAGATTAAAAAGTGGCAAAATCAGGCAGTGTGATACTTATCTGGGGTGATTGGGGCTGGTAGAACTTCTGGACTAGGGAGATCTAAGCTACACTGCATTATGCTGTTGAGATGCCAACCATGTTCAGTATCAATATGAGAGCAAGGAACCACCAGGTTGACAGAGGGTATGTACTGGTCTAAGTCACAAAATGGAACAAGGTTTCAATATTGGGCAGAATCAAACTTTTGAGTAACTTCTTTACTTCCAAGCTGGGTGAATTGAGGAGACCAAAAATTTTTTTTCCTTCTAAAAGGAATGGAGGAATTATGTAAGTAAATACAGAACTGAAGATTCAATATTTGAGGTACACCTATAGTTAAACTCTAAAATATTCAATATCTGATAAATTCCAACTGAGTTCCATCAATAATAATTTGATCTCTTTTTGTTTAACACTTTTAAATAGCTCAGCTTGAATTAATTTCCTTGAAAACAGGAAACTCCTATTAGGCAGAGCAGGTAGTTATTCCAAGTGTATAAATTCAAATGGCTCTCTTCACACTAACACCCAACTTGCTGATTCCTTAAAAACAAATTTCACCTCATTAGGACATAACACTGAGCGTTGCCTTGTGAATGTTTCATAAATGTTAATGTGACTTATACAGATTGTAAAAGAAGAAAATTTTAACTATGGTAAAATTAGACAAAGTAAATAGTACTCACTGTGTGCTGTGATCTAAATATGTTATTACTCTGTCTCCTTCTTCTTCTAAACGTTTGTTTACATGGTTAAGATATTCTGGGACCTTTCAAATGAAAAAATGCCAAGAGATCAATGACAATACTAAAATCACCACTCTATGATCATTTCTATGACCATTTTTTTCTGGGAAGTTAAAAAAAAAAAGATTATATTTTCTTCAAAATGTATCCAGCAATTAGGCTTAGAAACAAAAATACCAAGATGCTAGAATTGGAGCCGTAAGAGGCCTAGCACAACTTGCTTATTTCCTAGATGAGGTCAAGGAATGGGGCTCAAGAATCATATCCAAAGTCACACAGATTAATTCATGATTTGAACACAGGTTCTTTGACTCCAAATCCAATACATTTTTAATTTTATTTTTCAGTTAACAAGACTTATTTTTCTCTCACTTTCACACATTCCCCTCAACCTCCTCCCTTCAAAATCATTTTTACTGCCAACACTTTTGTTCTTGGCTTAATCATTAAAATTCATTTTGAGGAAAAGTTTTGCTACATTTTTTTTTTCATTGTCCTTCAACAATGGCTGAAGTGAATCAGGTAATGGGGCAGGATGTTAAAAGTCAAAATCACTTGGCATTATGAACTACATTCTCTTTTTTAGTGAGGTTCTATGGACTTCCATATCTGGAAAAAAAAACTCATTTGTTTATGTGTTGATGAACAATTTATTAAATTAGAAAATACGAGACTTAAAATATTATGCTTCGCACCCCATTCAATATTTGATTTGATGCAATACTAATAAAAAGATTCTGTAAAGTAGCATGAGATTTCTCTACTCCAAAGCTTCTCACAGGGAAATCACCTTAAGTGTTGCTCTTTAAGGGCAACAACTTTATTCCTTGGCAGCTAGAGAGGAAGCAAAGTTCTGTTCTGGAATGTCTTGCTCAAATGAGGAGAAAAAACCCCATAGCTGGAGTCCATGGCAACTACATAAATGCCATTTTGGAGAAAAGTTCAAAGGTCGTGCTTATTAATCAAGTCAATGCAAAGAACTCATTATCAGGACATTAGCAGAGTGTGGAAAACTAAGACTGGCTGGAATTCAGAAGACCACATCTCCTGGGCCAGCTCTGCCACTAATTAGCAAGGTGAGTCTTTCTCATCATATAGAAAAGGGGAGATGCTGAATTAGATAACCTGTAAAGCTCTTTCCAACACAGATATTCTATTTCTAAAAATATTTTGTGGGAAAATTCATTATTTTTAGCTTGTATTATAATTTTTGTTGAATTTCAATTCATAAGCAGCATTGAATCACTGGATCTGGTTTCAAATTCTACCTCTAAATATTTACTTTATTTATAATAAAGGCTAAATCACATGTAAAGCCTCAGCTAAAGAAGGAATTATGGCTTTGGAGGTCTCATCCAGTTCCACCTCTTTGATCTAGCCAGATTTGAACTCAGGTCCTCCTGCTTTCAGGGCTAGTGCTCTATCCATTGCACCACCTAGCTGCCCCATCTTATTTTTGTTTTTAGCTAAAGACAAAAATCCTATTTTACCTAAATATGGCTTTAAGAAAAGTTACAAAAGTATGTGTCAGCAAATGTACATATATTAAAATTAAAATTATCAATACTGAAACGAAACAAAAATATTATGGTTATATTTAATGTTTTTACCTCTCTTTCTTGCATAAGTCTTTGGCCTTCTGCAGCATATAAACAATTAGTCTCTTCCAAAAATTTCTGCTCAAATGAATCTTTATAGACCTAAGAAATGAACATTATTATTTTGTAACAAGAAATTAAAAGTCTTTGTTTCAATTTTAAATTTGAGGTCATACAAGACATTTTAACATGTAATTGGTACCAAGATTTAGGGAAAACAAGAATAAGTCAAAAGCTAAAAGTGACTAAAAAGTCACCCATTTTCCTTATGTGTGTTCTTTTATGTACCACTGTATCCCTGCCTCTCACAATTGCAGGTACTACCATGTTGGGCCTTGAAACAGTTCTTTTAAATATCCATAAAATAGTTAAAACTCTCTAGCAATCTGCCAGATTGGATCTCTTAGTGCCTAAAACTCCTAGAATCATGTTGGACCAATTTGGATTCCTGAGGCAGAAATATGTAAGTACATAGCTAAATGCTGGTTTTCAAATGTCAAATTTTTTCAGCAAGGCATGTTAGGATGAATGTCAAGTTTATATAATCTAACATTGTTTCAAATATGGTTGTATTTTTGTGGCATTAATGTCAGAAAGAACAGTTCCTCATCAACAAATCCACAAAATCTGATACTTGTTTCTGGGTAGCCAAAATTTTAGACAATAAAATTCTCTTAAAAAAAAAAAATCAGTATTTTTAGGAACATACCAAGACTATAGACTATAGTCTATATTTAGTCATAATATATTAAGATTACTGCAAAATTATTTAGCTAAATAACTCTATACATGGCATATTTTTGCATTAACATTTAGAAGAGTAGTTCAGATAATTTGAGAAAGATTCTGAAGCTCAGGTTATAATTTTCTTCTCTCTCATTTGGTTTTAAAAAAGATTCTAATTAAACAAATCACACCAAAAAAGTAACAGTGATTGATTTAGGAGGAAAACAAACAAATCTATTAAATTCTTTTTTATGTAGCATGTAGTATAGCATGTTACTAATTCTGCTTAATTAGCACTTTTAATTAAACCTATTTATGCATCTAGTTGCAAAAACTATGTCTAGTAGAAAACTATCATAAATACATAAGAGGGGTATTACACATAAATCAAACCTTTTGAGTTTTATAATTAGAAATATTTACTTTCTAAGTGTTCAGTTTGGATTCTGTCCCCTCCCAAGAGTTAAAATGTGGGAGAGAGGGGATTTTCATCATACCTTTTCTTAAAATCTTAAGGCAGAATTTTAAAATATATGTATAGGGCTTTTGTCCCCAAACCACAATTCATCGACTTTATAAGAACTCTGTTTTGCATTGAATAGACCTTCATAGATATGAACCATATTTAATAAGATCTTTTCAGAATAATTAATTCAGAGTACTAGAGAACTGCTGGCATAATCATGTGTATATTACATTATGCTAATTCTCTAAAAATGAAACCACCCTCCCCAAAGTAAAAAGCTAAACCAGATGAAATAATGACTAATATAGCCAATAAAATTTAACTTCTTCCAACCTAGAAGTCAGCTAGAAGTCCTTTGGCTAGAGAAAAAGGGATCTCCAGCAAAGCTGATGTTAGTGAAGAGAATGTGTGTGTACATGTGCACACACTTCCCTTAGGAATAAAAAGTAAAGAGCTCTTTTTAGCCCAAGGAGGTCAGAAATGTTCCTTGTGGACTTTGGAAATCACTCAAATCTGTAGCAGTGACTAACAATATCCCAGGTTAAAGAGCTCCATGACACCTGGCAGCACCCAGCCCTGATACATAGTAGAGAACCTAGAAGACTTAGTGCTACGAACCGCTAAGAATGTTAGGAGACAGAAGTTAAAAGAGTTGACCAACTCATCCAAAACAAACTACTACTTCAGGATGGGGTAAAGCCTGGTCTTGGCACAGAGCCCTAAGTTCAGGAATTAAGGTTGGGGATTTGTGTAAATTGAAGCCAGTATTCACTACAATAAACTACTTATAGACCTAGACATGCCCAAAAAGTTGAATTTAAAAGAAAAAGTAACTGTTTAACAATAGAAAGCTGAGACCCAAAGAAGGGAAAAAAGGATTTTTCACAATGACTATATGAAAACCTAGGGGAAATAAAACAAGTAATAAAAATATTGTAAAATAAAAGCTCTTGAGAAAAGAATTGGAAGTATAGTTTAGAAGGGAAAGTAATAAACTCTACCTAAATAATGGACTTTAAAAATTACAGTAGGCCAAAAAAAAAAATAAAAAAAAAAAAAATCAATGATTACAGGAGCAGAAAATTAGACCAAACTAAAAAAGATTTTTTTTAAATGGAAAAGATAACTTAAGGTATCTGGTATCAAAAAGAGGTCTCCAAAAAAAGTCAAAACAAGTTTATTTAAGACTCTCTGAAAAACCATAATTAAAAAAAAAAAAAAAAAAACCACACCTGGACATCATATTGCAAAGATAAGGGTAAAAATAGAGAGGGGAAATTTTATCACTTCCTTAAAAAAATCTGAAAATAAAGTCCTAGTAATGTTCTAGCCAAAATCCAATTTCCACATGAAAGCAAAGAAAAAATACCAGAAAGAAATAGTTTTAAGTTCCCAGTGTTAACAGTCAGGAACACAGAAGCAGAGATATTGGAATACAACATCCCAAGAGGCAAAAAGAAGATACAGAATAACAACCAAAAGAAACTTATTCCTTCAAAGATGGGTATGATTATCTAAGGAAAAAAAATGAAAAATGAATGGAAGAGAACTTTCTAACAGTTCTAAAGACCAGAATTGAGTAGGAACTTCGAAATGCCAGTGTCAAAAGTCAAAAGAAAACTAGAATGGCAAATTTATTTGAGCAAGTTACAATGTAGTACTAATTTCTAACAGAGGGAGAACATCCAAGTGTCCTTTCAGAATCTTAATGTCTTCAAAAGATATTAAGCAAATCAAAACATCTGAAAATGGACTAGTTCTGTTCTGAGTTCTGTTAAAAATGCAAGGAAGGGAAAAACACAAAAAGAAGGAGGGAGTGGAATTTGCTAATTTTTCTAATGGGGCAGGAACCTGGAAGAAAAGATAAGGAGACCAGGCCTCATAAATTTTATTTTTATCCTAATTGGAAAAAGTTAGGTTGAATACACAAACAAGTGCTAACATGCACACAATTAACAGATTGTGTTGTAGAAATATATTATTTTTAACAGAAAAAATAAAGAATGGATTTGGATGAAGGAGATTAAGAGGGAGCCTAATCCCAGGGAAGGAAGAGTCACAAGAAAAACAAAATTTCCTAATTTTTAAAGAGGGATTAAAAGAACAGAACTTTAATCTAAGGGGATGTCCATCAAATGGAGATTGGCTAACCAAATGCAGTGTTGAACAACACTGTGATGTTAAGAAATAAGAGATAGTTTCAAAGAACCCCTGGGAAGTAGGAAAGGATACAGAATAAAGTGAGCAGAGTCAGAAAACCACATTACACAAGAACAACGTCATAAAGGAAATAACTTTTAAAGTCTTAAAAACTGACTAAAAGCCATGATCAAGCATGTCTTCGGAGGGCCACTATGAGGAAATGTTACGTATTTCTGGTCAGAGAAGTGCAGGGAAAGACATTTATGGATCTGGATATTGTTTACCTAAGCTTATTTTTACAAAAGATCTGAGCCCTTAGCCCTCCAACCCCCCACCTCTGCTTTTAATAGGAAATGAAATACCTACAGAGAGGGAGTTAAGCAAAGAATGCCACTGAATCACAAACAACACACAGAAGGGAACAGAAATTCAAAAGGAAGCACAGATAAGCAAGACAATTCTGAAAGTAACATGTGGAATTTATTGTATCCTTTTTAAAAAAGTAGTGTGAAATGAAGACCAATCCTCTCTTTTCTGTTCTATTGTGTTTACAAAAATGCTCATTTTTGAGAGATGATTCAAAACTATAAAACAAAAGTTTTAATGAGGGAGAGCAAAACCAGAATTTGAAAACACTGATTGTAGAAGGTGCTATAAAAAAAGGGAAAGAGAAAGAGGTTAGGAAGCCAAAAACAAGACTGGTTTACTTTTAAACTTTTGGCTGGTTCTCTTTACCAAAAAAAAAAAAAAAAAAAAAAAGTTGAAAATCAAAGTACTACAAATACCTTTCCAACAATTTAAATTTAAAATTTAAATTTAAATCCTAACTTGTTCCCTAAGGATGCTATTGACAAAAGAAAATCCTGTGCTATATACTATATAGTAACAGAATTAAAAACAAATTAAGACCACAATGCTGCCACTTTTGTTTCCCAAAACTGTCATCTCAAAAAAGCACTATTTTAAATGAAAGATGTTTTTCTACCCTCCTCTCCACCCCCCACCCCGAAAAAAAAAAAAGAAGAAAAAGAAGATGAGTCTATACCTGTGATTTTGTTAATTTAGTGAACTTCCAAAATAGAAATTCATTCTCCTGATACAGAAAACAGTAACTTGTATTCTAAAAATTTTACCTGGGCCACTGAGATGTTAAATGACTTGCCTTGTATATTGAAATTCCCAACCCCCAAAATGGTCCTTTAATGCCTTTTTTCCCATTAAATATGAAAACCAACCGAATTTATTATTGAAAATTATGTAATTTTTTACAAAGCCCCCCCCTTTTTTACTCTAGTATGTCAGATTTATCAACAGCATTGAAAGGATCATAAGATTATAAACTTACTTGAAGATCAGAGAGCATACTCAAAAGACTTCGTAATAAGCTCCTGTCCACAGCTTCACCATTTCTCTCTCGTTCAATTAGCAGAAGAATTCCATCAATAGTCTTACTTTGAACCAGTTTATCACTAATAACGTGGTTTCTAAATAGTTCTAATCCCATGTCCCTGTACAAATAATAAAGAATAAAGTTAGAACTCGGTGGTCAGTAAATATGGTTAGTTTTACTATTATAGAATTAGCAGCAAAAAAGTTAATTCTCTAAGTGCATCAAAATGTCAAAAATATCCCTTTACCAATTTAATACACCTAAAGTTTCTTTAAATGACATATCTTGCCTTTTCAGGATGATTACATATTTTATCCCTTCACCCACAAAAATTGCAAACAAATATATAACATTTGGTTTCCTGCCTCTGATAGAATGTCTGCTATGCCTGGATTGTTCTCTCATCTCAGGCTCAATTCACAGGCTCCCTCTTAGAAATACTTTCCTGATTACTAATCATTGGTGTATTCCCTTCCCTCCAAATTTATTTTGTATATGTGTATGTTTCCTCGTCTCTTCCTCAACACTCTTAAAAGGTAAACAGGGATAGTTTCATTTTTTTCTTTGTAAACACCCAATGTTTTGTACATCATTTGAGAATATTAGTTAATTCCTAGAACAGAAATAAGATTGTATTGTACTTCTTTAAAGCAACATGGCAAGCTTATTTTCAAATGTCAAGTCATAAAGCCCCACTTCTGGTCTAACATGTACAAATTTTTAACTACACCGTATCAAATGTAAACCTGCACCATAAATGTAGCTCACCTAAATTCAGGGCTTCAAACTATTTTTAGTAGGTGACCGGCTATGAATTTTATGGGCCTTGGAATCTAGTACTTTTTGTCTTTGGTTTACTACTTCCATCTACTCACTGTATTTCCTTTTCTTCACCAGATTTCTTTTTCTACTTCTGCTTCTCTACAAAACTTTTCAAAGTCTCATTTTTTTCTGCTATTTTGATCAAAATTTTATTCCTTATGTAACAGATACATACCCATAATTTATTCAGTTTTGTGAAAACATTCTTTAACTGCATATTTATCTATATATGTATACTTACTGTGACAGATCCATGATTTCATCAGTGTGGGTACTCCCTCCACCAATGTAGATTGCAACCCTTCCAATGCCTTCTCATCCTGTGATTCTTATCCATGTCTTTCCATAAATCTTCCACAGAGGACCTACTCAACATGTTGGAGGCCTTTTTTCTTATTCTTTTTAACGGCCCAAAGGTATCAAAACACCCAACTGTTGATCTGTATGTTTTTTATATTGCTTATCACCCATGCAATTTATCGATAACATACTGAAGCCTAGATGTGGCAGTATGGTGCAGCGGGCTTGTGCCACTGATATTGAAGTCAGAAGATCCTATTTAAATTCCAGCTCTACTTCTCACTACCTGTGTGATCTTGGGCAAATCACTTAACACCTTTTCCTCATCTTCAAGATGAAGGAGTTGGGCCAGATGACTTCTCAGCTTTTCATAAGCTGTAAATTCCGTATTTTTGCTCACCATACATTTCCACTATCCTTTTAATGTAATTTTGATTCTTCTATGCATATCACATTCCATTAGTGATATGGAATCGGGGAGAACACTACTACTTTTAAATTTAGCTTTTTTGGGCACTTAATTTGGGTCTATAGAAAGCACTACAGTTTTTCAAGTCTAATCCAGTCCAGTTTCCTCCTAAACAATTCTAGCCTCAATTGTCATTTGTATTGCTTGTTAACAGGGTGCCAAATCAGCAGCATATCATAGCATGGACAATGTTAATTTATCATCAATTTTATTCTCTAAGACAACCATATTTCTTTCCCTAGAATAGTAGCCAGCAGAACCTTGCATAAAGCAGACACTTAGCATTTACTGAATTGAATCACCTAAAGGAGAACTTCTATTCCAGGGCTTGATGTACTTTGTACGTCATATGAACTGGAAAATTTGGAAAATCTTGCTATCAACAGGGAGCCTTTTGAGGATATCTTCCAAGATACTTGCAAATATGTCAGGTTGACATATACTTGTTTTGCATTTAATTCTTGTTCCTCTGTTTTCATAAAAGATAACCTATTATAATTTCACAAATATTTCCCAAGGTAAAAAAAAAGCTCAGTATGTTTTCTCATACTATTTTCCATCAATGCAGTCTTGGTGATTCTTTTTTCAGTTATCTTGAAAAATCAGTCTCAGAATACTTATTCTGTGTCAGCTCTAAAGAATTCCCTCATATGTATCTGGTCAAATACTAGATGTATAATCCAAATACTGTGGTTCTACCATCATGGCTGATGAGAACATATCACCATTATAAAACTTTAACTTATGGTGAAATTTTAACTACTTGCTACTCTAATTTTAAATGTTCTAGGAATGTCTGATATTACCAGATCTAATGCCAAGCTCTTTTTTTCTATTTGACTGGTTTTTTTTAGTGTTTCATGAAGTGAAACCACTTCTTACATTTCATCATCTTCCAATATTAAGATTAGGCAAATGATTTTTTAAGAATAAGTAATACCTTTAACTGCCACATCTTTCTACTTGTCAAAGAAATATTTGTTGACTAAGGTAATTTCTGGGCTCTTTTATTATTAAACTCTGGAATTGTTGTGATTATTTACTGGCTAAATTATTTATCACCACTCTAAAATGGTGAAAGATGTCCATTATCTGGAGTTGACACTTTACATTAAAAAAAAAAATGGAGCTTCTATAATCTTATGAAATATTTTCTTCTCATTTTAAATCCTCTTCTAAAATGATATTATGATGAATACTGTTGGTTTTGAAGAGGCTGTGTGTTCATAGCTACTACATTTCTATAAAATGGTTTTTGTTTATGTTATTCAAGTACTTATCATCCAGTGCCTTCCAACCTTCTTCTTAAAATAATGAGAAACAGTAATAAGGCATTTGTTTTTTGGGTGCATGATGAGACTACTTCTTTTATTTACTGCCTTGAAGAGAACTTCTGATCTGACCTTCCATTTAGTTGTAATCTTTAATTCTTCTGGTTTCTTTTGTAGCAAATGCCAATAGGAATCTGGTTCAGTTCCTCCGGTAATGTGAAAATTTGATTGTTGGACAAAAATCACACATTAAGAGTACCAATACTGAATGTTTGTAGATGGTCTTAGATTGTGTGAATTTTAGTGCCCCTTCTGCTTCACTTTCTAGCCTCTATAGAAGTAAAGGGGCATGGATAGAAACAAGGGCCATATTGTGTTTCTGTCCATTTCATGGATTGCTGTGGCCAAAAAATCACCACCTGGTAGCCAACCTTCCGGTGATAAGCCTTTGCATACACAGCTAGGCTGGCCCTTAGAAAACAGACACACAGTTTGTTACTAGGTCTGCAAATATAGACACCCACACACACCCTCTCATGCTACTTTGTTTTTGTGTGAAGCCAGTTCAAATGTTATTCAATGAATCTATCATCATCACCATCACACCACCACCATCCTAATAAGAAAAATAAAGAATCTGGAATCAAGGAGACTTCTATTTGAATCTAGGGCATTGCCATCTGCTACCTATGTGACTTCGGAAATGTCCTTTATTATATCCCTGAGCCACAGCACCCGTTATCTGTAAAATGAGGAGACCGGATAAGATGATCTCTAAGAGCCCATCTAGTTGTAAATCTCATCACCATAAGAAAAGGCATTACTTTTCATTTATTTTTTTAATGTAAGAAACCTGACTAATATCTGAATATTTTCCGAGATAGCTATATACTAAAACATTTTAACATACATTTAACATTTATACATTTCTATAATCACAAATTATCAAAGCCATTTTATACTTTTCTTCAGTTAAACAGAATATTTTCATGTGAATTAAAAATGCTAAATTGTAAATCATTTTGCTAAGAATCTCTCAAGATTTCATCATAGTTAAAATTTAGTGGAAAAATACTGTCACGAACAGTTGCTCACACAGATACTTTCTGAGCTAGGTTTTGATACTTTTTAAAACACTTCAGAAGTAGAATAATCATTAACAACTATACTGAAAATTTGTTTAAATTTTATTACTCAAGTCTCAGGCTTACATATTTCTTTTTTTACCTTTTAGTAAAGATTGTTTTAATCTGTCTTATTTCAGTGAAAATTAATCTTTAAAAAAAAAAGCTTAACCTTCCATTTTGCATTTTATTTTACACTTTAAAAAAGCAAAATCCAGCAAATTACAAGTTTCTTAGATTCTAATAGGCAATACTGGCAGAGTGAGAGGAAAGTAAACTGATCTTCAAAAGGCTGATTATATTCATGGTTTCTTATTTTTCATTTGATGATACAAGTCAGATTATCTCCACCCCCACTCCACTCAAGTCATAGAGAAATGCCTCATTTATCTGTCCAACTTCTGGCAAATTAAACCATCTAGAAGATAGCCATAAACTGGAAAAAAAGAGTAGATATGACTGAACATTAAGGAAATGAACTGTCATAACAATACTGACACTGGATAATGAAATCCAGCTTTCTCCTTTCAGAGGAGAGATGGAGTATAAAAGCACATAAAATATGGTAGATAAAAGGTTCATTCTGAGGTGGAGAGGATCATTAAGGGTATGACTATGACATTTAAACAGCTATCATAAAGCTCATGCATTCTTCTTAGGCCTAATAATGCTTACTCAAGTTTCATGTATACAATTTATATTACTGGCAAAGGAAAACTGGTCATCTATTTGACTATGACAACCTATGTTGCTTCAGGGCTTCTCTAGATCAGAAGTAATGGAAAGTGGCAGCAGAGGTGGGGAAGAGGGGAAAAAATCATTCCTATTGAGAGCAGTAAGCAATGTCAGGTGACCTAGTCAAGAAAAAAAAATCAATCATCACCTGCTTTAAAAAAAAAAAAAAAG
Organism: Sarcophilus harrisii; assembly: GCF_902635505.1. NCBI lineage: Eukaryota > Metazoa > Chordata > Mammalia > Dasyuromorphia > Dasyuridae > Sarcophilus > Sarcophilus harrisii. Next base: position 166,178,039 of record NC_045428.1, on the reverse strand, counting down.
AAAAAAGGAAAAAAGACAGTTCTTAATACCTTTAATCAATCAAGGAAAATTAAATTATATTTAGTGTACTGCTTAACAAAGCAGGAAATATTTTTATAAATATTTTCATGACATAAATGATTAGAATAAAAAAATTTCCAATGGTTACAGGATTATGGTGACCTATAAATTTTTAAAAATCATGTATTTTAAATACTTCATTTCCCAGGGAAGGCTAAAAAAACAAGGTATAAAAAAATCAATTCCTTTGAGCTTAAAAATCTTGGGCAGAAAGACAATAAATTTGTTTCCTCAAGTATTAATACAACATAGTGATTTCATGTACAATATCATATTTCTAAAACAATGTTCTTTGTTAGGAATGTATATAAGCACTTTTTTTGCAGATAATTTTAAACTGATGTAATGATTTTAAATTTCAATAAAAATACTGAATTTTAGTTTCTTAAGTTTTTCTTTTTTTTTTTTTTTTAATATATTACAAGAATTTTTTGAACACCCAGACACTCTTCAAAGTTAACTCTATAATTCTGAGACTCTTGTTTTTTAGTGAAGACAAGTTAGAGACTCTAAAGTGTTCCTAGAAAATAACCATTTTTTACAGATAATTGTTAGAAAATGCACAATATATTAATCTAAAAGTACCAGCCCAGAAAGGTGAAGTGATTTTCTTGAGATCACATAAGGAATGAGTAGCAGAGACAGGATTCAAACTAAGGTACTCTGGCTTTTTACATTCTGTTAAAGAATAATACTGAATCCAACCAGATTTAAATTTGGCACCTAATGCTAAATATATCTTTTTAAAACCAATCCCCAAAAGCTAATACATTTGAATTTACTGATTTAGGAAAATCAATTTTTCCTTCACCATTTTTAAACCTTGTTATTATAAAAGTTAACATAAGGTAGCAAGTATCAAAAATTTATTAAGTTAAACTGTAGATATCAAATAAGATTAAAATGACTAAAATAGTTCAATTTTGCTAATGTAGTCCTTATTTTATATGTATATTCTGAACTGTACCTGTAAAGTCACTGGTATTGGAAAGGCCTCAATGAAGAAACCCCTTATTGATGCATAGTGGTATGTTTTCTATTTTTAGGCTTAGAGAGATCCTGGGGCACTAAGAGGTTAAGGGACTTAGGTCACAAAGTGTGTATCAAAAGTGGACTTGAAACGAAATACTTGAGTCTAAGTTCAATTCACTATCCACTACACTTCACATTACCTCTCTACATTTTGAGAACTTGTTCTACATAAATGGTTCAGAGAAATGAGGTTTTATTTAACATTTGGTTTTTCTGAAGGTAAAGAGAAGCAAATACAATTTTCATTACCTCTTAACATAGGCTTATGGACACAAGATCAGATCTGCACAATGCTGAGGCAGCTTTCTAATGGCTTTGTGTGGAGAAAGGCAAGGGAAAGGGATGAAGAAGATAAATCCTTGGTTATGAGCCCCAGGGAATTGGAAGCTAGAGAGAAGAGCCATTCTAACAAAGGGATATTTAGATAGCTTCTTAAATTGATAGGTTCTGGTCCAGAATACCATTCTTTTCTACTAGATTCTTAAATTTTAGTTTTTTGAAATATTACTCATCCTTTTAAATTCAGCTTAAATGTGATCTATTCCATGAGATCTTCTCTATTCTCCCTAGTCCTATGTCACACAAACTTGTCTTATACTTTTCTTGTATAACTAAGACACAAAAAGAACAAATGCTTTTAATGCATCACTTCACCTATCAGGTAAGCTCTATGACAGCAAGAATGAAATCCTGTTTAAACTCTAGTAAAGCACATAATAAGTAATTGTTGAACTTAGCAAAGAACACAGGGGGAGACTACAGCGAATGTGGGAGGTGTCCTCGATAAGAAACGCTGATGTCTTAAGATAATAGATCAGGTTACATGAGACTACTCAAGGAAATGAGGTAGATTTGGCGAGTTAGAGAACAATGTAGTTATGCACTACCTAAGATAATTATGAGTTCTCTTATTTTCTCATATCCTCTTCTCCAATTTTAAAATTTATTCAATTGCATCCAGTTACTTAAAATTTAAAATCCCACAGGTGTTATAAAAATAAAGAAGGGTAGGTGCTAGAGTTAAAACCACTTCCACAAGAAGTGGAGAAAAAAATTAAGATATGGGTCTAGGAATGAAAGTTTGGCATATTAATCAGGCAGGAAACTGATCAAAATATTTGATCTGTGTTGCAGAAGGGGAAAGTATTATTGGAATGCTGATGTCTCAGGTCGAGATCTGTTCTACTAATCTAATAGGTCCTGATAAACCACCACAATATAGTGTATATGTTTGGAGCATATATCTTCATACTTGGTGGCAGCAGTAATATTTCAGAAGGGAAGAATAAAGTTACTTGTAAACACAATGCACAATAATGTTATTAAGGAAAGAAATCTTGTAAGAGAAATCTAAAAATCTCATTTCAAGATATGAGGATATAGTTTTAAATACACACACATATATAATATGCATACATTTATGTAAATATTACATAAAAAAATATATATATATACTGTAAAACAAAGTCAGGAGGATCCTATGAACCAAGGTTTTTGGACAGTGCTAAAATGTTAGATGAACCTAGTAGAGGTATACACGTTATCAAATGGAGGGTTATAATATAACCTTTAGAGTAGGGGCTCTGAGAATTTAGTGTGTGTGTGTATGTGTGTGTGTGCGCTTATTTTTAAAAGAGAATTCTGGCTTCATATGAGAGAAAGAACACCACACTGGGAGGCAGGCAACATAAGTTTTAGTATTGGCTTTGCCGTTTAATAAATATGTGACCATTCCTAAGTCATTTAACTTCTCTGAGTTCTCATCTACTACATATAATAATGTTATAGCAATCTTATGCATATAATATTATGCAACAAAACCTACCTCAAAAGCTGCGCGTGTGTGTGTGTATGCTTTCATTGTTATATAAATGAGCTATTATTGCTACTTGTATTATCAAAGTTTTTCCATGTTCTAGTTATGACTAATGATTTTTAAATTTCTACATTAAATTTCAAGGTTTTACTTTTTTTCTATATTTAAAAGTATAACCTGACATAATTCTTGGAAACTCTTTTATCATGAGAAATAGTCTGCTTCTCCAAGGACATCAAAAATATTTTACTCCAACTTTATGATAAAAAGACAGATACTCTATTAACTGGGGCATTCTTTATCTGATTTTATACATAGTACTATCATCTTAATTATATGAATGTTAATCCCTGAAAAAAACAATTAAAATTATCTTCTACATCCTTTGATATTTTTCTTTTGTGACAAATTATTTTCAGATTTGATATGAGGCTCTGCTAATTGTTAATTTCAGTATTCTACTTTATTTTTTAAGTTGACAGTCTTTCAGTTGTATAGTCATTTTAATATAGCTATAAGTTTGTAATCTCTTTTCAGTGACAGACTGAATGTTAATATTTTCTTACAGTTTTGCCTTTTTGTACTGATGTGTACATCCGCCTAGTTTTTTCATTAAACTTTTGAATGCAAAGCATTTCTATTTCTTTGAAAACACAACGTGCCTTATCAATTCTTTTCCCAATCTTTCATAGGAAATCAACAGGCCCATGTATTCTGCACAAAAGGTGTTACTGTGGTGCTTATGATGCGTTTACCGCACTCCTGGACTACTCACTGTGCTCTGGCCAGTCCTACCTGTATTCTATTCAAGAGGCCAGAGGCACATGCTACTCAATGTCTACACACCATGGGGTAGATCTGGGTAAGTAGAAGTGGTCACTGGCATAAAGGATTTCTCCCCAAAGCCTGTTGAGGTAAATCCAATCCTGTTCTGGACCTCTGGTTCCTGGAAGAGGATATACATGTTTCCAGAGAAGATAGATAATGGATACATTAAAAAATTTTGAAAAATGTTTTGAAAATTAAACATGAATTAAAAAAAAAAAAAAAAAAAAAAAAAAAAAAAAAAAAAGCTCTTTATATCTTTAGCTTGGCCCTGTGATTTCAATGGTAGAGGGGACTCCTGGTGTGGAAACTTCCTCCACCAATGCAGATAGGCAACTCATCTGTCACAAAATGTTGCCTTGGGCAATGAAATTTAAATGACTTGCCCATGGTCACACAATTATTAGTGTCAAAAGGCAGAACTTGAACCCAGGTCTTCCTGACTCCAAGGCCAGTCTCACTACACTACAATGTCTTATACTTTAGAAGTCAAAAGAAGCTTTGCTTTTATATCATGATAAAACCTAAAAACTAGATATACAAGCTACCAAAAATAACTACTTGGGAAAACAAAATTTTAACAAGTTTATACTTTTAGTAGATTTACTTACACCACAGAAATTTAAAAAGATACCTACCATATAGAAGGAAGCATTGAATTCTGAAGTACATAAGTGCGATCCAAAAACAAGAAAATACTTCTAATCATGATCTATAAAGTAAAAACAAACACCAATTTTTATTTTCCTAATACATACATTTAATTTTTATTACTAATAACATTAACCATCCCAAGTTTTATATATATGCATATATGTATGTATGTACATTTCTTTCTTAATGCTAATGAATGGGGCCCTAAGTAATTCACATTTTTTTAAACTGGCCATTTTCTGACAGATATGATAAATTTTTCCCAGGGAAAATGCTACAAGCTTCTTTCCTCTCCCTGCTTCCTTTATGCTCATATATATGTAGTATAGTTTTTTCCAACAGTTAATACACTGAGGACAGCTAGGTGGCAGAGTGGATAGAGAACCAGCCCTGAAGTCAGGAAGACCTGAGTTCAAATGTGGCTTCAGACAACAAACACTTCCTAGGTGTATGACCTTGGACAAGTCACTTAATCCCAATTGCCTCAGCAAAAAACAATAAAATAAAATTAAAAACAGTTAATACACTACAGTGAATAGGGCATTACTTATAGACAGCAAGATTTTAACTCCTATAATTGAGTGGAGCAAGAAGATTTATGTGGGCTATGTATATTTATACATACACACACATATAAATGCAACCCACTCACCTCAATCAAAACAATGCTAACAAAACAAAAAAAGACAACACTATTTAGGAAGACAAGACTTTCCCTTTCTCTATCACTCCAAAAATACATAAAAACAAACTACAAAATATATGTATGTATAGAATGAAGTTAATAATGCCTTATTATTTGTACATGGTACTCAGAAATGAACCAGATCTATGTATAATTTCAAGAGCAAAAAACCATTATAAACTATTATCTCAGTCTGACTCCCAACTTAATTGATTTGGGAACCAAGTTAACAAAAGCTCAGTACTATTAAAAAATGACAGTTCAAACAATTAACACAAGGATGTAGTACATTGGATAGTCTCTATCTAATAACAGCTACTGTTTTCCTTAAAAATACCACACATTTTTGCATCTAAATTGGCTTTTAAAATTATTTATAGTTAAAACTGCTGATTTCATCTTTCATATACAATTAAATTAAGCCTACTTCATTTATAAATAGTTTCTTCATACAGAGCTCTTATAAAAGTTAACATATGGTTTTATGTTACAATTTTTATTTTACTAGGTAATTGAGAAAAGCAATAGATTAAGTAATCTTCAAGTGAGTACAAAGGAAAAAATATTTACATTTGGATTTGGAATGAAAATTTTGTACCTAACATTTAAATATACAGTCTGAGGATTTATAGCACTTAATGTTGTTTCATTTTTTAATTTAAAGACTTTACTAAGGAGCAACAGAAATGCTGTATCATTTAGGATGAGAAATTTTACAGATCAATTTTTCTCAGCTAAAATCCATGTTGAGATTTAACAATCATCACTTCTTGACCTAATGCCAAACTGTTAGGTCTGAGTTACATCTTCTGTAAATGGCTGAAATATGTGTGATTTTTAAAAAGCGTTTCATCTTGACTGGAGTTAAGGGGAGGGGATATAATTCCACCCCAATTACTCAAATCTCCTTTGTTTTCTTTTTTGTCCCATTTCATCCCTAGTAGGAACTAGAATGGGACAAAAGATATGAATAAACAGAAACTGAAATCCAATCAGTTCTATTTCAACAAGCTTTTAACTGAAGTAGAATGTGAAAGTAGACAATATATATAATCAATTACAAAAAAAATATAATAATCTTACCATTTGTCTGCAATGATCTTGCCAGCATTTGTTTATCTTCTTTAAAAATAAAACGCTATCTAGAGAATCTGTGCAGCACCTGCTAAGGAAATTTCATTTATGCCTTAATTTCAGCGTTTCTTTTCCCCAAATATTATTTTGATAATTATCCAAGTTAAATCCAAGAGCATGTATTTTAAGCTTGAAGTTCTTATTCACCCTTACATTAACCTTTTTCTTCAGTCAATTCTAATGATACTTTGATCCTTCAATTACTTTCTTATTGCCTTTGATACTTCTGAATGTCTACTTCCAGATTCCAGTTCGGCTTCTATTCTTTCTCTCACACATTTTCAGGTGGTTTCTTCATCCAGGCTTTCCTTCTTAGGTCCCCGCCAACAGAAGACTAAAACCAAGGTACTAATAGTTTTACAAGGCTTGACCTAATGATCTTAATTTTTAGAGACACTGACACTCTAGAAATAACTAGACTTTGTCACGACAATTAACAAGAACATGGGCTATTTTTAGTATGGAAAAGATTATTGTTAGGAATACAGTGGGGAGGGCCTGAAGTTTAAAAAAAAAAAAAAAAAGGCTAAAGTCTCAACTCTAATTTTCTGACTCATGTTCAAAACAGAGGCTCTAATCTTAACATGAAATTTCATCTATGGAACAAGATGATTTTGGAATTATAAAGCTTAAACATCAATATATATATGTGTTCTGAAGCAGGCTAAGCATAATTTAAAAGAGAAGGAAATCACAGTTTAGTAAAAAGAATGGTACTTGAGTACTGACAATCTCAATTATACACTGTCAAGAAAATTCATAATAGGCTTAAGCAAAAACAACTTCATCTTCACTTTTTCAAAATCAGGGACTATTAATCCTCAGCTTCATGAACAAAGATGAGAGACTTTGCCAGACCACCAGAGGTAGGTCTAAGACATACAGAAATGTTAAGAACCTCTATTTGAGAGGGAATCATGCTTTAGGTTACTGAAGTACTATAAATTTGTGTCAGTAAAATCAACTGAACAAATAAAGAATCAATATTTAACATTAGTAAAGATAAAGATTCAAGTTCTGAAAAAAAAATTGTTAAAAACTACCAATTTTAATCATTGGAAGGTAAACTGACTTAAAAAAAGTGAAAGAGAATTTTATCTGTTGATCAACTGTCCAGATAACTCATCAGAATGAATAAATCAAGAGGTCTAGATAAAAACCTGGGAGGCTCTCCTTCAGAACCAAGTATGGGTTAGGTATGAGAGTGCAAACAGGGGGGGATGGTGGCATGTCTTATGATGGAGAGGATCTGAATTTAAAACTTCCCTTGGTATACAACATTAGCATTTCTAAAATGAACTGAAAAGAAAGTGTTGGGGTATAGGAGTATTCAACTGGAACTCTAAGGATAAGCAATTAATGTCTCTACATCGTAGAAGTCCTTAAAAGTTATATTTCTCAGAAAATTCTGTCAATATCACCTATGTAAAGCAAGGAATTCTTAATAGAGATATACTTGATATTTTTAGGATTCTTCCCTTGGAAATTAAGGTTATCAAAAGAAATATTTGCTTCTAATAACCAGGACTGTGCTGGGATCAGTACTGCAACTCTCTTCTAGTCTAATTAATTCCCTTTATGAGAATACTAATGCTATGGATAGATTCTCTAAGTTCTAACTGAATGAAGATAAATGAAAAAATAAAGCATGATTATATCTACAGCATTTTACATCCTATTACTAATGTGAAACTATTAGACAAAAAAGGCATCTGTGGAAACTATTCTGGGATGGCCTGTCTATGGCAAAACTGAACTGAATGAAGCCTTGACCATCTGGTCAAACCTTAGATTTTATAAAGCAGATTACCATAACATATATTAAAGGAAAATAAAAACATATCAGGAACTTAGGAATGTTTTACATTTTAAGGAAACAGCGCATAACTATAAATCCAATGGGCAAAAGACTGTTGCTTCTATGTTCTGGATTGAGAGAATATAGGTCATTTTTAAGAGACAGGGAATATCCCTCTATAACAACATGAAAGGGAATATCCCTCTATAACAACATGAAACTTCCGAGTTGTATGAATTCTAGGTCATACCATAATGCTTTTGTGCAGACGAACTTAAGAAATTACCTAAATTCATAATACTATAAAATTGAGATTCCATATTTGGGGATACCTAGGATATAAACATATTGAGAAAGAAATCATTCAAATAATTAACTGAAATATGCTAACAGGTACTTCTAAGGTATAATCTCATCCATGGAAATTCCTACATGTTAATACCAAAATGTGATAAAAATTTCAAGTGAAGTAAGAAAAAAAACTGAAGAATGTGGGGTGGGAAACTCCAGCATGACTAGACTTCCATAACAATACAAAGTAGCAATCATTAAAATAACTAGGTACTGTTAAAAATCAAAATATAACACAAAAGTAGATCAACACAACCAAGAGACAAGTTCTAGAAGTAAATGAATGTAGTACTGCAGGTTTCAATAAAACCAGGAACACACATCATTGAGGTAAAGACTCCCTATTCCATAGAACAGCAAGGAAAACCATAAAGCAGTTCATCAGTCAATAGTTTTAGATCAGCATCTTATTTTATATATAATGATAAGCCCCAAATCAATAAGTAATCTAAATCTAAAATGTCACATCACATATAAAGAATATACAAGTACTTTACAATCCTATGATTAGTATAAGAATTAAACAGTGTACTATTAAATATGACAGATCACATAAAAATACAAACATGGTATGGAAACACAATTTAAGGAGAAAAAAAGTTAAAATTCAAGAGTTCAATCTACAAGACTAATTTTTGCCAACTATTTCTACATTCAGTATGCCAATTTAACAAAAATATATTAGCCTTCAAATGATGAAAACTACTCTCACTGTAAAAAATTGTTACTTAAAAAAATCATCCTATTGAACAGATTTAAAATTATCCTTTTCCATAAGATAAAGAGGGTCTTGAAGATTTTTGTAAGAAAAAAAAAGGATATTCTCTGAACTGAAGGATTTGTGCTTTGACATGATCTTCACAAACCTGTCGCAGTTGCTTGTAGAGTGTTGGGGACACTTTGTAAGAACAGAGATTTTCAACAGCCTAGAAAAAAAAAAGAAATAGCTTAAAATGAAAACTATAAGTTTACTTATTTATATTTACAACATCATGAAAACAAGAAACAATGTACAAATATTACTCTTGCACATAGCAGGTGGTTAAAAAAATTTAATAAATAAAAAAGCTCATAAATTCATTATTTCTTACATTTAAACTTAGGACAATTATTGTTATCAGTTTTGCAATTATGTTATTATAAATGGATGTATATAATTTAACACAAAATTGAAAAGTCAACTGTATACCTAAAGTGCTTATATACCAGAAGAGAGATGGGTTTCCCTGACACAAACAGCTAGCATCATTCCTGAAATATCTCAAAATATCCTCCCTCCCTAAACTCAAATTTCCTGACAAAAGCAGGAGGAAACCAAGAATATTATTATTCTAGTAGTTCTCCTTCTTGTTTTGTGCACACCCTTGAACATGGATGTTAACTAGCTCTGGCTCAATTTTTTTTGTTGAAATCTGGAGCTGAGCTAGTACAATAAATGCAGGCAGGTGGGTAAATTTTGCTTACATGTGATTATCAGTGATTTTACTCTTGGGTTTACAAAAGCAATTTTAAACAATCCTGTAAGCTGAAAAAGCACAATAGTTTAGTTCCATATGAATTATAGACATCAATAATCTATTCTTTTAATCCGCATAAAACATCAATATTTAAGAAATAGAAAACTTTTTAATAGGTGAATGAGGCTTTGACAAAAGTAAAGAATCTATCTGAATATTCTCCAAGGAAATAATAATAATTAAAAAAAGTATTTTGTATAAAAGACAGCATAAACACAATCTCTACCATTATAAAATGTGTTGTATTTTCGCATGAAGAGAAACTGCCAAACTAGGCGCCAAAAGAATTCACCAGGTAAGTATAGTCTAGGGGAAAAATGCTTTTCTATTATGAGATTTTCCTTGAAGTAATATCCACTATCAAGGAGATCATAGATCCAAAGTACAAAGATGTTCACAGCAGTAGTTTTTGTAATATCTATCCATGTGTATACATGTGCATTCCTCCCCCAAAATGCCTCCAAATGGGGGGATGGTTGGCCAACAAATTACACAACTATTAAAAGTGTTGAAAATGGGGCTATGCTGATAGACCATTTTTTCTGTCAAACGAGAGAACTAGATTATTTCATATTTAAGATTTCTCACAGCTTTAAATTCATTATAAAAGATTAATCTAAAGCTTAAATATTTAAACTGTGGTTTGACAAATCCCCATATGGAGTCTCATTATCAGTAATTGTTTGATTTTTATACGTATTTTACACACCAATATCCCTTAAGTCATACAAAAATTTCTCAGGTGAAAAGGAAAAGGAAAAAGTTGAAAATCTCAATTTTCTAGTTATCTTCTTACATGTATTGATCTAAAATAATCTTATCAAGTTCTGCAAGTATATGCCTCAACACATTATACATTGCCCTTTTATTAGTCAGCAAAAATATCCCATTAAATCCACCAAAGTCTATGGAACTTCCCCTTCTATAGATCATTAATGAATTCTATAGAATTATTACATAATGTATTCCTTACAAAACACATGCAGAGCATTCATTATTGGCATAAACTGAAGGTAGGGACATAGCCTCTTTGCAGTTTCTTTTTCAAAAAGCACTGATGAGGGGCAGCTAGGTGGCGCAGTGGTAGAGTATCAGCCCTTAGAGGACCCGAGTTCAAATTTAACCTCAGACATTTAACATTGCCTAGCTATGTGACCCTGGGCAAGTCACTTAACCCCAATTGCCTCAAGGGGGAAAAACTGATGAGGTAATATAGATTAGTTAAGAATATACCTTAAAGAAATGACTATCCATCATTTAAGTTGTAATAAATATATCTTTTTAATTCCAAAAGATTTCTAATTCCTCCCCCCAAGCAAAGTTCTCCACAGTAAATATCTGATTTACAATGAAATTACATTGAATCTATGAACAATTTGGGGACAATCTTTGTGATAAATGGGGAAAAACATCAACCTGCAATGTTAACATTATTAGACTGGAAATAGCTTTTAAGGCTCATGAAATAGGAGAGACATACATGATTTCTGGACTGTTCATGCAAATATTTAACATGTATTGTTAGGCAATTATGATTTAGATTCTATTTCTTGTATCACTTATTTAGCACTTACTGAATTATTAGCAATCTTTTCATGCATATACTTTAAACTACTTTATAGATAGTGTCTTGAACATAACTTGCACTCAAATACAGATTCATTTGCTCCAACTCTATGTTTAGAAATAAAATTCCCTCATGATGTAGAAAATGATTATAATGAATTTAGTGGAATATGCTCTTTGGATAAGCAATGGTATTATTCCTAGGCACTTATAAGAATGAAGTCATTCCAATAAAAGTATCAGATAAATCCAGAAATTGGAATGAGGTTGGATAAACAAAGAAGCAGCAGAATATAAAAGATAGCATCAGAGATATATTATTGGAAAAGACATTAGATGTGCAAAGAGACAACTAATGGACAATCTGATGTTCCACTTACAGCTATACAATGTCAAGAGAAGTAGAGGAAGTGGATCAAATAGGATGTTGGATGGATTCTCTATGGAGTAGTTATAATACATGTAAGTCAGGATGAGAGAACATGAATAGATTACTATGGAAGTGCCTATATTAGAGACCACAGATCCATAACATGTTATTTGCCTTTATGTTAGCGTAACACTTCCTAATACTGTTAGCCCTAGTTTGTGACAACTTGGTTTTTCTTGCCTTACAAAACACTAACATGAATTCTCATTTCCCTTTTATTCCATTCAAATCAATCTCAAAGAAATTCCCTTATCTACTAAGACTAGCATTATCTCTTTGGACGACATTTTGTCACTGGACAAAAAATAACCCTCTCATTCTTCCAAATAAGATATTTAAAGATGTTTGGCATCTGAAAAAAATAAGGTTAGAGAGCTACACTGCATTCATAAATTAGGGTGCATTAATACCTCAAAATTATGTAAATTATCTATGTGCCAGTACTTGAGTCAAAAGACAAAAGAAAGGATCAACTTTAAGAGAGCTTGTGTTGAGTAGGGGATTTGGGGTGGGAGGAGAGAACTGAGGAGAGGGAAAGTATGAGAAGAAAAAAAGAACTCATCATCATAGAACTCTGGTTACCCTACTTACAATCCTAAGTAAAATAAATTTTACAAGATCTTACCTTTCTGGCTTCTACATCTCCTATGAATCAACTGATACTTTTTTATACTTAAAGGCTAATATAAACTCACAATGAAGTATAATATATGGGACTGTATTTCTGTCACCAACCAGGTTTGTATACAACACACAGTAATAACCCTGGGTCTAAGTTATTGTGCACAAAGAAATGAAGAAGTGGTTTCAGAGAAAGAAACCTTGGAAGACTTCTATGAAATAATACAGAATGAAATAAGCACAGTCAAGAAAACAATTTATAACAATTTAGAAACACAAGAACTATGGAGTGCAATACAATGACCAATCATGATTAGAGGGGACCTTTGCTGAAGAATGCTGCCTTTCTTCTGACCAAGAGTTAGAGTAATATGTAGACTGAGACATGTCTCAGGATATGGCAACTAGGGAAAATAACCAGGATTTTGCTTGACTATGCTCATTTGTTACCATGGGTTTTTTTTTTTTTGGGGGGGGGGGACGCAGGAGAGGAGGGGAAGATATGGGAAAGGAGCAAGTTAAATGATTGATAATTTTTAAAAAGTTCAAATCTGATTATAAGAAATGGATCTTGAATGATGTATCCCCAAACCTCACAGACTTTGTGAATGTCACTGATAATTTCTGTAGTTTTTGGTCGCTTTTAAAAAATGATTTTTAGATTGCTTCTTCACTTTTGTCTAAATGGTCTTTAAAACACTAGGTTTTGTGTTTTTTAAAACACTATGAGGATCACAGATTTTTAGCTTTAGGTTCTTAGAAAATCATTTTTCACATGAAAAAAAGCCATACCACTTTAACTTATCATTCTGAAAGTTTCCAGTGGATAGATCATCACATTTTTCTTTCCTAAGTAAGCTCTTCATATCTTCACAAATATACCAAGAACAATTAATACTGCCCCCACCCCAAAAAAAAAGCTTCAAGTTTCAAATATATCACTCCTACAGGGGAATCATATCTTTTTAGTTTAGAAGTTAAGAAGTTTGGTTTGAATTTTGTTTCCTCTCTTCTGTGTTAGCCTCACACCATCATACAGTCTCTTCCAATTGCTCAAATACATTTACTGTTTCATTTTTTCTTGGTTTTCATGTTTGTATTTCAAAGATCTTATTGGAGGGGTGGAACGGAAAAGCGATTGTGTAAGGGAAACCTGCCCCAAGGTTAGGGCTGCATCTTCCTCTTTTCCCAGGTATGGGCTAGTTCCAGGGGGATTGAAATCATGATCAATGCGGAGATTTGTGGCCTTTCTCATTAGACTTCCACCAGACAAGCCTAGGCCCTAACCCCAGCCCCTTCAAGTTCTATCTAAACATGGCTATGGATGAATGCATGACTGCTGCTCTCTTTTTTTATCATCCACCAATTTTCTGAGGCACTCACCAACTTGCAGCCCCAAACCAAGAATATCATATCACTCCCTGACTCATGGCCACCATCTTAGAAATGCAAGCTATGATGGACTTTAATTACTAGGACATCCTGAACACCTGTAACTTGATGGAGGCCCAGACCCTGTACCAGAAACACTGGAAATATCCATAACAGCCTCCTTCAGCAATTTCATGCACCAAGGACCACTTCACCAAAGAAATTTATGTCGAAGTATGCTATACTGAGTGCCTCCTGCAGAAAGATGCTCTGACCTGACAGGATGACAGCATGGTAAGCATCATCAAAGGTGGCGTCAGATTGCCAAACACATACCAGACATACAAGGAATTGGGTGTCCTGGTGCAATCCTCCAGCTACTCAGAGGGAGAAAAGTATAGCTGTTTGCTTGGTATGGGTACCTTTTACTTGACATTGTCCATGCTTCCCACCATGATTCTGTGACTACTAGAATTCATGGCATTCTCTGGAAACAGATCTATGGGCTACAGGAAACAGTCTCTGTGCAGTTTATGGGCCATGCTGTGCTATATTGCTGCTCTGTTATCACACCTTCTTCAGCTTCATCCTTGGCATAGGGAATGTCAATCCTGAAGAGGTCAAGAAACTCCTCCAGCCTTACCTGAAACATTACTCCAAAACGTTATCTTCCTCTTCTTTCCTGGCCAGTTTCAAAGCCATCAAAGATCACACTGACAAAACCATCCATCATTTTTAGTAGTGCTGTGAGGCTTAGAAGCACTGGAAGCAGTCCTAACTATATGCTATTAGAAGCTCATGTGGCTTTTCACCTACAAATGGAAGATGGCCTACTTTTAACACTGACCTGTTCAGCAAAGAACTTCTGGTCAAAGGCCACTTATATCTACACGAAAGCTGCAGATCTCAGTGTATCTGGAAACAATGACTATAAGTACAATGAAATAGAGGTATTTCAAGTAATGCCAGGACTAAAGCTCAAGATTTCTGGCAAGTTGTTGCCTACTTAAGTTTGCCATTTGGAAGTCTTGGCAGTATCTCACCCTGAACCTCACCTTGCTGCCTGCCCCAGCTCTGGCAACGATATACTTTTGGAACAGCCTCGCAGTGATTGGGAAGTTAACAGCAGCTGATGGAGGATATGTTGGAAATCCTCATCAAAGACAGGAGCTCCTGGAGAAATCACCAGTAAACAAGATCTCAGTGGATGATCCATATGCAGTAAAGCTATTCTAGGGCCTGTGTCTGAAGCACCTGAGCTAGGTCAGGGAGGCTGAGGAGAATTTCCAGTTTAAACCATGCCAGTGAGAAGATGATTAAGTATGATCACTACCTGATCCCCAATCTCTCTCTGTTAGAGATCTTGCTGCTATGCCTGGAGCAGAGCAGGGCCAAGGAAGCCCCTCAAATGCTGGAAATGGCCAAACAAAACTACAAGAATTATTCCATGGAGTCCAGGAAGTTCTTCTGGATCCAAGTAGTCAGCTTCAGGTGGGGGCAGTCCCAAAGTGTCTGGAGTGCTCTACCTTTGAGTCTTTGGGCTGACCAGACGACAGGAAGATGGAAAACATTTCAGGACAATCAGCCCCTACTTCCCATCCTCTTGAACCAACGCCATAGGAAGATGGCCAGTGGTGGATGGCAAAGAAAAGGTGAAATTGAGTTAACTGGATCAGATGGTTTCTCCTTCCCAGAGCCTGCAATCACCCTCAAACAGGTCATCTGTCTCTCCTGTGATACTAACACAAAGTTAATATTTTCCTTAGAACTATGAAGGTGCCAAGGAGGTCCCTCAAGAGGCCCAGTCCACTTGCCTCTGCCTTGAATCCAGATTAGTCAGAAATGTTGCTCCCTTGTACACGAAGCTAGAGAGGGAGACAATTTTCAGGTTTCCAATCTCCATCTTCTATAGCTGGGAATGAATGCCTATGGCTGGGCAATGGATGTCCCCCTAGGGTCTATGAAGGACCCATCTCCTCATGGACCATCTGTGGTCTTTCATCTTGATAAGTTTCTGGGAAGCAGGGCCCACAGGAATTAAGGAGTTGATGCTAGAAGAAATCTTCAGGGGCCTCAAGGCACTCACCTTCAAAACTTCAGACTTGACCCCAAACTCCTGGTGCTTCTGCAAGAAGCCTGAACAGAGAGGAAGACACCAGACTAAATGAAAGCAGAATAGGCAGGGGCTCTGGGAACACTGTCCATGGGCCTGATGAGGCCCAACATGTCATCCTGCCACATTCTGTCTCTGACATGTCGTGGAAACCCCAAAGGAATGTGTGAAAGCAGCAGTCTTCTGAATTTTTGTTTTAAGATACCTAGTTTATTTAATGACAACAATCTTTCTTTGTGACCTGTTCAGTACATTTGTGATTTTTCATGATTGAGAGAAGATAGATTTCAGCAATAAAATCTTAACCATTTAAGAAATTAAAAGACTCCCCAATCCATTTCATGTCTAGAATTATATTCAGCTTTGAAGGAGGAAGTTATTATTGTAAACCCCTATATTTTATGTTCTGGAATAACATATTCAAGACCTGCTCTTGTTTATAGCTATATCTTAATTATTAAGATGATAAGCTTGAGTGTACTTACAAACCACTGCAGGACTTTTTTTCCTTTTTTTTTTTTTTTTTGCTTTGAGTTATGTCAGTTTTGGATTTTGGCTTTGACATACCTGGTACTTTTTCCTTTGGAATTTCAATCATGAGGTCATCAGGGTATGCTTTTTTTTTTTTTACCACCTTTATTTTGCCCTCTTGTTCTTTCGAATAGATAACACAGTACATACAGAATGCTAAACCAGGACTCAGGAAGAACTGAGTTACACTTAACCACCATTTGCCTTGGTTTCCTCACCTGTAAAATGGGGATAACAATAGAAACCACCTCCCAGGATTGCTGTGAGGATCAAATGAAACGGTAAATGTAAAGTGCTTATTAGCTTTTAACATGTAGGAGGCACTATGTAAATGCTATTATGAAGACTGAATTAATATAATAAAAAAAAAATAAGTCATGGTTTTCAGAAGTCCAAGTGACCCCCAAATTAATACTCTGATTTTTATTTTTCTTGATCAGTTGTTTTTTATATTGAAGAAATTTATTTTTGTTCTAATATTTCTTCCTTTCTCATGTAGTCCCTCATTTACTATTTTCTCTTCTAAACTATTTATTCTTCCAATTTTCTTCTAAAGCTTTTATATTTTATCTTGTTTCATTTCTCCCAGGGATTTAAGTCCTAATTGTGGAAGTTCATCTTTTTCTTGGAGGGAACTATTCTTGTAGCTTTTCTTTTGAGTTTTTTTGGGGGATTTACTTACAGTAATTATTGATACTAGCAGTTTTCCTTGATATACTCATTTTTTCTTTACTTCCTGAATTGTGGTTTTATACTGGAGCCAGCCTCTGCCCTCTGATATGCCTTTGGGTAATATGGTGCTGTCTCCAGGGTTCCTGTACTGAGCTCTTTTTGTTGAGTTATATATCCCCTTGAATCTTGAAAGTTCAGAACATTAGTTCTTCAGGTTCCAATCTGAAAGGTACTAGGGAGCCTCCTAGGCCTGCAATACTTTTCTGACTCTCCTGATGCTTGCCTGGGGAACTCTTTCTTCTACTGAAAACAGTCTTGCAGAGCTTGACAGCTACTCTGCTTTGCCAATGGTTTTGCTCCTTGGGGCCTCCTTTTTTTAATTGGCCTCAGGCTTCTAGCAGATCTCCTGTGCAATTCTGGGGTGAAAAGTCAACTTACTGTAGTTTTTCATTGATCATTATTTGTTATAGAGAAAACTTCAGGATTTTGCTGGAGTAGGCACGTTGTCAGTTACCCTCCTTATTACCTTCAAGGATTATCTCAGAATTGATTTGCTCCATAGAGATTTCCCATGATTTCTTGGAGTAATCTTGTTTTCTTTTCAAATATTCCTATAGAATTTTGGCTGACCTTTCCTTTAATCACTGAATTCTCCATCTTATATATGACCAGTTCAGTTCAGTACATGCCTAGAACTGTAGAATGAGAGTCTGGGGGCTGAAAACATTTCATTTTTGTCTTGTGATCCCTATTACTCAGCACAAAGCCGGGAACATCATGGGCACATAATGTCTTTTAAATAAATGAACATGATTAAATTACAAACTCTTTAAGGATAATGTTTCAATTTTTTATCTCTACAGTCTGAGAGAATAGCATATTCTTTAATCCTTAAACTCTATCACCAGACTCCATCATTCCCTCAAGCTATCATTCTCTACCTCTTTTCCCTTTACTAGCCAAATTCGTAAAATAATACAACCTTCTACATTTATTGCTTTCACTTCCTCTCTTCTCAACCATTTGCAACTTAGTTTCTGACAATATCAACTCAAATATAGTTATCTCCTTTACTGCTAAATCTGATGGCATTTTCTCCCACTTCAAGACTTTCATGACCTCTCTATATGTGACAGCAATGACTATCTTCTCCTGGACCTTTTTTCCCCTAACTTTTGTGATACTACTTCTCCAGGTTTTCTACCTCCTATCCTACTTCTCAGTCTTGGGCCATCATCCCTATAGTGCACCTTAACAATGGCTATACCCTAAGGCTCTGTTCCTGATACTCTTATCTCTATATTCTTGTCTAATGATCCCATAAGCTTCTAACACAGGTTTAATTATGTTTACATATAATGACAACTCTTTAAACAACCAACCTGAGTTCCAGTTCTGTATTATCCATACATCCATGATATCTCATTCTCCCCTTTTTTGTGTGTCTTTACATTACCACAAAATAGTCATTGATCTAGTTTAACAACCCCAACAGTGAAAAGAAAATTAACTTAGCCTTTTATTATATTTAAAGAAATTCCTATCGTGCATGAAAATATAAAAATCTAATCTTAACTCATTTAGAAGTAGCTTGATATAGTGGTTCAAGTATTGGGCTTGACCAACCTGAGTTCCAGTTCTGTATTATCCATACATCCATAATATCTCATTCTCCCCTTTTTTTGTCTTTACATTACCACAAAATAGTCATTGATCTTGTTTAACAACCCCAACAGTCAAAAGAAAATTAACTTAGCCTTTTATTATATTTAAAGAAATTCCTATCGTGCATGAAAATATAAAAATCTAATCTTAACTCATTTAGAAGTAGCTTGACATAGTGGTTCAAGTATTGGGCTTGGGAGTCAGAAGAGCTAGATTTGAACTCTGCCCCAGACACTATTTAATCAAGGGCAAGTGATTCAAACTTTCAAAGCATTCGCTTCTTCAGTGGAAAGTAGGGATAAAAATACTTCCACTGTCTACCTCACAGGGTTGTTTTGGGTCAAGCACTCTGGAAGCTTAAAGTAGTATATCAACACGAGTTATTTTATTATTAGCTTTCTGTTTTAAATTGTGGCAATGTTCTTGTCCTAGTCTTACTAAAATTGAACATAAGATCTAAACAGTTTTTAGAGTACAACACTGGGGTAGGCAAGCAAGTTTCTAAAGAATAGAATATTACCTTATCCTCACATTTCCTTTTATAAAGCAAAAAGAAAGAAAACCCCATCAGATCTGGGGACTGGTAATATAAAAATATTCTTTTCCCAGACTGCTACTTTAATTAGTCTGGAGTCTCAGTACCTATATATTTTATTCTAAAATACCAAGTTAAATATCTTAACTGACCTGGTGTTTTGTCTTGGTTTGGTGATACTATTATTAAAATATTAAAGAGATCTTGCTGATAAATAATACAAGATATAGCTAATAATTATGTGAACAAGATTTATTACAACAGAAGGGAATATTGCCTGCTGCTACACAAAGAGCCGCTTTCAATACACTTTTAATTACAATCACTGTCAATCAATAAATTGGTCATTTCATCTTTAAATCTTTGTGAAGCAATAAGATTTTGAAAATACCTTTCTAGTTTTCAGAGAGAAGATACAGTGACTTATTTGATAAGTGTGAACACCATATTATTCAAGAGTACAAAAAAGAATAACTTTCTCCATAATAGGCATGTATTCTAATACAGTGCAAGCTATTGGGTCAGAGGAGGCATTGCACAGCAAAGAGTAACACATGAAATGATGATTAACTTACTATTAATTTCTATGGAGAATGCATAAAGAACAAACCTCATTGCTTGATAAACCACAGAATTAATTTGGAACTTCATTAAAAATTTCTTTTTTTTTTTTTTGACAGTTCTATAATCTGTAATTCGAGGAAATAACTATCTTAGAACCCCAATCTCTTAATATGATTCAGACCTGAATCAATTTTTATTTTAAATAATAATGGGGGTACATATGTGCAAATTCTGTTGATAATTTAACATTAAAGTCAAGAAAATTGATTTATTAGGAATGTGTTTTATGAACAAAAAGTATAATTTCTATTTAAAATAATCAGAACACCTGGCTATAATTCATGGAGATTTATTCAAGGGGGCTTAAAAATATCTGGGATTCTTCTCCAGTGTTAGATAAACCTGAACATTAGATGACTGGTTCACTACCTTTCAAATTATGGCCAAGTGATGCTATCACTTACTTGAAACATGACTCATATTTCTTTGTCACCAATTTCGAGAGGCTTTTGACATTAGACAATCTGGTTGGGTACTAAATACCAACAATCAAACTTCTCAATTAAAAGCAACTGTATTCTTATTGATATGGTGGTGAAATGCAAATATATATATGTAAAATAAAACCCCAAAGAGGATTCCACAGCTATAAGAAGTCATATGGATGATTTTACATGAAACAGTGAAAATGTAATTATAAACTACTTATTTTAAGTGAGGAAAGTCCTGAGAAATAAAGAGATTCAAACAGTTCTCAAGCAACTTTCTCTTTTCCCCATGGAAAAATAACATGACCTTCTTTATATTCAAATATTTAATACGATGAGCCACATTTTATTGGAACTTATATCACATATTTTTTTTAGTTATTTTGGACTAAATAACAAGACTGGTTAAAAAAAAATTCCCTTTGGAAAAGATTATGTTGGGAAATATCAGATGGGGAGAAGTATACTATAGATTAAGCAGCCTGAAAAACAGGAAAAAATAGTATAGTTTTAAAGTATTGTTCAAGTAATGAAAACTTATAAAGTTAAGTATGTAGTAGTTGCTTAATAGTTGCTTATTATTGAGTTTTCAAGCTAAAGTTTATTCTTACTGGAGTACCACATCCCCCTGACATACAATTGATAATACCGTATTTAAAAAATCCTCCACTAAAGTCTCAGCTCAAAACATCATTGTGGGTCAGGTAATCCAGGGTTTTCATAAATCAAACAGAATATAGCCACTGTTAGCTCGCTACCAAAATGAAAAGGTTTGGCAAACTTGTAACCTAAGGCTGTTTGGAGAGACTAATATCAAAGACAACTGAAGGATAAAGGTTTTTTGTTTGTTTGTTTTTTTGGCCAGCAACTTTGGAAACTTATCCACACTAAAGAGAATTAATGTTGGACTGATACCAGGATCTATAGATGAAATCAGGGATCCCTTAAGTACAGAGGTATATTTGAAATTATTTTCAATATTTCTCAAGAGCTATGTTTTAGGCACTTTAAACAATTCCTTTGACCTAAATTTACCAATATAAATTATTAAATTACCAAAAAAAAAAAAATTGTTTTTGAAGACGAGTTAAAGAAGTATTGAGTCAACTGAGACTCCATTGTGCTCATTTAATATTCTGGGATAAAAAATATAGAGGAACCCTGATATTTTATGGGATTTCATTACAATTAAACCTTCAATATTACAAGAGAGACATTCATAAATTTCCTCTTAAATGTTTCTGGAGCACCAGCATGATTCTGCATAGATGCTGAAGAGATAACTTTCCAGACAAATTAGTCTGCAGAATTTCCATAGGAAATCCAAAGGAAACTTCTTAAAATTAATCAATAAACATTTATTAAACAAACTATGTGCCAGGAACTGTGCTAGGTATCAAAGATAGAAAGACAAAAATGAAAAACATAAATTATTGCCCATTGAGGCACATTTAGGGTCCATTTTTTGAGACAAGAGTAATGCTTTACATCATTACTCCTAATTCTCTCTCCTATTGCTTAATTTCTATGAATTCCAAGAAATTTCATTTTCATTGCTATTCTATATACCACAATGTCAAATTCTTGCAATGGTGTAGAATATTCATAGGATACTATCCAAGGTAAAATCTTCAAAGAATTTAGATTTATAGGCTGCATGCATAGTAAAAAGGGATATCCTACTTATCAGATACGTTTTATTCTGGGGGGTATGTTATTGTTAAGATCTAGATCTTGATACAGGCTTCCTAAAATGCTACCTGCTGGTGACTTCATTTTCATTTCACAAGTTAGGTGGAAGTTACAGTTTGCCTACTGACCTAAGACAACCTCTCCTTATGTCTTTTTTTTTTTTTTTTACAATGTTGCATGTTTAAAAAATATTTTTAAGTATTTTAATACTTAAAGTGAAATAAATAAAACACAATCATGCAGCACTATAAAAAGAATTTACCCCTATGTAGGCAATCTGCAGGTTCCAAAAGAGTTCTATATCATTTCTGACATATCACCAGCAAGATTATGCTAGGTGTCATACTAAGCAGGAAAAGGAGCTTTGGATTAGATCTGAGCATCATAGGCCTGGAAAAAAAAAAAAAAAAAACCACAGTAAAGGAAAGATATTTAAAACAGGTGTCCTTAATCCTCTTGCTTCCAATTATTTAAGACAATCCACAAAGAAAAAAGTATAGTGAGTAATTTCTTCCCCAAATTAAAATACTATCCATTGCCAATGTTCAAACTTGCAACAAGAGGCTCCTATTACTCTTGCACCAAATGCAATGAAAAATTTCAGACTTCTTACATTTGCTCAGAGGGTTTATTTAGATTAAATCTCTGAAAGAGTAAGATCTTTTTGTGTCATGATAAAATTTACCTTTTAATATTACACTTTGAGAAAGAAAATGGAAATATGAAGAGTTTTGCTCATTCCCTAACCTATCTGAATAAAGAAGCTTTCAAAATTGGCATTAAAAATAAACACCCTCATAATCAAGATTAGCATTCTGCAAGTAGAAGAATAACTGACATTTTCAATTCAACAAGTATCAACATTTTATCAAAACTATACCCCACTGACAACCTCTGAGCACTTACCTGGTAGAGTTCTTCAAGGTTATATTTAATGGAGGTGCTACTTTGTATGGCTCTTACTGCTTCATGAAGTTTCTGCCATGTATCCTGAGTGTAATTATCTGGCAATTTCGGTCTGTCTGTAAAAGCATTTACAAAATAAATGGAAAACAATTTGCTTACAGCCAATCATTTTAAAAAGCCTACCAAAGTGTGCATCCAAAACACTAGGCATGTTAGGTTAACACAGAAATTAACTTCTAAATTGGGAACTATTTTTCTATGTCATAGCTAGCAATGATGAGTGTTAGGTTAAGGTAAATGTACAAGCAAAATGCAGGTTTGTAGTTTATTTTATTTAAAAACATTTCCTTAATAAAGATATAAATATATTGGGTTCCAAATAATGACCAGTTAACATTTAATTACTTGTTTTAAGTGTTCAATGATGGACACAACCTTGGCTCAATTAATAGTATGTATTGCATATTTAAGATGCCTATTTGCTAAAACTATGGTTAGCTCGTATAAAGTAGTAGAAAAAGTAATCACTACATCACAACATACAATAACCATTACAGAAAGTAGTAGCTCTGGTTTCCAATGGTAATACTTCACAATACTGGGTGATACTTTTTTTGGGAGGGATGAGGAATAGTCTGGGCTTATAATTCCCTATTTATAGTAAGGAACTCCTAGCGTGCAAATTTCCTTCCCAGGTGTACCCCTTAGAGAATTTAAGGAGTTTGTAGGACACTAAGAATGGGTGATTTGCCCACAGTCACATGACTAGTATGTGTCCAGACACTGGACTTGAACTAACTCCAAGGGCAACTATCCAGTGAACCTTTGCTTCACACAACAGGCCCTCATAGACATATTAAATCTTTGGTGTTTAAAACTCACCAATTCTATAAGAAAAATGAGGGAAACCGCTAAAGATACTGATAAAAACAAAATTAACTAAAATACACGACCGAAGTACTTGTTTTATACAGAAGCTCAGACTA
Source organism: Sarcophilus harrisii (assembly GCF_902635505.1). NCBI lineage: Eukaryota > Metazoa > Chordata > Mammalia > Dasyuromorphia > Dasyuridae > Sarcophilus > Sarcophilus harrisii. Next base: position 166,154,027 of record NC_045428.1, on the reverse strand, counting down.
GCCAAACGAGTTTTAAAGTCAAAATATTCTCTAAAGCGAGTAATGAGTAATTATTGTCCAGATCTTAAAAAAAAAATTTTGAGAGCCTTAAGACCCTCCTTGGACTCTCATGAACCTTAATGATGCCTTTGATGCATCTAGCTTTTAAAATCACTGTTAAAAACGGCATTTTTATTTCTCCCACACTAGAAAATGCACAGCCACGGTTGGGATTTAAAACCCTCAGCACCTGTAAAGGTTTCCTGACATTTCTGTACGGTGCTGGGAACAGAATCGCTCGCAGGACACAGGCAACACTACACGCTGGGAAATAGGGCATAACGACAAACCGAAGCACGGAATACTGAGGTGCATTCACAGTGCCCGTTACCAGCCTCTTCCTTTTCTGACATAGCACTCTCTCTCTCTCCGTACGGACCTAACAAGGTACCCGGAGGGACCGAGTCCAGACCCCCAGTAAGCAGAAGCGACTTAGGGAGCAGGGGCTGGGGCTATTTCTGACAATGAGAAAGGAAGAGGAGGATTATCTCTCCGCCAACAAACTGGAGTGGGAGGGCCCTGGCCGACAGTGAGGTCACCAAAGGTCACTGCAGCGCGTGCAGGCGGCGGCCCTCCGCGGAGCCCCTTCCCCATTGGCTGCCGCTGAAGTCATGCTGCTCGGGGATTCCTCCAGCAGCGCCGAGCCGACCTAGCGGGCCGCCGCCGTTCGGCGGAGGACGCAGGAAGCCTGCTCCCCCCCTTCTCTTTTTCGTACTCCCGTGAAAAAACACGCCAATATCGCCGCGGATCTCCGCCTCCACGGCGCGCGCGCCGCCGCGGGAGTAGGGGAGATGGGACGGGTCAGTCCGAGAGAAACAAGCTCCCCTCCCCCTCTCCCTCGGGACCCTGGGGGTGGGGAGAATGGGGAGCAACCCCGACGCGACAGGGCCCGACCCGTCCCGACTATGCCTCCCCGCCCGCCTCCCTCCGCGCCCTCACCTCGTTTGCACACACTTACCTACCTCTGAAATTTTTAATCACTAATTTCTTTGAGGAGCCGCCACTGCCCCCGCCCCCCCCGGGTTTCGTGGCGACGGCGGCCGCCGCCAGGGAAGCGGGTTTCGTGAGGCCATTGGTGTGTCCAACGAGAGCCGAAAAGTTCCCCTTCTTGGGGGTCTCGTCTGCCATGTCTACTGCTGAGAAAACAAACCCGCGGCGGCCGCTCCGCCCCCCCACCGGGCCCCCGTTCCCTCCTCCTCCGGCCGCGGCCCCGGTTTCGCTTCCTCCTCCTCCTTCCCCCAATGCCCCGGTCTCCCCGCCTACTTCTCCTCCCCCCGCCCGGTGCCCCGATCCCTCCTCCGGAGGTGAGAACTAGGCCCCGGAGGGGGACAGCTCAGGGAGTTCCAACCAATCTCCTCCGGGAGACCACTGGGGGGAGGGGAGTTAGAGGGGATGGGGGAGGGGGCGGTTCTCTACTGGTCCTTTTCCCCTCCCGCTTCTCCCTCGCAAGTGAACGGTGCTACTACCGCCCTGCTACGAGGCTGAGGACCTGACTGGTACACAGCTCGCCCCGTGTCTTCCCTGCCCGACCCAGGGTTCCTCGTCTCCTCCCACCGCCCCCCCCCTTCCTCCTCCTACTTCTCCCGGAGGTTCAAACCTCCCAGGCACCTCCCTGCTTCCACCAGCTGCCTCTACTTTTAGCTGGGCCCGGCCCTTCTCACAAGGTGGCACCTCCTTCTTCTCGGAAGAGCAGGAGAAATGGGGCCGATAGAGGAGGCCTCAGAGCGTCGAGTTGGGAGAAGCAGCCGATGGGTAGTTAGCCCGCGACTTCCAACGGATCCCCAAGAGGCCACACTCCTCGCCTTCCTCCCCCTCCCCAACACACACGATCCCCACCCCCACCCCCCCCACCAGCCCGGGTGACTTCCGCGCGACGCCCCACGAGCCTGCCTCCCACGTGCCCTACCCAACCGTCAGTCTCCTCCTACACGCGCTTACACACAACACTCTCTCTTCCTATTGTTCACCTGGCCCGCCTCCCCACCCCCTTCCCCTCCTTCCTCCCTTCCCTTCCTTGAGGTGCGACGGGTGCGGACGCCTTATTCTTCGCAGCGACCATAGTATGTTCCCATCTCAGCCTTTAGGGCAGTGATAGTGTTTTACACGCGGGAACACGAGCCTTCTAGACAGTCCCGCTGGTGAGAGTGGCCTGTCGGTGGTGGGAAGGCCAAAGATGGTTAAGGGGAGTCCCCCTCTTAACGGCCCGCCTGAGTAGCCGTTCTGCCGGGCACGCCCAAAGGCCGGACCGCCCCTCAGGCAGCCGCCATTCCGGTGACGTAATGGTGGGGCTACCACAAGGAAGAGGTGAATGGGGGGTGAAATGGGGGAGGAAGAGAGCCTGTGTAAGGCGGCGGGCTTTGTCACAAAAGCATTACACAATGTCATTTTAAAAAATTTAATTCGCCACAAGTCGAACTTATAAACGGCTTCGGATAATACCTCAGCCTTAATATGGACCCAACCCTAAAGTCACGGTCGCTGAGCCATTCCAGAGAAGCTCGAGAAACTTTAGGTCCCTCTTCCTACCCGCTTCCGCAGCCGCGATCTGTGGTTCCCAACCCAGTCCTCAGAGAAACATGCAGAGACCCCTCCCTCCTGCTTCCTCCCCCCCCCTAACTGGTGGCCACCTAGTGCATCCTGAGCCCAGCACTCCGAGCTCCCCACCCCACGCCACCTCCCGCCCAGGCCCGCAGGTTCAGACAGACGCCTGAGCTTCTGAGGCAGGTCGAGAAACATGCGCGCGCACATGCGTCCAGCGGGTCTCCAGAAGAGAGGCAAAAGGGGCGGGGCTCCCAGAAGGCGCCTGGTCAGAGGAAGTGACGTCCATGCCACGCATAACCTTTGACCTTGACCTCTTGGAACTAAATCCGTGCTACTAACCTGTGGTTTGGTCCTCCGCTATTGCTCTATCTCCGTTTTCCCCTCCTCCCAACAATTTTTAATTGGGCCGAGAAACCTTCCACTTGTTGGGCGAGCAGTACCCTCCATGGCGCACATCACCATCAACCAGTATTTACAACAGGTGAGTTCCCGGCTTCAGGAGTCCCAGCCGGGCCGGGCCGGGCCGGGCCGGGGGAAGGAGGGAGAGGGGCGCGGTCGCTGCCGAGGTGCCCCTCGGCTGCTTCCCTGTTTGTGAGGGTCGGTGCGCGCGCGCTCTTCTGAGGGGGTGGGGGCCCGCTTTCCCGGAGGACCCCGCACGAAGCCCTTCTCCTCAGACTGCCTCGCTCCGGGAAGTCAGCCCGCTTGTTAAGAGAAAGGGGGACGGTGGGTGAAGAGAGAACCTCGATTTCCAGGTAGTTCTTGGTCTTTTCCTAAACTTATTTGGGGCATTGTGTGTTTCCATTTGTCCTCTAGGACCGATGCTTGATGCGATTCATTCAGATCCGTGTGTTTTCCTTTACATCTTAGTAAGCGTCCTCTGGGGTGTTCCGGTGCTGTTTTCTCGGTTCTGTCTGGTGCATACAAATCTAACAGCCTTTTTTTATTCTGAATTCGCTGTTGCTTTTATTTTTTAAGGGCGCTACATTCACAGACTGCGGTTTTCTTCGGCTGTTCACCCATTGGTGCGGCATTTTGTTTACACTTTTAATTCCATAAACAATTGTCAAGAATGTTTTGGTGCATAACGGGTTCTTTCCGGCTTTTACCTCTTTTTGGGTATATGAGCAGTGAAGGTGGGTCAGAGGGATTGAGTTGGTGACTTTTTTTTAAAATTTATTTCAGATTATCTTCCAGAACATTTTGGACTAATTTGTGGCTCTCGCAACAGGATGCTAATAGCTGTCTTCCCACACAGCCTCTATAACATTGGCTATTTTTTTTATCGTAGAAGCTATATTTTCATATCATAAAGAAGGGAGTTATTAACCTGAAATCCGTGTACTTTTAAAAAAAGAGTTGACAATTATATTTTAACTGGTTTCATTTGAGTTCTCTGAATTTTATGCATTCGAAAACATTCCAAAAGGGGGTTAGTAGTTTTCATCAGACTACTGGAAGGGACACGCACAAAAAAAGGCTTTCTTTTTTTTTTTTTTCTGGGGGTCATAGATGGTTGGCGCCTTTCCAAGCCTGTTATGATGCATTACCTTTCTTCAGATACTTAGCTCTCAAACTGACCCATTTGCTGGCCCTCACACATAGCATTATTTTTTACCTCTTTTTATTTCTCTTCAATGCTCAGTATGTACATTTTTTTCATCTCCACATCTAAGAATACTGTTTCCTTCAGGATTCAGTTCAAGATTCTGCACTAGGTCTTTCCTGATCTTATATTTATTTTGTATGTGTTTATTTCTATCTGTTTTGTCTGTCTATATGATTTCCTCTCATAGAACACATGCTCCTAAAAATCAGGGACTGTTTTGTGTCTGTCTCTCCAGCACTTGGTCCGTGCCAGGCATATAGTAGGTGCTTAAATGTTTGTTAATAAGATTGATTTTGGGGTCTGGGCTGCTTGTGATCATTGGCGGCCCAGTATAATTTCTCTAGTGCCGTTCATTTTGTCTCTTCCTATTCATTTCTGGATGTTTGTTCTAGTTAGCTATCCAATTAGATATATAGATATAAATATGCACTGATAGAATAAATAAACTTCCCTTCACTTGCACGTCCTAGTCTAGATAATGGGGATTCTCATTTTGTTTTCTCTCTGTTGATTGTCTAGCTAGTCTTTAATAACAGTAGTTTCATTGAAGAGACCCAATACTAATTGGGGGGATATTATAACCAGAACATGTCTTCAAAGAAGAGAACCCAGCCAGCTATAGAAACTTTCTTCTAGATTCTTCCCAGGCCGTGTCAGTGACAGACACCTTTTGTGAGGATGTGTCTGAAAACTGGAGGATGATTAAAGTTGCTTCTAATTTTATTTATCAAGGAATCTTGTGTGACTTTAATATTTGTTTGTGGGGCCAAATTTTTTTTTGTGGGTTTAGTAAAAAGAGTGAAGATTTGTATTTCTTACGTTTTTCTCAATTGTGTGACTGCACTCTACTTTTAGAAAATTATTTGCACAAGACAGCCCTTTTTTTCCCTTTTCACCAAAGATTTGCAAATATACTACATGTTATGTGTTTAGATCATTTTGTTAATAATTTAATTCATTTGATTTCTCTCACTTTTTTTTTTTTTGATAGTGATAATCCTCTATTTTTTCTTTTCATTTTGGCATTTCCTCCACTCCTCCCCTTGTCATTCTGTGAAGGAAATATAAACTTTTTATTAAAAAAAAACTTTTTTGGATTTTTTTGCACTTTAAAAATATATTGTCCATCTTTAGTTTGAAATTTTATGGATCTTATTTAGCTTAATTTCTTTATGCACCTAGAATGCTATTTTTAGTGGGTTAGAAAACATGCATAATGTTAAAATTTACCAGTTACCAATTTTGTTTTGGCAGAAATGACATTTTTAAACTCTTTTAAAATTATGAACTTAACAAACATGAGCATTTCAATATTAAAAGAAAAAAGGATTGTATAAGAAACTGAACTTGTTACATGGTTTAAATATATATACACATCTATAATAAACATAAATATGTAAATTTGATAATAAAACTACCTGTTTGTATCTCCTTTTGTGCTAGGATAATAGGATCATATATTTAGAATTATAAGGGAATTTAGAGGCAAAAAGTACAACCTTATTTTTTACAGATGAGGAAATTGAAGGAATAGAGGATGAGAGAGTTACATAGCTACTATTTACCTGAGTTTGAACCCAGATCTTCCTGACTCCAAAGGCTATCCATTTAGCTATGTGGACTCTTTTTCTACAGTTTTTTGTGGATTAACCTGATACTTTTTTTGGCATCTCTCATTATCTGCCTTTTCCCTGGGATTTCCCCTCTCACCTAACTTTCCCTTAAAGTAAGTGTAGTCTCACAAAATATATACGTTATCAATATCTGAACTCAGATATTTAATTTATATTCTTTATATTCATTTATACTTCATTGCTTTACTTCAGAGGTGGGGAACATGCTTCATAGTTTTCCAGGATCTTGATTGGTTTTTGTTCGATTGGTTTTGCTCAGAGTTCTGTTTAATAATAGAATAAAAATCAAAAAATAATAATAAAATGAATTATATTGTGTCACATAATTTGTTCAGTCATTTCTCAGTTGATGTTTGCTACAGCAAAAAAGTAAAAATACTGCTGTAAATATTTTTGTATGTAGGATTCTTCCCACCTGTCTGACCTCTTGAGTTATATGCCTAGAAATCCAGTGATACCCACTGGAACAACTATTATGCAGTTCAGTGACTGCTTTTCATAGTAGTAGGACTAATTTATAACAATGCATTTGGATGCCTGTATTCTCATAATCAATCACTCCATTTAGTACCGTTTCCTTTTTTGGTCATCTTTGCTAATCAGATGAGTATAAGTAGAACCTCAGAGTTTTAATTTGTGTTTTCTTTCATTTGTAATTTGAAGCATTTTTTCATATGGGACTATTTATATTTTAGGGACTAGGTCTTGTTTTTAATTATATATTTACATCAGTTTTACATATATAACTTGGATATTAGACTTTAAGGAATATGCTGCAAAGAGTCTCTTCATCCCCCAATTTAGGTTTTTAACTAAGTGTATTGATTTTTATGCAAAAGTATTTCCATTTTTTTGGTAATCATTATTGTATATTTTAATCTTTTATTATTCCTTATCCTGTGTTTGGTCAAGAATTCTTTCCCATCCATAATTGTGAAAGAAGTAGGTATTGTTAAGCCTTAATCCATATAGTCAGATTGCCCTAGAATAAAAAACTTCAAGTAATAATCAGATTTAATTCTTGTATTTGAACTTCATTGATTTATGATTTTACTCATGTGGAGAGTCACCTCACCTGTACAGATCATTATTCAGCCACACCTTCTCATCTTGTATGTTGAAGACCTTGTTTTTAAAAACGTAGTTTTTTAAATTACAAAAATCTGTCTTCTCTCCCTTCTACCTTTAGCCCTCTCCCAAAATGAGAAGAAAAATGTAGAACACTTGTTATAAATGTGTATATGTAAGTGTAATCAAGCTAAACAAATTTCCACAGTTGTCATAGCTAAAAAAAAATTTTTCAACTATTTATCAGGAGCATATTTCATCGTTAGATGTCTGGAATTGTTATTAGTTGTTATTGTGATCAGAGTTGCTAAATATTTTAGAGTTTTCATTTTTTTAACCATAATGTTGTATAAATTGTTTTCCTTGTTTTGTTAACTTCCATTTGTCTCAGTTCATATACGTTTTCCAAAGTTTCTTTAAAACTATTCTTTTCATTATTTGTTACAGCTTGATAACATTCCATTATATTTATATACTAATTCAATCATTCCCTAATTAGTGGATACCATCTCATAATTTCCATTCTTTGGTTGCCTTAAAAAGAGATCAATATTTCTATATATCTTTAAAGTTTGTTCTGTATAGAACTGAACCCTCCCTTAATCTACCTTCCTTCTAATTTTCCCTTCTTATTTCTTTGTTTTCTTATTTCCCTGTTGAGCAAAATGTTTCTGTTCTCAGTTAAATGTATTTATTTGTATTTTCTTCCTTTAACTAGTTCAGATGAGATTGAGATTCTACTGTCAGCCAAATGAGATTTCCCCTTATTTTGTTTTCTTTCTCTCTCAGTGCATTTTTCTCTTTCCAGTCTTCTCTTTATTGTTATCAAGGTATAACAGAGCATTTTCATGCTTTCTTTCTAAGTGACCCATGGTGATAGTGAGGACTTTTCCTTATATTTGAACATAAGTAGTTTATTCTTTAGTCTTATGATAGATTTATATATTACACCTTTTAATACTTTTCACTTCTGTGAAACTTTGTAGTTTCTACATAGCTTTAGTGTTTTTGTAAGGAATATTTAGGTGATGCAAAATGCATACATATATCTTTAAATCTTTAGTAATAGCTCTATGTCTGTCTATATCTACTATGTACTTATCTACCTATCAACTATTCCTATGTAGGATCGTATTCAGTTTGGTTGGGTAAATTGTATATTTGGTTGTAAGCCTATATCCTTTGCCTTCTAAATGCTGAAATGTTGTGTTCCAAGCTCTATTTCTTTATAATAGTTGCTAAATTATGTGTGATTCTATTTATGGATCCACAGTACTTGAATTTTTTCTTTTTTCTTTTTGACTACTTGTGATACTTTTTTCTTTAACCTGGAAGCTCTGGATTTTGGTTATGATGTGTCTTTTTTTTATTTCTGATAATGATGGGTAGTTTCTATTTCTACTTTGTCCTTTGCTTCTAAGAGGTCAGGGCAATATTATTTTAAAATTTCTTGAAATATGATGTTTAGGCTCTTTTTAGAGGGTCTTGGCATTCAGGTAGTCCAATAATTGCAGTTTTTTCTCTTGATCTGAAGAATTTTATTTTTGCTATGAAAGACCCTATATTTATTTTCTTTGACTTTGGTTTTCATTCTTTTGATTTGACTTCAATATTACTGACTTTTGAAGTAATTGGCTTCTATGTGATCCATTCTAATTTTCAGAGAATTTGTTGCTTGAGCAAGGCTTTGTAAGTCTTGTGACAAGCTATTAATTTCTTTTCTAGCTATGGCTTATTGAGCTCTCAGTATCTGACCAATTTTTCCTGTAGCATTCATTCATAAGAACATTTTAAACTTAAATTAAAAAAAAACACACACACAACTTAGACCTCTTCTCCCCCCCCCCCCAAGAATTCTAATTAAATTTATGCCTAAATTATGCTTTTCTTTGAGGCTTTGCTGGTAAATGTTTTAGAAATGTTCTGTTGTGTCTTGAGCATCTTGATCATCATTACAGCTTTTTATGATGGTATTCTTTTTTTTCTTAGTCTTCCAGCCCATTTTTTTTACTTCAGACCTAATATTAGGCTGGACTCTTGAGTACTTGTAGAAGAAATATTTAGCATAGTCTTGTAGTTTCTTGGGGTATTGGGTGCTGGGTCTCAGGGACAACTTAGTGCTTCTAAAGTGGTTTGATCCAGGACAAAATTTGATTTCAAGTCTGGAAATTTCTGACTTGGATTTGGTTCTTAGCAAGAGCAAACTACTGGACTTGGTTATCAACAATAGACTACTGGACTTGGCTATTATCAGTCAACCTGAAAACTGGTTCAGGAGAATAAAAGTAGTTTCCCCTTTAGTCTGGCATTTTTGCCCTAGTTTCCTTACACGATTCAGACTGAGTTAGAAGCTAGAATTGATAAACCCTGATATGCTTCTGGGGTCTGAGCAATGCAACTGCTACTTATTTCTAAACTTGGCTCTTCTCTCTGTGTACACAGTAAACCTACAACCTCTCTCTTGCCAAAGAATGCCACACTGGGTGCTGGTTACCTCCTCAGTCTGCCCTGGATCTGTGATTTGGAGGAAGTATATAATAGGTGACAAAGCTATCAGGTGACACCCATCCTCTTGTACTTGTGCACAGCCTCTTTTCTGGTGTAGAAGGGCTCCATGATGGAATGCTCCTAGACAGACCCTCAATAGTGTCAGTAAACCTCTCTGTCTTCCTTGTTGAATTGGGCTGGAAGGAGGACTTAATTGTGACTTTTTCTTGGATTTCACCACCAAGATTTGGTCTGTCATGGTTTGTGGATCTGTTTAGATGACTGTTTTTTTTAATTTTTTAAAAAATTTTTTAGGAGAGGGACCTACCTGTACTATTTCCTGCTAGTCATCATCTCAGTCAAGCTCCTATACATCAGGAATTTTCCAAGTTGCTTAACTTCTCTCTGAGATTATCTACAGTTTATCCTGTATGTATCTTGTTTGTACAGGGTTATTTTCATTGTGAGCTCCACAGAGAGTAGAGTTTTTTAGGGTTTTTTGGGAGGCAGGGAGGGGTTCTTCTTCAGCACTTAGCATAGTGCCTGACACATAGCTGTCACTTTAAAATGTTTGTTATTTGACTATCATAGTGATCTTATCCCTAAATAATTGAGTGCTCTTAGTAGTTGGAATAATCCTTACATCAGTAAATATCTCAAGACTACCATAAGAACTTAATTGAGATAGTATTTTTCCAGTTAACAACAATCAATTTTCTCCCCACTTGAAAAAAGAAAGAAAAACAAAACATTATATAAAAATAGTTAAGCAATAGAAATGACCATATTGGTCATAATGCGCACGCGTGTGGATGTATGTGTGAGAGAGAGAGAGACAGACAACAGAGACACTGATTAAATCATTTTTCTTGAGTCCTCTATTGTATTGGTCAGAATTAAGTCTTTTTAAAATAGTTTTCAGCATTCACTTTTGCAAAAACCTTGTGTTCCAATTTTTTCTCTTCCCCTAGATTGCAAGCAATCCAATATAAGTTAAATATGTGCAGTTCTTCTAAACATATTTCCATATTCATAATGCTGCATAAGAAAACTCAGATCAAAAGGGAAAAAAAACACCGAGGAAGAATAAGCAAGTAAACAACAAAAAGGTGAAAATACTATGCTTTGATCCACATTCAGTCTCCATAGTTCTCTCTCTGAATGTGGATGGCACATTACAAGTCTTTTGGAAATGTCTTGGATCACCTCACTGTTGAAAAGAGCCAAGTCCTTCACAGTTGATCATCATATCTTGTTGACGTGCAATATTTTCTTGGTTCTACTAACTTCACTTTTCTGAAATCAGCCTGCTCATCATTTCTTATAGAACAGTAATATTCTATTACAATTATATACCATAACTTATTTCAGCCTTCTCCCCAACTGATGGGCATCCATTCAGTTTCCAGTTCCTTGCCACTTTTTTTTTTAATTTTTTAAACAAAAAAGGGCTGCTGCACATGTGGGTTCTTTCCCCTTTTTATGATGTCTGGTATACAGACGCCTGTGAAGACACTGCAGGATCAAAAGATATGCACAATTTGATAGCCCTTTGGGCATACTTCCAAATTGTTCTCCACAATGGTTGGATTAGAACACAACTCCACCAACAATGTATTAGTGTCTCAATTTTCCCACATTCCCTTCAACATTTATCATCATCTTTTCCTGTCATTTTAACCTTATCTGATAGGTATGTAGGGGTACCTCAGAGTTATCTTAATTTGGAACTCTCTGATCAATAGTCATTTAGAGCATTTTTTCATGTGACTAGAAATGTCTTTAATTTCTTCATCTGAAAATTGTTCATATCTTTAGATAAATGGCTAAAATGGATAAAATTTATTAATTGGAGAATGGATTGTATGCTTATAAATTTGAGTCAGTTATCTTTATTTTTTAGAAATGAGGCCTTTATCAGAACCCTTGCATGGATGTAAACTTTTTTCCCTGAGCTTTCTGCTTCTGTTCTGATCTTGGCTACTATGTGCATGTGTGTGTGTGTGTGTGTGTGTGTGTGTGTGCCCGCCCGCCCGCCCGCATGCGCGCGTAAGAGGTACCAGATGGGTGTCATCTGATAGCTTTGTTACCCACACATTATTTGTCACTTCCAAATCACAGATCCAAAGCAGACTGAGGAGGTGACTTCCACCCAATGTATCATTTTTTGGTAGAGAGAGGTTGTAGGTTTAGGCAGCGTACACAGTGAGAAGAGCCAAGTTTAGAAATAAACATGCAAAATCTTTTAAATTTACTAAAATCAAAATTATCCATTTTGCATTTCATAATGTTCTTTTATCATAAGTTCCTTCCTTCTCCATAGTTCTAAGAGATAAATTATCCATTATTCTCTTGATTTACTTATGGTATATCACCCTTTATGTCTAAATTGTGAACCCCTTTTGACTTTATCTTGCTATAAGGTGTTAGTCAATGCCTAGTTAGAATTCAGTCTTTAAGAGCTGTCTCTATACCACTACCCACTTCTCAAATTGGCTAAGATGACAGCAAAAGATGATGAATATTGTTGGTAGGGATGTGGGAAAACAGGGATGCTAATACATTGTTGGTGGAGTTGTGAACAGACCCAACCATTCTGGAGAGCAATTTGGAACTATGCTCAAAAAATTATCAAACCTTTGATCCAGCAGTGTTTCTGCTGGGCTTGTACCCCAAAGAGATCTTAAAGGAAGGAAAGGGACCCACATGTGCAAAAATGTTTGTGGCAGCCCTTTTTGTTGCAGCAAAAAACTGGAAACTGAGTGGATGCCCATCAACTAGAGAATGGCTGAATAAATTATGGTATGAATGTTATGGAATGATTATTGTTCAATAGGAAATGATCAGGAGCATGATTTCAGAAAGAGAGACTTAGATGAATTGGTGCTAAGTGAAATGAGCAGAACCAAGAGATCATTGTACATGGCTACAACAATATTATACTATGATCAATTCGATGGATGTGGTTCTTCTCAACAATGAGATGATTGATGACAGTTTCAATGATCTTGTTATGAAGAGAGCCATCTACACCTAGAGAGGGAGGAGTGTGGGAACTGAATGTGGATCACAATGTAACACTTTCATTCTTTGCTGTTCTTCGTTTGCAATTTTTTTTTTTTATTCATTTTCTTTCCTTTTTAATCTGGTCTTCCTTGTGCAGCAAGATAATTGTACAAATATGTTTATGTGTTTACATATATTGGATTTAACATTTTAACATGTATAACATGTTGGATTACTTGCCATCTAAAGGAGGGGATGGGAGGAAGGCGGGGATATGTTTTGAAAAAAATTTTAAAAGGTGAAAAAAAGGTAAAATAATATTAACCTATTTGCCCCACATCACCACAGACTGAAGAAATTTGTCGTACTAAATAAAGGGGATACATTTTAAAAAAGAAAAGGGTTTTTATGTTCTTAGGTAACTTATTCTGCCTCTGCTCACTTTTCATTAGTTTAAAACAAATCTTCCTAGGATTTTCTGAAACTTCTTCAGTCATCATTTTCTTGTGATGGAGTCATCCACATCCAGAGAGAGAGAACTGTGGAGACTGAATGTGGATCAAAGCATAGTATTTTCACCTTCTTGTTGTTTGCTTGCTTTTTTCTTCATGTGTTTTCTTTTTTCCTTTTGATTGATTTTTCTTGTGCAGCATGATGAGTAGGGAAATATGTTTAGAAGATCATCATTAAAACAGTAGTATTCCATTGCAAGAATGAGCATCTTTAAAACAGATTGACATTCAAATCCATCCTATCTTGTCAGTTGTTTCCCATTCTTTCTAAACTCCATTAAAACTGTTTTATTCCCTTTAAATATTCTTTTAGATCTCCTGACTTTGTTTTTTGCTGTTCCCCGTGTTTGAACTCCTCTCCCTCTTTCTCATTGTCTTAGAATTCCTATAAAATGCAATTAGAAACCAGTATCTCTCATGAAGCTTCTCTCCCACCCCACCTATCCTCTTTGAACCTTACACAGTACTTTGTTTTCTTGAATGTATTTATTTTCTCAATTCTCATGCACTTGTCATGTAATGTTTTCTATGATTATAATTATTCCTATATGTGCTTTATTCAACTGCTCTTCTTTCAGTTCTATGAGGGAAAGTAAAATGTCTTATCTCTCCTAGTTCTTTGTCATATATAGTAACTGCCTAGTAAAACTTACTGAATAATGAATGAGTTTTAAAATAATTCTTGCTAAGAAAATTAATTGAATAGTTGTTAATTGGGGATGTATGTCTGATAAAAGTTAATGACTTGTACAAGTATTAGCATAGAATATGATTCTTCTTTCATTTGTGTTTTTTTCTTTAATTTTTGTAGGTATATGAAGCAATTGACACCAGAGACGGATTGTCTTGTTCAGAGTTGGTATCTTTTAAGCATCCTCATGTTGCAAATCCCCGGCTTCAGGTAGGTGAAGTGTATTTAGAGGGAAAAAAAATAAGAAATAGCCATTACTTAAGGAAAATTCAGAGTTTGAATAAAAGCGGAAGTATTACTATTAAAAGTTCTTTGACTATATAATTTCAGAGTCCTTGTTTCATAGGATCATATTTAGAGCTTGAAAGTATCACAATGATCATTTAGTCCCATGTCTTGATTTTATAAGTGAAAGAGGCTATTTTTCATCTTTACTTTTATCACCAGTAAATAGCTTAACTGGTATATTTAAAACCTTGTTTCTTAACACTAATTTCAGTGCTTTTTCCATATACTGTATTGGGCTGTCTCTCTGACTTCTCAACTCCAAATTTCTTTAAATTTACAGAATAAATATGTGAATACAATTTTAATTTTTCACAAATCCTTATTTCTCAGTTATTTCAGTGGAACAAATATAAAATTTGAGTAAAATTCAATTCAGCTTTTCAAAAATAAACTCTATATTCCTGATTCTTTAAATTTGTAGCTTTAGAGGAAAAGGAGAAGTGGCAATTGGGGTAGAAATTTCCAAACTACTCAACTAAAAATTTCATTTGGAAGGGATTAAGATGATGTGGCCTTAAATGAGACTCCTGATTTGAAGTCAGAAGACCTCAGTTGAATTCTTGTTTGTTTCTAACTTGCTTGTTGACTGATTTTAGTAAGATATTTTGCCTTAGTGCCTCAATTGTCCTGTTTAGAAATGGAAATACTTGATGTGTATACTCTTGAAGTAAATGTTGTTTTGTAAATATAATTATGTAAAAAATATAAAGCACAATATGCAGGTCAGTAATTACCAGTGGAAATAATCCTAAAGGAATTTCAATCTTCATCTTGTAGTTTGTTTTGTAAGAGTTTTTTAGTACTCTGAAGTATTTTCTTACATTTGGGATCTCCCCATGTCCTTTTTATACTCCATTTTTCACCATCAGAATAGCTTTCGTAGCTTTGTAGAAGCACCCAAAAGTTGGCTTCAACCCTTACCTCTTTTTTTTTTTCCCCCACTATGCCTGGATTTTGCAGAATATATAGAACCCTGTTCCAAAAATGACATTTGCCTGTAAGTTTTACCATCTAATACAGACCATTCTGAACAGTCTATTAGCTGGAGTTTACAAATTAGTACAATATTTTGTTGGTTGGGGATGCTGTTAAGGGTTATCAGATTTCTTTAATGGGGGAGGGGCACTTCATAGCTTCTCTGAAACATTAGAATAAGATGTTGAGAAGAATTTTAATCCTGTTAAGGTATTTGGGGGAAAAAAGCACTTAAAATACTTCATATTGCAGGTTCAGGTTAAAGTTTTTCCTGCTCCTCTCTCCCACCCACCTCACTCCCCCTCTCATTCACATCAGCGTATATCGGCTAGTGGAGAATGGTTTAGTTAGTTTTGTGAAATTTGTACTCATTTAACATCTTCCAGAAAGTAAATTAGAAACTGTATCTCTTGAATATTCTGATTGGGGCTTGACTTCATCTTGTACTTACCAGTGACTAAACAATTTTTTATCAGGGTCAACACTTGGTTTTTCCTGAGTCAGTGCCATTTCTTTTCTCTCTGACTTTTTTTCTTAAATATGTGATGGAGCTTTATGATATTTTTAAAAAGAAAAATCCACATTATAAACTCTTCTAACAGCTGATGCTGTGCTGACTTGCTAGTTTTCTAGTTCTTTTAATACATTGAGGAAGTAGTTTTTCTAATTATCTTCTCTCTCTCTTTCCTATAGTATACCATATTGCTCTTCTACCTTTGTCAAATGATTTCTTGTTACTTGGAGAGTCAGCTCTATTCCACTATCCATATTACCTTACTGTATGAGAATTCTGTGCCTAAGTATTATTTTTATTTTTTAATTAATTATTTTTGGCCACTTTACAACTGAACTGAGACACAAAGTTTACCGATTTGTTCTCATCACATAATTAGGAAATGAAAGAGAGTATTTGAACTCAGTTGTCCAAGAGATCAAGACCAGCTTCCTTATTTACCAACCCTGCTTCCTTGAGGTTCTACTTTAATATTTTTATGAGTCTGCTAGAAATGAGTTTGTTCCCTGACTTAGAAGAAAATTAAATCAAATTTTAATCTGTTAATTCAAAATTCTTGATCTAGCTGCTCTCGAATTTGACTATTACTGTATAATCACAGTCCTTGAGTTTGTGGGTTATGCTACTAAGTATTACAATATTTAAAAGAAATGTAAACGTGGTTTATTTTCAGGATTTCAAAAATTTGATTAAATCAAATTACATTTAGTCATTTTAAAAATATGATTCAGTTACTTTATGTTATTATTTGTGTCACCTTTGTGCCAGATTTCTTTGTTTGGAGGCTGAGAATTTTTGCATTTTGTTTCTAGCCTGTTCAACAACTTCTTATATTAATTCCAGGCATTACTTAACTGATCTTTCTGCCTGTACATTCACTTGAAAGTAATTTACCCTTAAAAGTAGACCTTCAGACCAAAGTTTGAAGTTGTTGAAAGAAATTTATTGAAAACTCTTGGTTTACATTTTGAAAACTGGGAGTTAGTGATCCAACCATTCTGGAGAACATTTGGAGTTATGAGTGCTATAAAATTGCATACCCTTGATCGAGCAGTGTCACTACTGCTGTATCCCAAAGAAATCATAAAAGAGGGAAAAGGATTCAGATGTGCAAAAAAGTTTGTAGCAGCCCTATTTGTAATGGCAAGAAATGGAAAATGAGTGGAAATCATCTGGGGAATGGCTGAATAAGTTGTTGTGTGTGAAAGTAATGAAATATTATTGTTCTATAAGAAATGATGAATAGGTTGGTTTCAGAAAAGCCTGGAAAGACTTAAATACACTGATGCTGAATCAAGTGAGCAGAACCAAGAAAACATTGTACACAGCAACAGCAAGATTGCTGATGATCAACTTTGATAACCCTTCTCAACAATTTGGTGATCAAAGGCAATTCCAACAAACTTTGGACATTCAAAGAAAACTGTGGATACTAAATGCAAACGGAAGCATCGCATTTTATCACCTTTTTTTCCCCTTATGTTTTTTTTTTCTTTCTCTTGGTTTTCCCTTTTATTCTGATTTTTCCCTCCCAACATAACTCATGGAAATACGTAAAAAGTGAATGTACTAGTATATCCTTAAAAAAAAAAGTATCTTTTGTTCAAAAAAAAGAAAAAGTAGGAGTTAGAAGAATAGGGAAGACATTTTAGATTGAGAGCTATAGAAAAAAAAGCTGGAGAGCTAGGAATTAGCATGTTAAATTCAGAGAACATTGACTAGATCAGAAAGTTCATACTGAGAAATAGTGGAAAATGGTTGATGTAGCTAGTGCAAGATTTAGAAATTCTTGGAAATAATGTAGGTACATGTACATTGATTTGATATAGTTGGCAGTAGAGAGTCAGTGTTGACTTTTGAGCAAAGAAAAAAAATTAATGCAAATTTTTTTGTATGTCTGCAGTAGAAAGTGACTAAAATAAAACCATTTTTAAAAATGTTTATTTAAAATTTAAATACAAGGTAAATTATGGTATATGAATGTTTGGAATATTATTGTTCTGTAAGAAATGACCAGCAGGATGTATACAGAGAGGCTTGGAGAGACTTACATGAAGTGATGCTAAGTGAAATGAGCAGAACCAAGAGATCATTATAAACTTCAACAATGATACTATATGAGATGTATTCTGATGGAAGAGGATTTCTTTGACAAAGAAGATCCAACTCAATTTCAATGAATCAATGATGGACAGAAGCAGCTACGCCCAAAGAAAGAACACTGGGAAATGAATGTAAACTATTTGCATTTTTGTTTTTCCTCCCGGGTTATTTTTACCTTCTGAATCCAATTCTTCCTGTACAACAAGAGACCTGTTCGGTTCTGCACACATATATTGTATCTAGAATATACTGTGACATATTTAACATGTATAGGACTGCTTGCCATCTGGGGGAAGGGGGTGGAGGGAGGGAGGGGAAAAATCGGAACAGAAGTGAGTGCAAGGGATAATGTAAAAAATTACCCTGGCATGGTTTCTGTCAATAAAAAGTTATAATTACTAATTTAAAAAATTTAAATACAAAAAAAAAAAAAATCATGTGCCCAGCAGAACAAGAGAGGATTCAAAATATGTACCAATCAATTTCCATTTCAAAAAAGCACATATAATAATAGGAAACATTGTATTCATATGTCCATCTTTTCTTTGCTTCCTTTTTTTTTCTCTCAGCTTCGCACTTTTACTTTATTCATTTTTTCCCCTTCATCCCCCTCACCTCTTCAAAGCAAGCTATAATTAAACATGGATATATTTAGGTGTTCATATGCATGCACTTGCGCATGTGCACACACACATCGATCTTTATACTGCTGTACACACTTACCTATACCTATATGCATATATACATCTATATTTACAAACACAGGACTTGGTAGTATGTCGGGAGATGTGATCACTTTTATTGCAGCACATTGGCTACAGCCCTTACTCTTGGGTCAAGATCCCTTGGGAAATAGGGAACCTCCCACAAATTTAAATAGTATAATCATTATATATAATAAGAAAATCGTAAATCCCAATTCTAGGAGTTTGCTGTGGCTGAGATCATCCAAGGAATGAGCACAGAGGATTGTTGTTAGGCCAGGGTTGGGGCACAGCTTGCTTACCGGGCCTTAAATCTAGTAAACAGGATGTCCTCCTAATATCTTGACAAGATTCAGGAGAAAAATAAAACTTAAAGAGAACATCAAATAGTCCAACCAGAGATGATTGTGAGATGATAGTGAACATCACTACAGTTGGGGACATTGATAAATTTTAAGTGAGAAAATTGTTCTCTCATAGGATAGCATTGTTGTCTCTATTATATGTTTGGATTTCTCATGATTCTTGATATTCTATGTAGTATATTTTGTACACCTAAATTAAATAAGTTATTGTGGTAAAGTTTAAAGTTTTTCTATTATGACTTTTTGTTAATAAAAGGTCTAAGTTTATTTAAGTCTTTTCATTTTTTCTAAAAATTAGCTTCCCTCTCCAGAAGAGAAGTGTCAACAAGTTTTGGAACCTCCTTATGATGAAATGTTTGCAGCTCATTTAAGGTGATTAGAGTAAATTGGTGGTGGGTGGAAAGTAAACAATTAAATATTCTTGAATTTATTAGGTGATTTTATCTTGAATTTTTAAAAATTGAAACTATTAATAAAATTCTTGATTGTATAACCTATTAAAAATTTATAAAGTTAATGTTTATAAATGCTTTGAGAGAAAAAATTTCCCTACTTAAAGAAACTATATCTAGTATAAAATATGCTGCTTAAATTGAAGGCACTTTAGTGTTTTCATTTGAGTATGGGGAAGATGCATTCATGATTCTAATTTTAGCTTCACTGTTAACTTGTTATGTAGAAATGTTTTCTTGCTTTACTGCTAAGGAAACAGGCATGGAAGCAAAGTAAATATTATTTTGAATATATAACTTCTAGCTGTAGTTGTTAACTTTTTAAAATATCCATTTGGACAAACTATTCTGAAGCTAGGATGTGTTTAATTGAGCAGCCTAAATATAGTTACTGAATAAGTGAGAGAGAAGGACCTAATAAGCTATTGGAAGATTCACCCTGGAAGTGTGATAGCCAGCACTTCCTACTGGTTTTCAAAACACTGCTTGGGTTTGGTGGAGTTCCATGCTTTCAGATTGCATGATGAAATTTGATAGGGCTTACTTGTCCCAGACTGTAGTCTATTTAAAACTCTTTAACCCTATTAACATAGCTGGGGGCTACTCATCGAACCCAAGAAGTCATCAGGAAGAACTGACTACTATTCCTGAGTTTTCACAAAGTAGTTCCAAGAAACCTCTATGAGGGGCAGGACCATATCCCAACACCTTTATCTCAAGACAATTATTTATTTCAGTCCCAACCATTCTTTAAGTTAGCACTTTGGAGCATTTTACTTATTGTTCGGAAACTATTATAAGATAGGATATTTTGTGGTAAAAGTGGGGAAATGTGTTTAGTTTTTTCCAAGAATAAGTTTTCTAAGAATTTTTTTTTAGGTGTACCTATGCTGTGGGAAACCATGATTTCATTGAAGCATACAAATGCCAGACTGTGATTGTTCAATATCTTTTTAAAAAAATTTTTTTTCATAATTTAATTATGTAATAACTAATTATAAGTGCTTAATTACTGATTTAAGAATGTGTAGCTTGGGAATTTTTTATATCTTTAATTGGAAAGGAGGTAATGTTAGGAGGTAAGTTTTATTTTAGCTTTTCAATTCAATATTTATTAAGCTAGCAACATAGGCCAAGGCACTGGACCAGCTATTGAAGAATCTAAACATGAAAATGACTTAATTCTTCCTCATAGGTAACTTATATTATTTTATTAATTTATTCAGCAGACATTGTATGCCTACTATATGCAAGGCATTATATGACATAGGAAAAATAAGATGTAATCACTTCAAGATTTAAGTGCACAAGAAAAGAATTTAAGGATTTAAATTCATGTAAAATTTATATGATATGGATAACATCAAATAGGGTAGAGCATTTTTCACCAGGTCTTGTTCAAGGATTTTGTTCATGATTCCATGGTAAAGGATAGTTATTTGATTTATGATTTGAATCATGAATTTGAAACACATTAATTTTTCATGGCTACAAATAACCTTAAGGCAAATTTAGTTTTTCTAACCAACAAGTCATTAGCTTTACCTTCATTTTTATGCCCCTTACCCGTATTTTTGTAACAAAAAATGAGAAAGAAAAACAAGCCAGTTCATTAAAATTAAATAGCCACTATATTAATTCCTTACAGAATGCTTTGTTGTCCAATACTTATATTTCCTCACTTCTTGCAAAGAGAGTACATCTACTTATCTCTTTTTAGTGGACATGTTTGATTATAATTTTGATTTTAGACTTTATGTAGATAAAAAAGGTTGAAAAGATTTGCTTTTAAAGATGGAGCTTGTGGCAAATCATTCAATAAAATCTCTGCTTTGGTTAAAACATTGTGCTTGGCATTGAAAAAGATGCAAAGTTTAGGTAATTTATTATCCCTGCCTCTCTTAGAGTCATAATCTAGGAGGGGAATGAAACACAAACTCACAAAAATGAAATATTAAATTAGTGTCATAAGCAGGTGTAATATATCAAATGAGATCTGAATTATTGCCATTATAAATACATTAATATTATCTAGGCTGCAGAAAATTAAATAAAAATTTTGAAATTATATTATATGCTTTGTAATATTGTTTTAGTAGCATATTGCTAAACTCTTGTGCAGTAATTATTTTAGATTATTTATACCCATTTAAATGCAGCAACTTGAAATTTGATTTATGAAAATAAATTCTGAATATATTAGTAACATAATGGAAAATGGCAAAGATGAATGACTTTTTCTTAAACTATTTCTGTAGTCTTAATTTATCTGTAAACATGATACATTTTGAGTTTTAGTCTATATCATATCTTCCTTAATGTAATACATCTTTCCTGAGAGCATTTCAAGCCCACAAAGAAGAAAACTGGTAAGTACTCTGCTAAAACAGTTAAAAACTTTTAAGTGGCAAATATTTTTTTGATCCTAAGTTTCTTTTAAGCTGTAAATGTCTATTTTCTTGGTGGATTTCTGAAATTTGAGTAAAAATAGTTGAATTTCATTATTCCATGTAGTTTCATTGGCATGTCATGAAGACTATAGTATGTAAAATTTTGGGCTTACATTATTTGTAAGTAGCCTTTTATTTCAGCCCCCAAACCCCACTTTATTGAATATTTTTTCCTCTAAATCCTTGAACTGTTTTGAATTTTGACAATACTTAAATTTTTTTGGTGATCTCTTTTGTTTTAGCTACCTTCTATAATGCTCCTCACTCATATTTTTGTAACCAAAAAAAAAAAAGAGAAAGAAAAAGCAGTTCATTAAAATTAATGAGCATATTTACTCTTGACAGAATGCAGTGTTGTTCACCATGTCTTTTCTCACCTCTGCACAGAAGAGTGCATTACTCATCTTCTCATCTTCCTTTTTTTTTTTTTTTTTTTTTTTTTTTTTAAAAACATGTTTGACTCCTAATTTTGATTTTGGACTTTGTGTAGCTAAAACAGGTTTAAAAGATTTACTTTTAGAAATGGAGTCTGCAACGGGTCATTTAATAAAACCTCTACTTTGGTCAAAGCATTGTGCTGGGCACTGGAGAAGAGTCAGAGTCAAAGATTAGATAACCTTCTGATCCCTGCCTCCCAGAGCCATAGTCTACTAGGGGGTTGAAACACACGCAAATGAAATATTAAGTACCTTAAGCAGATGCAGTATATCAAATGAGATCATGTAAGTAAAGCTTTTCATAAACTTTTAAGGTGATAGATACATTATTTATTATGAGGATGAGAGGGGGTAGATTGTTACAGACACTCACACATTAGGTAGTGTTTGAGTTGACCTTAAAGGATAGATAGGAAGAAAGGAAAGGGAGGATATTTTAGGCATAAAAAATGTAGTAAACAAAAGGTCTCAATCAGGGTTTCTTAACCTAGGGTTGTGAATTTAAAAAAAAAAAATTTTATTGGTAGCTATATTTTACTGTCATTGATTTCCTTTAAAAATATTTTCAGAAGGGGTCCATCCATACACTTCATCAGACTATCAGTGGGATTCATTCATAACAAAAAGGTCAAGAATTCTTGGTCTGGAAGGTACAGGGAATATTGGGAAATAGAGCTTACATTCAATTTGGCTAAAACATTAAATAAAAGAATAATGTTATTATAAATGTAGGGTGGCATCAGTTTGTGGAGGACCCTGATTGCCAGTAGTTTAAACTTCTTGGTGGACCACTGTAGACAATTTTTGAGCCAAAGAGTAATGCCTAAATCACGTGTATTTAGGGTATATTAAGCTGGTAGTTTGGAGTGCAGATAAACTTATTGGGAAGTCTTAGAGAAAATTATTTAACAGATAGTTATATTCTTAAAAGTTTTTTATTGTTATTTCTCTAGGGCTTTGCCTATTATGTATGCTGTAGCTCTTGATCTTCGGATATTTGCTAATAATGTAAGTAAGCAATAAGATGTAGAACTGTGAACTCAATACTAAAAATGTATTATTAGCTCCTGCATAGTTTTATTCTCTCTTTTCCCCCAAATTTCAAGAATTGGGATTATTTGGCATGAAGAAGAAAACTTTGGGAAATTACTGGGAAATTGATTCTATGCTTTATAAAGGCCAGTCTTGTATAAATAAGTGCTGGGATTCTGAGAGGATATTTGTATGGATAAGTTGAGTGTAGTAGTTAATCACAGGTGTCTGATTTTTGGCATGTAGTTGCCAAAGGGACTTCATTCCTTTTCGAGTGATTATTTTGTCAGTGATTCTTTTGAAGGTACTCTTCTTTTTCTTTCAGTACAAGAGATAAGTCCTCTAAGTAACTACCATGGGAGAGTATAGTAGCTACAACTGACAGCTAAAGCATTCTCTAATATGGGGAAAGCCAGGCATTAACTAATGCTAGGCTATCCAGCTAGGTTTTCCCGGCTAGTGGGGCATGTGGTAGAATAATCAGAGTATATGAAAAGAAAAAAACAAAAACCTTTCCTTTTACTTCCTAATTAATGACCTTTAAGCAAAAAAAAAAAAAAAAAAAGTTATATTCTCAAAGTAGTAACTGAATGTTCATCCTTTTTCTTTATTTTGGACTTAACCATAAATGCAACACATGCATTAATTTTGTTGTTACTGTTGTCTTTAGTATTCGCATTTGTTCACTGACTGATATGATAAATAACTTAACTCCTTAGTTAAATTTTGAATAACTTATTTTTCTACTTAGATATGTGATTTCATCAATGTGGAGAACTTTCTGATGTAGAAATTTCTTAGGTGAATGTAAGTCAGCTGCTTATCTGTAGCTGATTGCCTCAGATTCATTATGAGAGGTTATAAATCTGACTTGTCTGTGCTTTAATTTGATCTGAAGTCAACGCTGGATCTCTATTTCCTGCATTGTGTTCCCTCTCAAATTATTTATTATGATGGTAAAACTAGTTAAATTGCAATATGTCACTTGGGATGCTATTGCGTTTTACATAGAGATTTTTTGTAATGATAATTATCTATTTTTAAATGTTCTAAATTTAGATTAGTATATAATAATTTTAGTATGGATTATCTAACGTCTCAGATTTTATTCTACAATTACAAATTTACATTTTACCTTTAAGGCCAAGTATTTTGTACTTCAAAAGTATTCTGAAGATTTATTGAATTTATAAAATAATCCAGAACAAAAAATTTAAAACTCTTTTGTTAGGCTGACCAACAGTTGGTGAAGAAAGGGAGAAGTAAAGTTGGGGATATGTTGGAAAAGGCAGCTGAATTGCTGATGAGCTGTTTTCGAGTGTGTGCTAGTGATACGTAAGTAAAATTCAAGTTCATATTTAATTTGATTCACTCTATTGAATGCTTATTGAATGTGCAAAATACTATGCTAGGTCTCCTATGCTAGGAGTATAAAGGATGAGTAGGACAAAATACCCTCAGGAGTTTACTGTTTAATACAATCTTAATCACTAAGGATTCTTTGTCATAGTTATCATTTGTGAATTGTTTAATCATATTACTATATGTTGTTGAGAAATAATGGATTAGCAATTAATCTGCAGTGTTTTCATTTATTTTAATCTAGATAATTGCTGTGCAAATTCCCAATTTTAAAAAGAAAATGTAAATTTAAAAAAATTCTACTTTGAAGCATTAGAATCTCTAGAAACACTAGAACCCCAGTTGTAACACATCTCACTTTTTAAATCTCTTTTCATAGCCTACTTTGAACACTCAAGGAAGCAAAGCAACATCTGTGCTAAAGGTTAAAAAAAATTTTTTTTTAAACTTACTCATATTCATTTTACATAATATACAAATAATTTGTTAGGAATTTTCACTATTCTGAATCTAACACCCAGAAAATGAGCATTTCTAAATTTAAAGTAGACTGCAGAGAATTGCCCATTAAACTGTGACTATTAAGGCCAACTTGCTTTTTCTTTTAAGTATATAATAAACACATTTAATTTTCAAAAGTTGTTCTGCTAGTCTTGCTTTCTTTTGACCTTCTTTTCTCTATGCATTCTATTTATTCATTCATTCACTTATTCATTTATTTTGCTGAGGCAATTGGGGTTAAGTGACTTTGCCCACAGTCACACAGCTAGGAAGTGTTAAGTATCTGAGGCCAAATTTGAACTCGGGTTCTCCTGACTTCAGGGTTTTCTTTGCATTTTAGAAAAATGTTTTATTAGCCTTCTCCTTTCTCTCCTCTTTCTTCTCCCATCACCTCTTTTCCTTTTCCATCAGCATACTTTCCCTTCTGTTGCCCTTTCCACAATTGAGGGAGAAACATTTTTAATTTTTCTTTAATAAAAGAATTCCCATCTTAGTTATATATAAAATATATGTCTTATTCTACACCTTGTCCATTGCCTCTCTGTTAGGAAGGTGGATAGGATAGCATACTTCATCATTAGCATTCTGGAATTTGGATTGATCACTGTACACAATGTTACAGATTACCATGAGAGTAAAAGTGAAGTTTATGAAGGCAGGATGATTATTCCTAAAGAGCCAAAGTATGTGCCTTTGTGTCCAAGAAACATGAAGAATGTTGGTTATTTTTTGGTCAAGGTCTTGTTTGTATTTTGAGCCCCCCAAGACTGTATATCCTGCCGGATAGCCCAACACCTTTTCCCATTTTAGAGTATGCTGATCATAATATGAAATAATCTTTATTTTATTACTTACAGTGATCACTGTTAATACTCTTATGTTAACTCCCTCATTAGTTTATCTCCAAGATTACTAATGTTGTAGTCTTTGGCAACTGGTTGGTACAGTGGATAGAGTGCACCTTCCGGAGTTCAAATCTGGCCTCAGACTTGGAGGAAGGAAATGGCTAACCAGTCCAATATTTTTGCCAAGAAAACGCCAAACATGTAGAAAGAGATTTATTATCTTTTGAAAGACAAATTCTATAAGAAATTTTAAGAAATTTGTTGTGAGTGGCAAAGAAGTGGGAAGAAGTGGATAAAACTTCACAGTTTTGCCCACATTGGAAATTGGGAAGATTATAGTGCCAATAATAGGAATAGTAAAATTGGTGCTTGTCTTATTCCTACAGAATAACTTAATATCTAAGAGAAGCTAATGAGTAGCCAGGTGGTTTGGTAGATAGAGCACCAGGTGTAAAAGTCAGAAAGATCTGACTTCAAATGTGGCCTTATTGACTTTATTAGTTATTCGTTCCTGGGGAAGTCAATTAAATCTGCCTCAGTTTCCTCATTTATACAATGATTTGAAAAAGGAAATGGCAAATCACTCCAGTAAATTTTGTCAACAAATTCCAAATGGCGTCATGAAAAATGGAACACAGCTGAAGTGATTGAACAACAAGAGAAATGATCTGAATGTTTTCCAAAAAAGTCTCCCTTACCAGCTATGCTTCCTAGATTCAAGGGAGATTCTCCTTCAGTTGAAATTTTGGTAGCTATCTAGCCTGTGCCTATCCAAGCACGGATATACATGTTACTTTTCAGATATTTAACATTTGGGGCACAAGCATATTTATCTTTTTGGATAATTTGTCCAAAATAAATAGTTTTTACCAGTTTAAATGAAGCATGTGATTTCTTTTTGAAAACTTATTAAAATACTGGAAGGAAAAGAATCTGGGTTTGATACAACAAGCAGTAACATTGTCCCAAGAATTGAGAAAACCGAGTCATTTTTAGGGTACTGCCAGCCACACATTAGATAAGAGTGCTGGGCCTGTAGAGACCCATATTCAAATCCAGCCTCCAATTCTTTTTAATTGAGTCATTTAATTTCTATCTGCCACAGTTTCTTCAACTATAAAATGGATGTAATAATAAGATCTACCTCACAGGGTTGTTATGAGGATCAAATAAGATAATATTTATGAGATGCTTAGAACATAGTACTTAGAACTTCACTTGTTCCTTCCTTTCCTTTTTCTCTTACGATTTTAGCAAAGTTAACTCATTTTCCTGCAACAGAATTTCCTTATCTATAAAATGAGGGAGGTTTACTATGGTCCCTGCTAGGTCTTAGTGATTTAAGAAGTCTTCTGTGTAGGTACATACTTATTTTCTAAAGACATTTTTAAAAAATTTTAAAGACATTTAAAACACATTTTTCCATTGTGAAAAATACAGGATAAAGACAAACATAAATTTCCTTATTCTCTAATATTATAGTTTATTTAGAAAGGTTTCATTAATTTTTTAAAAGTTTTTGAAGATGGTTTTTATTATTGGCTTTGTTTATAAATACTGACTAGGTTAATAAAGAGACGGTATTAAGGAATGGGCTGAAGGTAATTGTGTACTTCTCCATATGAATTTACAGTATAATATAAGAAAAAAATACTAAGTACTTCTTTCATGCAGAGCACTTTAAATGATCTGTTAGAAGTTAGAATTTCCATTTTACATTTAGAATTTTCCATATTACAAGGGGCAGCTTGGGGTAATTTGACCAGATTTATACTTTTAAAAAATTATTCTGGTAATGGTATAAAGGAGAAATCATGGAGATTAATTAGTAAACCAATGAAACCTGTGAAGTGGTGATTGTTGTTGACCAGATAGGTGGTAATTAGGACCTGTACTAGGGTGATAGCAGAAAAAATAGAGATTCAAGA